>NC_000071.6:28480166-28781750 GCF_000001635.26 Mus musculus
GGATGATCAGATCTCTATCTGGTCTGATCTCTGGCAAGAATGCTTGCTTATTCAAGATCCAGAGGCATTTGCTAACTGTAAGGTGACGGTGGAAGGCATCACATTTCTCTGGTTCTTCCAGACTGTGGGTGTTTGGATTCACTGAGAAGGACGTCAGATGTGGAGCCATCATGGAAATTGCATGGAAGCTTCTCAGAGACCCAAACTGGAACCAACCCAGTGACTCAGCAACTCCACTAGTTGGAAATGAAGTCGGCGAGCTTAAAGGATATATGTCCTGACAGGACATCCCAGCAAAGATATGGAAGCAAAGATACACAGTAAAGATATGAAAGTAACTGGATGTCCATAAATGAAACAGATGGAAAAAAATTGGTGTGTACTCACCATGAGATATTACTCAGCCATGAAAAGGGAGAAAAGTCCCAACATTTCCAAGAACATAGAAAAGCCTAGAAGGCACAATGTGACTGGAAGGACAGACACAGAAGGACAAGGTGATCTCATTTAGATGTGCTGGTTTAAACAAGAATGTCACCCAGAGGTTCTGGCATATGAATATTTGGTCCCCAGTTGGTGGCACTGTTTGGGGGAAGTTTCAGAGGTGTGGCCTCTTTGGAGGAAGTGTGTCATTGGAAGAAGGCTTTGAGAAGAACTACAAGACTGGAACAATTTCTAACTAGCTCTCTCTCTCCTTCCTGCTTGAGGAGATGTAAGATTTCAGCTATTCCTGCTGCTGTGACTGTTGTCTGCTGCCACAATTCCCTGCCATGATGGGAACCATAGTCCAAATAAATCCTTTCTTCTATAAGTTGCTTTGGTCATGGTGTTTTATCACAGCAATAGAAGAGCAACAGATACAGAAGTGCAATCTCAAGCCAGCTGAGTTCACAGCAACAACCACAGACTGGTGGTTGTCAGGGCCTGGGGCGGAGACAGATGTTAAAGGTTACTGCAACTCTACTACATGCCAGGGAGTCAGGAGTAATGTTACATGCTTAAAACTGGCTTGGAGCATCAATCTCAAGTGACTTCAAGACAAGAATAGGAAGCAGGTGAGGGGATGCACATGTGAATTAAGGTCGTTGTAGCAGTCATTTTATCTTGTGTATGTGACTGAGCAATCAAGTAAAGTGCTTGCTGCGTGCTCATTAAGATCCAAGTTTGGATCCCCTGTACCTATATAAAAGCCAGGTGAAGCCACACTCAGTGCTGTCGGGCAGGGACGGAGGAGATGAGAGACAGAAGGATCCCGGGAGCTTGCTGGACAGTCAGTCTAGGTGAGCCAGTGAGCTCAAGTTTTTGCCTCAGAAAAAAAATAGGGTGGAGAATAACTGAAGAAGATACCTGATGCAGACCTTTGGCCTCTATGTGCACACATGCACACTCCAACATACACATCACACCAAATGACAGAACATGTGCTTTGCAGGTGCTTACCTTAGCGATGCCTGTGCCCATCTTTTCTTGAGAAGAGAGGGCATTCTTTTTCCTCTCTCGATGTCTTGCTTCTGATGCCTCTTGCTGACTGGATACTCTGGGGACAGCTGCAGGTAACTTTCCCAGAAGAGCTGATTGCTGCTTGAATAACTGTCCAGCTCAGTGCCCTGCCCCCCATGATGACCTAAGTCATGTCACCAGGGGATGGTGCTTTAATAGAGCCTCTGTGCATGGTCAGCAGCAGCTCCTGGCATGTCCTCCGGGGACCCAGCACTTGGAGGGATCAAGTCACAGGATGATGGGAAAGAATGCTGTCCACTGGCGAGGTGACCACCCTGCAGGTGATCAGGAACAGCATGGCTTTAGGCATGGTCCCACCCTTCTCTCAGAGTGGTTGGCTGTATCTGGAGTGAGAGTCTGAGTGCTTTGTCTCCTGTGGTATCAACAGCCCTGAAATAAGCAGTTGCTGTCCCCTTATCCCAGACCTGCTGCTCTTACATGTAAGTAGGAAGCCAGACCTGGTGAGGCACTGTTTGCCAAACACAAGTGGGAGGCTGAGAGCAGGGTAAGTTCTGAGGCAGTGGGATACCTGTAGAGGGAGGCTTGGGCTGAACAGCAGGTAGTGGAGGGAGCTGCATAGGGAGTCCAGCGAGGTAAGTCCTGGGCCACACACACAGCCTGACACTGCCTCCATTTTGCAGGCAACGGAGGGAATTTCTGCATGTTGCTGGGCTGTGAGGGTGGTTGATGCCTGGCTATGACTGAGTTGTTACCAACCAAATAATGCTTCACTCAGAAGATGGTTGGTCTCTGTGAACTCTGAGACACTCTGACTTGTCCTAAGGCCCTTTTCTGTCCTTCTCCCCATGATTGGCTTCTGCCTTGGTACTCTCGTGCATCTAGCCACCTAACTTGGGCATAGCTGGCCAGGGTTTAGAGCTACCAGCCACTGATGGCCCAGCTGGTACTCTGTGACTTTGCTGTGGCCAGCATAGAGCCTCTGCGGACCAGCAGTGATCTGATGGTCTTGTGTTCCCTTGTTCTTCAGGTAGGTAATCTTCCAAAATGGTAGAAAAATACCAAAAGATGTCAGGTCTGCGAGATGCTGACATTCAGTGCCACTGGATCTCCCACCTTGGTGGCACATTAAAGCCACCTGAAATGTTCTAGAAAGCCTTTGCTAACCTTTCTTCTGGAAATGATGATTCATTTTTTGGGGGGTATGTGTGTGTGGCCTTAGTCTTTTTCTAGTGATACTGACAGGTCACTAGGAGGAGGACTCACCATCTCAGCCTTAAGGAGCTTAGGTGTCTGGGAGAGGAATGACCAGTGGTGGAGGAGCTGCCAGGAGCTGCTGGCAGCCGGCATACTCTACCCATCTGGCTCACTTATAGTCAGGGTTTCCTTTTGCTGTGATAAAACTGAGCAACTTGGAGATGAAACATTATTGTTTCAGTGTACAACTTGTAGTCCATCATCCAGGGATGGCAGGGTAGGAATTTAAGACAGGATCTGGGAACCAGGAAATGGTACCACAGGCCATAAAATGGTGCTAATCACTGGCTTGCTCCCCATGCCTCGCTCAGTTGGCTCCTTTATAGTATCCAGGACCACCAGTCCAGGGGTAGTGCCACACACAGGACCTCCCACATCAACCATCAATTAATACATGCTCCACAGGCTTACCCACAGGCCAACCTGGTGGTCGAATAGCCTCGATTGAGGTTCCCTCTTCCCAAATGACTCTAGTTTGCACCAAGTTGATATAATAGAAAAAATTTTGAGGGGGACTTTGGAGTAACTTAAAAAATTTGCCTTAGCCTGTGCTAGACAGATGGCTCAGTGGTTAAGAGTTCTTGCTATTCTTGCAGAAGACATTCATTCAGTTTTCAGCATCTACCCACGTGGTGGCTAACAGTCATCTGGGGCATCCAGCACCCTATTCTGGTCTCTCTGGGCACTGCACACATATAATGTATACATGTACATCCATACATGTGAAATAAAAATAGTAAACTCTTTAAGGGTTGGAGAGATTGCTCAGTGGTTAGGAGTGTACACTGCTCTTGCAGAGTACTTAAGTTTGATTCTCAACTTCCATATCAGGTGGTTTACAGCTTTCTGTAAATGGTTCTAAGGAGAACTGACTCCTCTGGTCTCCAGGGTACCTACACTAACATTTATACAACATACAACTTAAAAAAAACAATACAATAACAACAAAATCTTTAAAAAAATACATAAGTTGGAATTTGCAAGTTCTTGGAGAACATCATCCTTAGGACCTCAGAGCAGCCTTTCCCTCCATTTCTATTCAGACTTCTGACTCGCAGGAACTAGGGTTTGTTTTATATTGATCTTGAGGTCCCCTTTCATCTGAGTGTTGTGAGATGGCAGGTGGGAGCCACTGTGCCATACATTTGTTTAAGTTCTTGAAGCATTTGCAATCTTTATTAATTACATAATGATTTTTTTTGAGACAGGGTTTCTCTGTATAGTTCTGGCTGTCCTAGAATTTGCTTAGTAAACCAGACTGGCTTTGCACTCAGAGATCCACCTGCCTCTGCCCCATGAGTGCTGGGATTAAAGGCATGTACCATGACCGTCTGGTGGCACATAATGATTTTTTTGCTCGCACACAATGATTTTTTTGCTCCCAGAGTGGTTTACAGTATGTTAGTACTTTGGTCAGTCTGAGGGGTGGGCATACCAGTTCCAATCCTATCCTTTGAGACATCTTTGACTGACTTTCCATGAATGATTGTTGGGAAAGAGTCCACTTCCCCAGGGCAGAACTCTTTGGTAGTGTCCTGGGAACTTGGGCTGCATGGTAACAGCTGGTGGGCTGGCCTTGCATATGGGAGGCTCTTCCTGAGATAGTCTAAGACTGTAGAGAAGCCAAGTGTTTCTAGCGGAGGGAGCTGGAGGTATGGCTGGCTACCTTCTTCCCAGGATGACCACCCATCCTGGTGTTCTGCATGTCCAGGCTTCAGGCCTGTCCTTGTTGGAGAGCCTCATGCAGTGAGGCCCTTGGACTTGCACAGGGGCAGAAGACAAAGCCCCCTGGAAGCAGCGTCCCTCCCGATGCTGGAGAGAGCAGGCATACTCCCAGTTCTGCCCTTGATCTGTAAGGAAGGCCAGATTACCAGGAAAGATGACCCACTCTTGAGGAAGGACCAGGAGCTACCTAGTAGCAGGATGGTGGCAGGGGGCCTAGTTTCCCTACATAGCTTGTGACTGGCTTAGATTCTGTAAGTCCAAGTTAGGAGTTAGTTGCAAACATTCTGAGGCCCTGCTAATCAGGAAAAAAAATCACCTTCAAGATTTAGAACATTTGCTGTATGTTTTCTTAAAGTATAGAATTCTATCCTCTTAAGAGATAAGTACAACTTTAGAAAATTTAGAAAATTATGAGCCAGCCACCATATGGACCGGAGGACAGGTGCCCGCCCGGCTGGGGAGGCGGCCTAAGCCACAGCAGCAGCGGTCGCCATCTTGGTCCGGGACCCGCCGAACTTAGGAAATTAGTCTGAACAGGTGAGAGGGTGCGCCAGAGAACCTGACAGCCTCTGGAACAGGCAGAAGCACAGAGGGGCTGAGGCAGCACCCTGTGTGGGCCGGGGACAGCCGGCCACCTTCCGGACCGGAGGACGGGTGCCCGCCCGGCTGGGGAGGCGACCTAAGCCACAGCAGCAGCGGTCGCCATCTTGGTCCGGGACCCGCCGAACTTAGGAAATTAGTCTGAACAGGTGAGAGGGTGCGCCAGAGAACCTGACAGCTTCTGGAACAGGCGGAAGCACAGAGGCGCTGAGGCAGCACCCTTTGTGGGCCGGGGACAGCCAGCCACCGTCCGGACCGGAGGACAGGTGCCCGCCCGGCTGGGGAGGCGGCCTAAGCCACAGCAGCAGCGGTCGCCATCTTGGTCCGGGACCCGCTGAACTTAGGAAATTAGTCTGAACAGGTGAGAGGGTGCGCCAGAGAACCTGACAGCTTCTGGAACAGGCAGAAGCACAGAGGCGCTGAGGCAGCACCCTGTGTGGGCCGGGGACAGCCGGCCACCTCCCGGACCGGAGGACGGGTGCCCACCCGGCTGGGGAGGCGGCCTAAGCCACAGCAGCAGCGGTCGCCATCTTGGTCCCGGGACTCCAAGGAACTTAGGAATTTAGTCTGCTTAGGTGAGAGTCTGTACCACCTGGGAACTGCCAAAGCAACACACTGCCTGAGAAAGGTCCTGTTTTGGGCCTTCTTCTTCGGCCAGGAGGAGGTCCAAATACAAGATATCTGCGCACCTTCCCTGTAAGAGAGCTTGCCAGCAGAGAGTGCTCTGAGCACTGAAACTCAGAGGAGAGAATCTGTCTCCCAGGTCTGCTGAGAGACGGTAACAGAATCACCAGAAGAACAATCTCTAAACAGAGTCAACTATAACTACTAACTCCAAAGATTACCAGATGGCGAAAGGTAAACGGAGGAATCTTACTAACAGGAACCAAGACCACTCACCATCAAAAGAACCCAGCACACCCACTTCGCTCAGTCCAGGGAACCCCAACACACCTGAGAACCTAGACCTAGATTTAAAAGCATATCTCATGATGATGGTAGAGGACATCAAGAAGGACTTTAATAAATCACTTAAAGAAATACAGGAGAACACTGCTAAAGAGTTACAAGTCCTTAAAGAAAAACAGGAAAACACAATCAAACAGGTAGAAGTCCTTACAGAAAAAGAGGAAAAAACATACAAACAGGTGATGGAAATGAACAAAACCATACTAGACCTAAAAAGGGAAGTAGACACAATAAAGAAAACTCAAAGCGAGGCAACACTAGAGATAGAAACCCTAGGAAAGAAATCTGGAACCATAGATTTGAGCATCAGCAACAGAATACAAGAGATGGAAGAGAGAATCTCAGGTGCAGAAGATTCCATAGAGAACATCGGCACAACAATCAAAGAAAATGGAAAATGCAAAAAGATCCTAACTCAAAATATCCAGGAAATCCAGGACACAATAAGAAGACCAAACGTACGGATAATAGGAGTGGATGAGAATGAAGATTTTCAACTCAAAGGTCCAGCAAACATCTTCAACAAAATTATTGAAGAAAACTTCCCAAATCTAAAGAATGAGATGCATATGAACATACAAGAAGCCTACAGAACTCCAAATAGACTGGACCAGAAAAGAAATTCCTCCCGACACATAATAATCAGAACATCAAATGCACTAAATAAAGATAGAATACTAAAAGCAGTAAGGGAAAAAGGTCAAGTAACATATAAAGGCAAGCCTATCAGAATTACACCAGATTTTTCACCAGAGACTATGAAAGCCAGAAGAGCCTGGACAGATGTTATACAGACACTAAGAGAACACAAACTGCAGCCCAGGCTACTATACCCAGCCAAACTCTCAATTATCATAGAGGGAGAAACCAAAGTATTCCACGACAAAACCAAATTCACGCATTATCTCTCCACGAATCCAGCCCTTCAAAGGATAATAACAGAAAAAAACCAATACAAGAACGGGAACAACGCCCTAGAAAAAACAAGAAGGTAATCCCTCAACAAACCTAAAAGAAGACAGCCACAAGAACAGAATGCCACCTTTAACAACTAAAATAACAGGAAGCAACAATTACTTTTCCTTAATATCTCTTAACATCAATGGTCTCAACTCGCCAATAAAAAGACATAGACTAACAAACTGGCTACACAAACAAGACCCAACATTTTGCTGCTTACAGGAAACTCATCTCAGAGAAAAAGATAGACACTACCTCAGAATGAAAGGCTGGAAAACAATTTTCCAAGCAAATGGTATGAAGAAACAAGCAGGAGTAGCCATCCTAATATCTGATAAGATTGACTTCCAACCCAAAGTCATCAAAAAAGACAAGGAGGGACACTTCATTCTCATCAAAGGTAAAATCCTCCAAGAGGAACTCTCAATTCTGAATATCTATGCTCCAAATACAAGAGCAGCCACATTCACTAAAGAAACTTTAGTAAAACTCAAAGCACACATTGCGCCTCACACAATAATAGTGGGAGACTTCAACACACCACTTTCACCAATGGACAGATCATGGAAACAGAAACTAAACAGGGACACACTGAAACTAACAGAAGTGATGAAACAAATGGATCTGACAGATATCTACAGAACATTTTATCCTAAAACAAAAGGATATACCTTCTTCTCAGCACCTCATGGTACCTTCTCCAAAATTGACCACATAATAGGTCACAAATCAGGCCTCAACAGATTCAAAAATATTGAAATTGTCCCATGTATCCTATCAGATCACCATGCACTAAGGCTGATCTTCAATAACAAAATAAATAACAGAAAGCCAACATTCACATGGAAACTGAACAACACTCTTCTCAATGATACCTTGGTCAAGGAAGGAATAAAGAAAGAAATTAAAGACTTTTTAGAGTTTAATGAAAATGAAGCCACAACGTACCCAAACCTTTGGGACACAATGAAAGCATTTCTAAGAGGGAAACTCATAGCTATGAGTGCCTTCAAGAAAAAACGGGAGAGAGCACATACTAGCAGCTTGACAACACATCTAAAAGCTCTAGAAAAAAAGGAAGCAAATTCACCCAAGAGGAGTAGACGGCAGGAAATAATCAAACTCAGGGGTGAAATCAACCAAGTGGAAACAAGAAGAACTATTCAAAGAATTAACCAAACGAGGAGTTGGTTCTTTGAGAAAATCAACAAGATAGATAAACCCTTAGCTAGACTCACTAAAGGGCACAGGGACAAAATCCTAATTAACAAAATCAGAAATGAAAAGGGAGACATAACAACAGATCCTGAAGAAATCCAAAACACCATCAGATCCTTCTACAAAAGGCTATACTCAACAAAACTGGAAAACCTGGACGAAATGGACAAATTTCTGGACAGATACCAGGTACCAAAGTTGAATCAGGATCAAGTTGACCTTCTAAACAGTCCCATATCCCCTAAAGAAATAGAAGCAGTTATTAATAGTCTCCCAGCCAAAAAAAGCCCAGGACCAGACGGGTTTAGTGCAGAGTTCTATCAGACCTTCAAAGAAGATCTAACTCCAGTTCTGCACAAACTTTTTCACAAGATAGAAGTAGAAGGTATTCTACCCAACTCATTTTATGAAGCCACTATTACTCTGATACCTAAACCACAGAAAGATCCAACAAAGATAGAGAACTTCAGACCAATTTCTCTTATGAACATCGATGCAAAAATTCTTAATAAAATTCTCGCTAACCGAATCCAAGAACACATTAAAGCAATCATCCATCCTGACCAAGTAGGTTTTATTCCAGGGATGCAGGGATGGTTTAATATACGAAAATCCATCAATGTAATCCATTATATAAACAAACTCAAAGACAAAAACCACATGATCATCTCGTTAGATGCAGAAAAAGCATTTGACAAGATCCAACACCCATTCATGATAAAAGTTCTGGAAAGATCAGGAATTCAAGGCCAATACCTAAACATGATAAAAGCAATCTACAGCAAACCAGTAGCCAACATCAAAGTAAATGGAGAGAAGCTGGAAGCAATCCCACTAAAATCAGGGACTAGACAAGGCTGCCCACTTTCTCCCTACCTTTTCAACATAGTACTTGAAGTATTAGCCAGAGCAATTCGACAACAAAAGGAGATCAAGGGGATACAAATTGGAAAAGAGGAAGTCAAAATATCACTTTTTGCAGATGATATGATAGTATATATAAGTGACCCTAAAAATTCCAACAGAGAACTCCTAAACCTGATAAACAGCTTCGGTGAAGTAGCTGGATATAAAATTAACTCAAACAAGTCAATGGCCTTTCTCTACACAAAGAATAAACAGGCTGAGAATGAAATTAGGGAAACAACACCCTTCTCAATAGCCACAAATAATATAAAATATCTCGGCGTGACTCTAACGAAGGAAGTGAAAGATCTGTATGATAAAAACTTCAAGTCCCTGAAGAAAGAAATTAAAGAAGATCTCAGAAGATGGAAAGATCTCCCATGCTCATGGATTGGCAGGACCAACATTGTAAAAATGGCTATCTTGCCAAAAGCAATCTACAGATTCAATGCAATCCCCATTAAAATTCCAACTCAATTCTTCAACGAATTAGAAGGAGCAATTTGCAAATTCATCTGGAATAACAAAAAACCGAGGATAGCAAAAACTCTTCTCAAGGATAAAAGAACCTCTGGTGGAATCACCATGCCTGACCTAAAGCTTTACTACAGAGCAATTGTGATAAAAACTGCATGGTACTGGTATAGAGACAGACAAGTGGACCAATGGAATAGAATTGAAGACCCAGAAATGAACCCACACACCTATGGTCACTTGATCTTCGACAAGGGAGCCAAAACCATCCAGTGGAAGAAAGACAGCATTTTCAACAATTGGTGCTGGCACAACTGGTTGTTATCGTGTAGAAGAATGCGAATCGATCCATACTTATCTCCTTGTACTAAGGTCAAATCTAAGTGGATCAAGGAACTTCACATAAAACCAGAGACACTGAAACTTATAGAGGAGAAAGTGGGGAAAAGCCTTGAAGATATGGGCACAGGGGAAAAATTCCTGAACAGAACAGCAATGGCTTGTGCTGTAAGATCGAGAATCGACAAATGGGACCTAATGAAACTCCAAAGTTTCTGCAAGGCAAAAGACACTGTCTATAAGACAAAAAGACCACCAACAGACTGGGAAAGGATCTTTACCTATCCTAAATCAGATAGGGGACTAATATCCAACATATATAAAGAACTCAAGAAGGTGGACCTCAGAAAATCAAATAACCCCCTTAAAAAATGGGGCTCAGAACTGAACAAAGAATTCTCACCTGAGGAATACCGAATGGCAGAGAAGCACCTGAAAAAATGTTCAACATCCTTAATCATCAGGGAAATGCAAATCAAAACAACCCTGAGATTCCACCTCACACCAGTCAGAATGGCTAAGATCAAAAATTCAGGTGACAGCAGATGCTGGCGAGGATGTGGAGAAAGAGGAACACTCCTCCATTGTTGGTGGGATTGCAGGCTTGTACAACCACTCTGGAAATCAGTCTGGCGGTTCCTCAGAAAATTGGACATAGTACTACCGGAGGATCCAGCAATACCTCTCCTGGGCATATATCCAGAAGAAGCCCCAACTGGTAAGAAGGACACATGCTCCACTATGTTCATAGCAGCCTTATTTATAATAGCCAGAAACTGGAAAGAACCCAGATGCCCCTCAACAGAGGAATGGATACAGAAAATGTGGTACATCTACACAATGGAGTACTACTCAGCTATTAAAAAGAATGAATTTATGAAATTCCTAGCCAAATGGATGGACCTGGAGAGCATCATCCTGAGTGAGGTAACACAATCACAAAGGAACTCACACAATATGTACTCACTGATAAGTGGATACTAGCCCAAAACCTAGGATACCCACGATATAAGATACAATTTCCTAAACACATGAAACTCAAGAAAAATGAAGGCTGAAGTGTGGACACTATGCCCCTCCTTAGAAGTGGGAACAAAACACCCATGGAAGGAGTTACAGAAACAAAGTATGGAGCTGAGATGAAAGGATGGACCATGTAGAGACTGCCATATCCAGGGATCCACCCCATAATCAGCTTCCAAATGCTGACACCATTGCATACACTAGCAAGATTTTACTGAAAGGACCCAGATGTAGCTGTCTCTTGTGAGACTATGCCGGGGCCTAGCAAACACAGAAGTGGATGCTCACAGTCAGCTAATGGATGGATCACAGGGCTCCCAATGGAGGAGCTAGAGAAAGTACCCAAGGAGCTAAAGGGATCTTCAACCCTATAGGTGGAACAACATTATGAACTAACCAGTACCCCTGAGCTCTTGACTCTAGCTGCATATGTATCAAAAGAAGGCCTAGTCGGCCATCACTGGAAAGAGAGGCCCATTGGACAAGCAGACTTTGTGTGCCCCGGTACAGGGGAACGCCAGGGCCAAAGGGGGGGAGTGGGTGGGTAGGGGAGTGGGGGTGGGTGGGTAAGGGGGACTTTTGGTATAGCATTGGAAATGTAAATGAGCTAAATACCTAATAAAAAAAAATGAAAAAGAAAAAAAAAAAAAAAAAAAAAAAAAAAAAAAAAAAAAAAGAATTCATTAAGGGGGCTGGAGTGATGGCTCAGTGGTTAAGAGCACAAAAAAAAAAAAAAAAAAAAGAAAATTATTTATGTGCATAAGTCTGTCTGTTCATTTTGTGTACAGTGCATGTGTGTTCATGCACAGTGCATGTGCGTGTGCGTGTGCGTGTGTGTGTGTGTGTGTGTGTGTGTGTGCGTGCGTGCATGCGTGCACAGGTGTATATGTGTAGAGGCCAGAGGCAAACTTCAAGTGTTCTTCCTCTGGGCTCCACATTTTCACCCCAAATGACATAGCCTCTCATGGGCTTAGAGTTCACTGAGTAGGCTAGGCTGGCAAGCGAGCCCAAGGGACCTGCTTACCTTTGCTTCCACAGAACTGGGGTTATAAACACATGCCACCACTCCAGAGCCTTTCAACATGGGCTCTGGGGATAGAATTTAGGTCTGCGTGCTTGCACGGCAAGCACTTTACAGACTGAGCCATCTCCCAGTCCTTGATAGATTACCATTAGCTGTGACTCCTCTTCCTATGACCTTGACCCTGGGCAAGCACCCATCTATTCTGTCCACCCCAATTCCTTGCTGTGCACAAATCTTAAATGGAACAGCATCTTGTGTGGACTCATGTTTGCCTCCTTTCAAGTGGCGTGGTATGAGTTGTACTCCTTACTGTGACATTGATTTCTGCAGTTGAGCTATGTCCTGTGACACAGATAAGCCATCTTGTATCCACACCTCTAGCAAGATCATCTGAGTTTGTGTTGGTGGCAGTTTTGACTGTTGTGCATTGTGCCACTGTGACCTTTGTGTTCAGGTTTCTATGTGGACATGAGTTCAGTTCTTGAGATGGTTTCTAGGTGGCTTTTCAGGAGCCGGGTCAAAAGTGAGAAGGAGTGTTAAAGATACTACCAGGAAAAGGGCTTGCCAGGAGGATGTGGACGCTGGTTCCTTGGTGGTGGCCCTAGACCAGGCAGCAATTTGCAGTTACTACATACTACACAGCTTGCCTGTCAGTGTGCAGTATCTGGGGAGAGCTGATGACAGCTGTCTTAGTCCCTGACTGAGCAGTGGTCTGTGTTCTTTCTACAGTTCTTGAAAACTTCATGTATAGTAAAGGTTACAATGAAAACCATGTGTTCGGACACATGTGTGGGAATGTAGTCTGTACACTGTCCTGAAATCACCCCTCCTGCTCTCTAATCTTTAGGATATGGCACAGTCACATGTTTAAGATGGAATTATGAGTTGTGAGAGGGAGCTGACATGTACAGGTGAAGAATACAGACCTAGGTGAGAGGAACATGGGCTCTGGCTTGCCGGCTTTCCTTGCCCACTTTCGCCTCTACTAAGGGCCTCTTGCCTGGGCTCCTAGGGAGCTTGCTTACATGCATGTCCTTGGACCTCAGTTTCCCTATCACTGAGACAAGATGGCACTGACTCAGAGCATCACTCTGAGATTGTACGTGAGCTTGGAGAATCCTTGGAGACATGCCACGCTGCAGGCATCTTCACACAGTCCACTTCCACCCACATGATACCCACCCAGGAGCTCTGGGAGGTTTTCCTAGCTTATGGACAGGCTGGCCAGGGGCACATTTCCAGAGCATCCAGCCCTGGCTAAGGACAGATGAGAATGGATGTAGAAACCCCTCAGCTTCCTCTCCCTTGGGACAACTAGTCACAGACTGCATGTGACTTCCTATGGTCGCTTGTTGACCTCCTATGGTGACTTTTTCCAGTTCTCAAGTCCTGATCAGGCCAGGACCCCAGAAAATTTGTTCTTTACAAATGCTTTTCTTTGTTCCTAGGCAGCAGATTTTGGGGTGCTTCCCCTTGAGGAATTTTTGTTGTTCTCTGTCTTCTGCCTGAGCCTGAGTGCTTCCCAACTATGATATCTCTGAGTCAGGTAAGGGAACTTTGCTAATCTGCACAGCACGTGCCTAATGCTTGGAATTAATCATCACTGTGTGAAAACAGGTGTGAGCTGGATCCTGCCAGTAGGTATCACCATGCCTATTCTCAGCAGAGAGCTGCAGGAGAGAGGCCCAGGGATATTGGTGGCTGATCATGACGAGGAAAGGATGGCTAATCATCTGAGAACTTCTACCACAGGACCTTCAATAGATGTGTGTGGTCCTCCAGGGCAGGGGCCCTTGGGTTGGGTATCTTATGTCTCTGCGGGGCCTGAGTTTCCTTCCATGAAAATGAAATCCGTGAACTTGGTCATTTACCTGGAGTTCTGACATGGGTCTCTGAGCTGGAGTCTGCTGCCTGGCTGGTGACCTATGGATCTGGAGACAGAAGCAGGGACTGTGATGGTATCTAGAGGAGAGAGTTTTGCAGAGGGACAGACACCGGTCATTGGTAGCTGGCTACTGACTTTCTGTAGTGTGGGAAGCTCCTTGTCTTCTGGTCCCACGTGTGGACTTGAAGAGCAAGAGACTTCACAGGCTACATTGGAAAGAGGCATTCTCCTTGGAGCTTAGGCTTGGAAGATCCCTCGGTTATGTTCCCCCAGAGGAGGGACGTATATGTCTCCCACATTCTAGCCCCTTTCCTCCCTGTCCTGTAGGCACAGGGAAGGTTTAAAGATGCTTGTGAAGTGCTTGAAGGATTTGCAGTGCTGATACCAAGGCCTTACCAGTGAAGGGGTCATTGCAGATGATCACCCCATTTTTTTCTACATGCTGTTGGCCTGGATGGTCAAGACAGGGGGCTGCTTTGCTGCTTAGATCAGAGGGGCATGCGTCTTTCTTCATGTTGGCCACTTGGGCCTTGGCTGGCAGAAATAGGCTGTCGGTTATGGTATGCACATTCTAACTCTGCTGGGGCTTCAGTAGCTAACTATCCATATGACAGCTCTTCTTTATTTGGTAAAGGGAACAGAGCCAAAGGCTTTTAAGACATATGGCTTTTGGTGACCCTCACATCCCATTTCTTCCCAGGAACACTGATGTGGAGTCAGGATAAGGACTGGTCTGTTTGCCTTGGTCTCTAAATCCTGGGCAACCACTCTTAGCTTCAGAGCTGGTTCTCAGCAACAAAAAGAGCAGGTGCCTTTGTACCCTACACTTGCCTGTGGCTTGAGTCCTACATGGTGGTGGGGATACTTGGGATAATAAGGACAGATAAAAGCCATGTGTGTTGGTACACACCTTTAATCTTATCACTTGGGAGGCAGAGGCAGGTGGATTTCTGTGAGTTTGAGGCCAACCTGGTCTACATAGTGAGTTCCCAGACAGCTAGAGTTACATAGTGAGACCCTGTCTTAGAAAAGCAAGAAGACAAGCAAGCAAGCAAGCAAGCAAGCAAGCAAGCAAGCAAGCAAGCAAGCAGGCAGGCAGGCAAACAAACAAACAAACAAACAAAAGCTTTGGCAAGGGGAGAAAATCAGACAAACCCGACAGTCTTCTTGATCTTTGGATTGTGTTTCCACACATCTGCCTCTGACAGACACTGTCTCATCTGCTTGCCCTTCTGTCTGAAGGCGTGACAAAGCAGATCTTATTCCTAAGGTTGAGTCCAGTACTTCATAAAGCAGGAGGTGGAGCAGCAAACTGATATTCAGATGTTTATGAAGCACTCTGTTTCTGTGAGCTGATCCAAGGGACCCTCAAGTTGAAAATAAAGTAACTTTGGTTATTTTCTGGACTGTTCATTATCATAAAGACTTGAAGATTAATGACCTGAATTAAGGAAGAATGGGTAACCAAATAGAGCCCCCCATGCTAGGCTCTGACCTATGAACTTTTATGATCCTGTGGCAAGCCTTGGCAAATGCTAGGAAAATAAAGAAATGGTGACAGGTAGAGCGGTGGCTCAGCAGTAAGGAGGGCTTGATGCTCATGCAGAGGCCCTGGTATGGGGAGTCCAAGCTCTATATTACATCCTATGGTTCAGGATTTGGAGTCTAGCATAGGCACTCCTCTCTCTGTGACACTGGTGACTGCTCTAGAGATGCCCTGGTTGGCCCATGTGTTGCAGTTGCAGGTTCAGTGAGTTCGGTGCTATGTGCTTGGCCTTCTCCAAAGGTAGTAGGTTTTGTTTCTTGTCTCTGGACAACTGCTCTCTGCATACAGCTCATAAAACAGGTTCAGCAAGTTGTATGTCACAATCAGAAGGTTCTGGCTGGCTCAGGTCCTCCAGTGCTAACTTCTATGGTGGCAGCAAGGGCTCTGACTGCCATGGGGTCCTGCTACTGTAGGGAGGTTCAGCCCTGTTCAGGTGTGGCACTATCATCAGATTTTCTCTTTAGGGGCTGTCTGCAGCCCATTGATGTAACTATATCTGCCATGCTGTCAAAGAGGAAATCTTAACTCTGTTCACAACTAAATATACAAAGGGCAGGAACTCCACTTGGCAAATGGCCCTGTTTACTTGGGGCTGCCTTCCCTGAACTCAGACAAAGTTCAGGTGTAGTTGCTTGCAGATATGGGGGTTTTGAGCCCCCAGAGCACTTCACAGCCTGCATAACTCAGCTTTGATCTATACCAGCAGGGCTTCCCAGACAGCAGCAACTCAGTTGAGAACTGGAGGCCTCCTGCTACAAGCTATTTCCTCCCAGGTGTATGCCCCATGACTACTCTGTCCCTTTTCTTATCAAACAAAAAGAATTTATTGGAGGTTGTGACCAGCTATCCACAGGGAGATCTTGGCCTCTACCTTGAATGCAAGTATGTTTCTGCCAGGTTCAGGCAGGCCCAAACAGGGCTGTCAACAGGGCATGGCTATCTGGAGGTGTATTTGTTCCTCACAACGATTGGTAATGAAGTACCCGTGTTAGTCAGCTTTCCATCCATGTGCCAAAAAAAAACTGAGAAAAATGCTTTAGAGATGGGAAACCTGGTTTTGGCTTATGGCTTTAGATGTTTCAGTCCATTGGTGACATAGTGGCAATGTGCAAGGGAAAGGAAGTGGCTTTCACTGAGGCAAAGAGAGCAAGACACAGAGAGCGTGAAAGTGAGCTAGTGCAGTCAGGCTTACAATGATGTCACTTTCACTCGGGTGTCACCTCCTAAAGGCCCCATGTCTTGGGAACCCTGTTAATTGAGACACAAATGGCCATTACATGGCCATTTGAGGCCATTTAAGGTTTGGAGCCAAATAGCACTTGAACTATTTTATTAATTTTATTAATTTATTCTGCGCATATGAACAGCTAACGGTGTTCATAGTTTATAATGCACAGCACTCATTATGATATTTTTCCAATTTTTATTAGGTATTTTCTTCATTTACATTTCAAATGCTATCCCGAAAGGCCCCTATACCTCCCCCCCCCCCCATCCTACCCACTCACTTCCACTTCTTGGCCCTGGTATTCCCCTGTACTGGGGCATATAAAGTTTGCAAGACCAAGGGGCCTCTCTTCCCAATGATGGCCAACTAGGCCATCTTCTGCTACATATGCAGCTAGAGACACGAGCTCTGGGGGTACTAGTTAGTTCATATTGTTGTTCCACCTATAGGGGTGCAGACCCCTTCAGCTCCTTGGGTACTTTCTCTAGCTCCTCCATTGGGGGCCCTGTGTTCCATCTAATAGCTGACTGTGAGCATCCACTTCTGTGTATGCCAGGCACTGGCATAGCCTCACAAGAGACAGCTATATCAGGGTCCTTTCAGCAAAATATTGCTGGCGTATGCAATGGTGTCTGCGTTTGGTGTCTGATTATGGGATGGATACCTGGGTGCGCCAGTCTCTGGATGGTCCATCCTTTCGTCTCAGCTCCAAACTTTGTCTCTGTAACTCCTTCCATGGGTGTTTTGTTCCCAATTCTAAGTAGGGGCGAAGTGTCCTACTTTGGTCTTTGTACTTCTTGAGTTTCATGTGTTTTGCAAATTGTATCTTGGGTATTCTAAGTTTTTGGGCTAATATCTACTTATCAATGAGCACATATCATGTGAGTTCTTTTGTGATTGGGTTACCTCACTCAGGATGATACCCTCCAGATCCATCCATTTGCCTACGAATTTCATAAATTTCATTATGACATTTTAATACTTGTATATAGTGTACTTTGTGCAAACTTACTTCTGTCATCCTCTTGTGCCCTTTCTTCTTCCAAGTAGCTCTCTTTGAACTCTAATGTCTTAATGTGTATTATAGAAGTACATCTATATATCTATGTAGTACATATATATATCTACAGATATGCATTAGTGAAACTGTAAAATCTAGTGGGAAGTTCACAGCCTCTGGATGGCTGTTCTAACTATTGTTAGAACATCTCAATTATTCATTGAGATGTATAGATTTTGGGTTAATTTCACTGCATGATTTTTTTTGTTAGCAAATGCTTTATAATAAAGTTTTAACAAATTTGAAACAATTTCAAATGACAGTTTCCATCATTATGTCTGAGTAGAGCTACATTATGCATACAGACCACAACTCATTCTCCATGTGTCATTGTTGGGCACCTAGGAAAAGGGGTCTCTGTGGTGTGGTCACCTGGAGTCCTTTAGGTAGATAGCACACGTGGAATGGCTGGGTCACGTGATAGTTCTCTATTTGGTGTTTTTGAAAATCCTCTGTCCTGATTTCCATAGAAACTGCAGTAGTTTACATTCCCACCAGCAGTGAATAGGCGTCCTCTTTTCCCACATCCCCACAAGCATTCATTGTTTGTTTTCTCTGTGATAGCCAACCTGTGTGGAGTCAGATGGAATCGCAGTGTAACTCTGACTTGCATTTCCTTGATGGTTAAGGATGTTGAGTACTTCCTCATCTTGGGCCATTACTGCCCATCCCTCCTTTTTCTGTTGAGAGCTGTCTGCTCAGTTTCTTTGTGGCACTTGCTATCTGGATGTTGGTCTTTTTTTGTTTGTTTTGTTTTGTTTTGTTTTGTTTTGTTTTGTTTTGTGAGTTCTTTGTAGATTCCACAGCAGTAGCTTAGGCAGTAGGATCCCACTTTGGAAACATGCTGTGTTGTACACCCAAACACTCAGGAAAAAGGAGGCAACTTTTCTTCCTTGGCACGCTACTGCACCCTTCTGGACCCTGGGATCTCACGGTCTCGCAGTCCTCAGATGCAGCTAGATGCCCTCCCCCTTTCTGGATTATGGCGGTGTCATTTTCTAGTTGTTTAACATATGAAGTTCACTGACACAGACTCATGTCTCAGAAAAGAGGGCTTCTGGGTGCTCCATTCAGCATGGGGATCATAGAAGGGTGACCTCATGTGTAGGAACACATCTACTGTGGGGACACATGTCTAACTCTACACCTCTTGGGGGGCCTGGGAATATGTTCCATCTGGATCGCCAGTGAGGGACGGCACGGGACCTTAGCAGGGACTAAGTCACCAGGGCACGGAGGCAGGGTCAGCCTCTTGAAACTTGTCCTTTGGAGGTATCTTCCTACTCCTTCTCACCAGCTCTGCTTTACAAACATCATGCTGTGGACTTCCTTACAGATCTGGCATGCTGGCTTCTGTATTCACTTTGGAGTTTTGCCTGTCCAGTCTTGCTTCATTTGGGACCAGTTCCTGACTTTGTAGGCTTGGCTTTTTTTTTTTTTTTCACTTGCAGGGTTAGTGACAACCTTTCTCCTATCTGTTCTTTGCCTTGTCAAAGAAAGGAAGGAAGCCAGTCCGTGTGGCTGTTCTCAACCTGTGGGTCGTTACCCCTCTAGGGGTTGTTGAATGACCCTTATACAGGGTTGCCTAAGACCATTGGAAAACATAGATATTGATAATACAACTCGTAACAGTAGTAGCATTACAGTTATGAAGTAGGAATGGGAATAACTTTATGGTTGTGCATCACCGCATGAAGGATTGTAAGAAAGGGTTGCAGCATTAGGAAGGCTTAGAACCACTGTCTTAGAGCTAACATTATTTCTCAGGCCAATGTCTGGACCCTGTGACTGTACCTATGCTGAGCTCTTTATGCTGAGACAGGAGGTGTGCCTGCTTAGATGCAACCGACACTCCTTTGTTAGATACTTCTGTCTTGTCAGGCAAGGCATTCAGCTGTGCTGCTATTTACTTTGTTGCCCTCTGTGGCTCAGCAGATCCCAAGGACATCAGCTGATTGTAGGAGGATCCCTGTATCACCTACTTGAGGAGCTGGAAATGGACAGAAATGCACCGTTGGGTTGCATCTTCCCCTGTGCCACACCTACACCCTACAGTTTGACATGCACTGTTTATTTGTATTCTCTGCCTACTTTGCTTTGGTGGTTGGTCAGTGAGCTCTGAGCACAGCATATGGATGGGTCCCAGCTACCCTGTCCTCACCATGCTCTGTCTAGGGGATGACCATGGCAGGGCCAGAGATAACCCCATCTCATTCCACTCCCCACTTATATTGAGATCATCTACAACAAAACATGGATGTAATAGTACCTGGAGCCCTTCCTGGCTCCTCTATCAGTGTACATGGGAACTCCTCAGCAGCATCCTGGCTCCACTGGCTGACTTGGCATACAGGAAACCACCAAGGTCTACTCAGAGCTGTTATTTTCTACAGCAATCTACTGAATTTGAGCGTCTATCGACTATTATGGAGTGGGGCAGATGGCTATAAAAGTCTATAATAATTGCTTCATTTTGGTCCCAATGAAGTTCATCTGTGCTTTAACAGGGAGACAAAATACAGCTAGTGCTGCCCTGTGCATCTCCACAGTCGATGTCCTGAGATAGCTCAGAAAGAAACTCTCTTTGAAGACTGGCCAACACTGAAATAGAGGAGGGTAACACTCAAAGCTGCTGAAAGAGCAGGCCCAAGAGGCCCTGGGCCTGGGTTCTGGCAAAGTCCAGACACACTAACAAGGGAGGGCTGAGGACTGTAGGCCAGGGCCACCAAGACTGGAGATGCCTTTGACCATGGAATTTCCTTGCATGAGAAAACATTTCAGAGTATCTGTATCTGAAGCCAAAAAAAAAAAAAAAAAAGAAAAATGCCCATCCTGGTCAAATCTGAGGGCTGCTCAGCCGTCTGGGGAAAGCGGGATGGAGATGGATGCCGAGCCTTCCAGAGTTGTTCTGTTTGTTTTTTGTGCATAGCTTCTGCTTTATGCACATGTCAAGTATGCCTCATTCAAGGCTAGTCCTCATTTGGTCCTTGGTAACATTGTGCAGACTGAATGCCCATGTTTCCTGGGGGCCTGAGAAGGCAGTGGGAAGATAGCATGGTTATTATAGGCAGAGGCCCCAGGGTACCTGGGATGGGGAGATCCCTATCAGAACTGAATGCACAATCAAGACAGGGGTTAGCTGTGCTGGGCAGCATGGCCACTGGAGAAACTACCAATCAGGGGCTTCCCCAGGCTGCTGCCTGTGCCCTCTCCTGCTCCACTGTTACCCCTGCTTGTCTCACAGAGCAAAGAAAGTGCATAGGTCTAGCTGTTCTTAGGAGAAGCTTTTCTGCAGTGGCCACGGGGGCGGGAGTTTCCTCCTAGTTATTTCCTTAAAAGCTCTGGGCCTGCAGGGCTGTGGCTCTCCCTGGGCCCAGACACTGTTAATGATTAACCTGTGAGCCTCTGGTGCTTGGTGTCCCCTCTCTACTTGCACATGAGCAGCCCTTGTTCTTGAACTGGAGCCAAGGAGTGCTGGGGAAGGGCAGCAGTCTGTTCAGGGGCGGATGGAAGCCCAGGCCACTCCTTAGAACTCTAGAAAGAGGCCAGACAGGCTCTTCTCAACACAGGTCTCCGAAAATTCCACCTTTGAATTTATCACCCTAGAAACCTAGAGCCTCTGCCAGCCTCCAAGAGTCTGTGCAGAGGACTCTGGGACCCTCCCTCTCAACTATGTGAGGATGCAGGTGTCCTGCCTGGGTGGCTTCCCCGTGGAAACAGCTGCCTGCCCTCTGCATTGCCACCCTCTGTCTCCTCTGCTTAATTTCAGAAGGTAGGATACTTAGGTGCATGGGGCCCACTGACAGGACAGTCTGGTTTGGGGACATCCCATACCAGGAACCCTCTCTAGCTGGAATCAGGCCTCTCCTATGGCTGGCAGCCTTTGTTTTTTTCTCTTTCCCATCGAGGATTTCCCTGAGACTACCCAGGCCTGGGAGATCTTGGTGTTTCCACTTTCATTGACTGAGGCCACATGCCGAGTGGCCTAAAAGATCAGCGATGTGATGAGAGACCTTTCTTCACCTCCCACAGTTGCCTCCACCTGCCTCAGGCCTTTTGGCTGGGTGACAGAGCTCCTGGTGACTATTGTCCTGGCTAAGTGGGAGGAGATGAGCTCTCTGGGCACCTTGTTCCTCTCTCTGTTGTCCACAGCCAGCTTTCTCACTGCTTACTCAGTGGGTAGATGAGGTGTGGGGGTGCCAGTAGCTTGATGATGGTGTAAGGAAAGGTAGGTAAGCTATATCAAGTACCACAGTGGCTCTGGGGCTGGGCTGGGCAGGGATACCCCTTTCTGATATCCCCTTCACACATCTTCCCTCTTCTATTCTCCTCTGATAAAGGAAAGCCCTCCCTGAATATCACCCCAATCTGACTGAACCACCAACCAAAAAGCATACATGGGCTACACCTAGGCCTACCTCTCATATGTAGTACATGTGCAGCTTGGTCTTCATGTGTGTCCCCCAACAACTGGAGTGAGGCTGTCCCCAAATCTGTTGCCTGCCTGTGGATCCCATCCCCCTATCAGCTCCCATTTTAAAGAGTATTCCATTTTAAAGAGCCCTATCCAACTGCTAGTTTCTCTCAGGTTAGTCAGAATTTTCCTGGTGGTCTTCATTAAGGCCAGTGCCGTGAGTGTACAGAGGCGTCACAGTCCGAATTTATATGAGGCCGAGGCTCCACATCTCGAGGCTCATGCTTGGTAACGTCAGTCACACCCAGGGCAGATTGAGGTGTGGTGGGTACTTGATTGCCCTTTACCCCTTCTTGCAAAGACAACCTTACTGAAGGGATTGGCTCCAGCTGTAGATGGAGAAAGCACTTACAGGGAAGCCAGAGAGGAGTGAGGGCTCTGATGTCACAGCTTTCTGTCCAGCAGCTCTCTTCTAGACAGTGGTCTGACCCATCAGCGCAGCGTGGTTGAGCAGAAATGTGCTATTAATGCCCCATGAGACCAGTACTGTGAGAACCAGTTGCTCATCTGGGCCTGTGAGAGCAGCTGCTGATGGCCCACGCATCTGCAGCTCTTCTCAGTGCTGCTCAACTGGCCTATTCAGCCATCCTTTGATGGTTGTCTGGCCAACCATTGTGGCCTCAACCTTCACAGCTTCCTCCAGCCTCCATCTCAGCCACCACCCTCTGGCCAGTACCCTACAGCTTGGTTCTTGCTTCCCATATGGACAGAATATGAATTGCTTTTCCTACAGAGCTGCTGGGTTGATTTGCTTGTCATTTTAGCATTATAGATGCGTGCACAAAGCAGAAGCCAGCTTCAGGCATGATCTAGTAACTTCCAAAGAACATACTAGATATTTAGATGTGAGCCCTAATAATACATAATACATGGAGATGTTGGGGGGGCATTTCAGGGTTAAGAGAATTCAGAATTGTAACAACACATTTTGGAAGCAAATGTTAAAAGACAAAAGATTCCACAGCTATGATGTATTTTACTTCCAAGTAAAATTTCAAAGTTATAAAAGACAAATAACTGTGAATCTCTATGGGACTCTTGTTATTAAAAATCTTCCCTGTGGACCATCCTGCCATGATGTTAAAGACCATTCTTTAAATTGTATTTATTTAATTTTTTAATTGTGTGTTTGTGGGCATATGTTCCAAGTTTCACATGTGGAGGTCAGAGGACAACTTTGTGGAGTTGTTTCTCTTTACTTGGGTTCTGGGCACTGAATTCGTGTTGTTAGGCTTGCATTACAAGTGGATTTATCTTCTGGGCCATCTTGATGGCCCTAAAACCATCTTTGATGGTGTATCAGAAAGATGGGTTTATATCTTTGCCTAATAACTAGTGAACATCACACAACAAAGCAGCTGTAGACAGTCCGTGATGGCGCAGAATCTCAGAGATTTTCACAGTAAAGAAACGTTTTGTCTCAGAGAAATAGGCAAAAAAGGCCTTGGCATACTCTGTCTCATCCCCTAATTGCAGCAGCTTGGATATAGAAAGGGTTCTTTCAAAGGGACTCCTTCTACAGGAACATCTTTATTACAGGTGTTCCCTCAGAGAATGGGCTCCTACTGTGCCCCAAACTGGGGCCCCTGCTGCCACTGTGCCCACATCCCCTGAGGCTGATATCCCCCATCATCTGGATTCCCATAATGACAAGCTACTCTGCTATATCTTCTATAGCCATGTTGCCTTATGACAGTGCTAACTCCAGGGTAAGACATAGCTATGTAATGCCACCCATGAGGCTTAGTGTCACTGCCTTTTATTTCCTGGCTTTGAGATGCTGCAGACCCAGTTATCAAAAAGATAGTCACCTTCATGCTTGGGTAAAGCATGAATAAAGACCCCTGGAATCAGAGCTCTGCCACACTCCACCCAATGGCACCATTATGTAAATGAATGAGACTGACATCTCTAAGTTTTGGAAGAGGTGACTGCTCCATCAAACTTTCAGACATCAATGTGTGGTCACAAGCAACATGAAAATTCAAGAAACCGTGATATAGTTCAGGAGAACAATACTTCTTTAGTAACTGACCCCAAAGGAATGGACATATATGGATTAACTGAAAGAGCATAAAATAATTATGTTATGAGAGCTCAAAAAGACACAAGAAAATATAGGTAGGGGTTCAATGAAATCAGGAAAAAGATATACAGACAACATGAAAACTTTAACAAAGGTTTAGAATTTATAAACAAAAACAAAACACATCATTAAATAAAATATAGTTTCAATAAAATAGAATATAGTCTATGAATTTTGAGATGGGTTTTAAAAAAAATTATCTAGTGAGAGGAGAACAAAAACAATGAAAAAGTAAAAAAAAATCTCTGAAGCTGATGGAAAACCAGAAATCTCAGCTGAGAGAAATGGAGACAGGAGTAGGGGTGTTTAAGGAAGGAGGAGTGTCTTAGTCCCTGTTCCAGCACTGTGAAGAGACACCATGACCATGGCAACTCTTATAAGAGAACACATTTAATTAGGAACTTGCTTACAATTTCAGAGGCTTAGTCAATGTCTTAGTTAGGGTTTTACTTCTGTGAGCAGACACCATGACCAAGTCAAGTCTTATAAGGACATTTAATTGGGGCTGGCTTACAGGTTCAGAAGTTCAGTCCATTATCATCAAGGCAGAACATAGCAGCATCCAGGCAGGCATGGTCCAGAAGGAGCTGAGAGTTCTACATCTTTAGCTGAAGGCTGCTAACAGAATATTGACTTCTAGGCAGCTAGGATCAGGGTCTTATAGCCCACACCCACAGTGACACACCTACTACAACAGGGTCATACCTTCTAATAGTGCTGCTCTCTTGACTGAACATATACAAACCAT
Organism: Mus musculus; assembly: GCF_000001635.26. NCBI lineage: Eukaryota > Metazoa > Chordata > Mammalia > Rodentia > Muridae > Mus > Mus musculus. The sequence goes on from NC_000071.6 coordinate 28,505,147, forward strand.
CACAGTCAATTGTCATCATGGTGGAGAGCAAGGTGGCAGGCATGACAGGCATGGTGCTGGAGAAGCAATTGAGAGCTACATCCTAATCTTCAAGCAGAGAGAAAGACAGTGGGCTTAGCATGGGCTTTTGAAAGCTCAAAGCCCATCCTCAGTGACACACTTCCTCCTAATCTTTCTAATCCTTTCAATTAACATTACTCCCTGGTGACTAAGCATTCAAATATATGAACCTACAGGGGCCATTCTTATTCCAACCATCACAGGCAGAAAGCTCATGAGAGTGACTGAGAACTTCCCAGGAACCCAGGGAAGCTACAAATGGAGTTCAAAGACCTCAAATAGATGTAATTCAAAGAAATATTGTACTGAAACACATTTATAATCAAATTAAAACAGTCAAAAATAAAGAAAAATTTGAAAGTAACAAAAGAAAAGTAGTGTTACCATCAAGAGAATACTCATAATGATAAGTGCATTTCTCAGCACGGCCCCATTTGGTCAGGAGAGAATGGAATGAATGACATATTCCAAGTGCAGAAAACAACAACTATAACAATTGCCTGTCATGCAACAGTAGTTTTTATCTGGCAGAGCTTTCTAACAGAGGTTAAGGGGGGATGTTGATTTTCTCCAAAGCTGAGGGAGTTCATTACCATTAGACTCCCTAATGGGAAAATACTAAATGACAATTTCTATGATAACAGAGCAATACTAACAGCTAACAAAACAGTTGATGATGTGACATGTACTGATGAAGGCAAACTTAAATCCAAGTTTAGAATAAAACTGCAGTGGTCATATATAAATCTTTTAAAAGACAAATGTTAAGAGACCAAAGTATGGAGAATGGAAGTTTACTTGTTAACTGGAAGTGGAGAGGCCATGGTGCAGTACTTGTGAGCATATCATTTGTGACTGGAACTATGGGTGGATGCACCTGCTTTGGGGCCACCCACAGACCTGTGAGCAAACTTTTACCCATGCTCTATAAGCAAACCTAATAAGTTCATTAACTGATCAAAAAGGGATCAAAATATTAAAACTAACTGGGGTGGTTTTAGTTAAGTCTGTCAACTTGACTCTAGAATCACCAGGTAGATGGTCTATAGACATACCTGTGGGTGGTCTTTTAGTTATGTTAATTGACATGAGAAAAGCATCTTAATTGTAGGAGGGATCATTACCTGGATGGGGTTCCTGGTCTGTCTGTATTAAATGGAGAATATAGGATGACTATTATCATGTATTTATCCCTTTCAACTTTTTAACCGAAGATGCAATGTGACCAACTTCTTTAAGCTACAGACACTGTGACTACCTGTATTGATGACAGTGTCTTAGTTAGGGTTTTACTGCTGGGAACAGACACCATGACCAAGGCATGTCTTATAAAGGAGAACATTTAGCTGGGGCTAACTTATAGGTTTAGAGGTTCAGTTCATTATCATCAAGGCAGGGACATGACAGCATTCAGGCAGGCATGGTGCAGGAGAAGCTGAGAGTTCTACATCTTCCTCTGAAGGATGCTAACAGAATACTCCCTTCCAGGCAGTTAGGATGAGGGTCTTAAAGCCCCCCCCCCCCCCCCCCCAGTGACACACTACTCCAACAAGGCCATACCTAATAGTGCCACTCCCTGGGCTGAGCATATACATACCATCACAGACAGTGACCAGGACCTGTGAGCCAATGTAACCCTTTCTCTCCTAAGTTGCTTTTGTCAGGGATTTTAATCTCAGCAACAGAGAAAAGTAGCTGTACTCTATTAATTGATTTTTCTATTACTGTGACAAAGCATCATGCCAAGGAAACCTATGTAAGAAAGTTTTTTTAGGCTCATGGTTCTAGTGGGTTAGAGTCCTTGGTGGCAGAGGAGAGGGAACAGGTATCAGACATGGCAGCTGGAACAGAAGCTGAGGCTTCATATCATGAACTGCAAGCATAAAGGAGAGAGAACAAATTGTAAATGATGCATGAACTTGAAATCTCAAAGCTTTCCCCAAGTAACAAACTTCCCCTAGTAAAGCCAGAGCTCCTAAACTTCCCCAGACAGCATCAATTGAAGACTAAGTGTTCAGACATCTGAGCTCAAGGGGACCCCCCCATTCAAACCACCATATCTACACACATATATAAAATTTTATACTTTGAAAATTGTGACTTTAGAAGTATTAAATGTTTGGGACAAACAAAGGTCTAAGTTTTCTTTTTTTTTTTTTTTATTTTCAAATACTTTATTAGAATTAAGACTTTTTTTTTTCCATTTTTTATTAGGTATTTCGCTCATTTACATTTGCAATGCTATACCAAAAGTCCCCCATAGCCACCCACCCCCTCTCCCCTACCCACCCACTCCCCTTTTATGGCCCTGGCATTCCCCTGTACTGGGGCATATAAAGTTTGCGTGTCCAATGGGCCTCTCTTTCGAGTGATGGCCGACTAGGCCATCTTTTGATGCATATGCAGCTAGAGTCAAGAGCTCCGGGGTACTGGTTAGTTCATAATGTTGTTCCACCTATAGGGTTGCAGATCCTTTTAGCTTCTTTGGTACTTTCTCTAGCTCCTTCATTGGGGGCCATGTGATCCATCCACTAGCCGACTGTGAGCACCCACTTCTATGTTTGCTAGGCCCAGGCATACTCTGACAAGAGACAGCTATATCAGGGTCCTTTCAGCATAATCTTGCTAGTGTATGCAATGGTGTCAGCATTTGGAAGCTGATTATGGGATGGATCCCCGGATATGCTAGTGTCTACATGGTCCATCCTTTTATCTCAGCTCCAAACTTTGTCTCTGTAACTCCTTCCAAGGGTGTTTTGTTCCCACTTCTAAGGAGGGGCATAGTGTTCACACTTCAGTCTTCATTTTTCTTGAGTTTCATGTGTTTAGGAAATTGTATCTTATATCTTGGGTATCTTAGGTTTTGGGCTAATATCCACTTATCAGTGAGTACATATTGTGTGAGTTCCTTTGTGAATGTGTTACCTCACTCAGGATGATGCCCTCCAGGTCCATCCATTTGGCTAGGAATTTCATAAATTCATTCTTTTTAATAGCTGAGTAGTACTCCATTGTGTAGATGTACCACATTTTCTGTATCCATTCCTCTGTTGAGGGGCATCTGGGTTCCTTCCAGCTTCTGGCTATTATAAATAAGGCTGCTATGAACATAGTGGAGCATGTGTCCTTCTTACCAGTTGGGGCATCTTCTGGATATATGCCCAGGAGAGGTATTGCTGGATCCTCCAGTAGTACTATATCCAGTTTTCTGAGGAACCGCCAGACTGATTTCCATAGTGGTTGTACAAGCCTGCAATCCCACCAACAATGGAGGAGTGTTCCTCTTTCTCCACATCCACGCCAGCATCTGCTGTCACCTGAATTTTTGATCTTAGCCATTCTGACTGGTGTGAGGTGGAATCTCAGGGTTGTTTTGATTTGCATTTCCCTGATGATTAAGGATGTTGAGCATTTTTTCAGGTGCTTCTCTGCCATTCGGTATTCCTCAGGTGAGAATTCTTTGTTCAGTTCTGAGCCCCATTTTTTAATGGGGTTATTTGATTTTCTGAAGTCCACCTTCTTGAGTTCTTTATATATGTTGGATATTAGTCCCCTATCTGATTTAGGATAGGTAAAGATCCTTTCCCAATCTGTTGGTGGTCTTTTTGTCTTATTGACGGTGTCCTTTGCCTTGCAGAAACTTTGGAGTTTCATTAGGTCCCATTTGTCAATTCTCGATCTTACAGAGCAAGCCATTGCTGTTCTGTTCAGGAATTTTTCCCCTGTACCCATATCTTCAAGGCTTTTCCCCACTTTCTCCTCTATAAGTTTCAGTGTCTCTGGTTTTATGTGAAGTTCCTTGATCCACTTAGATTTGACCTTAGTACAAGGAGATAAGTATGGATCGATTCACATTCTTCTACATGATAACAACCAGTTGTGCCAGCACCAATTGTTGAAAATGCTGTCTTTCTTCCACTGGATGGTTTTAGCTCCCTTGTCGAAGATCAAGTGACCATAGGTGTGTGGGTTCATTTCTGGGTCTTCAATTCTATTCCATTGGTCTACTTGTCTGTCTCTATACCAGTACCATGCAGTTTTTATCACAATTGCCTTGTAGTAAAGCTTTAGGTCAGGCATGGTGATTCCGCCAGAGGTTCTTTTATCCTTGAGAAGAGTTTTTGCTATCCTAGGTTTTTTGTTATTCCAGATGAATTTGCAAATTGCTCCTTCTAATTCGTTGAAGAATTGAGTTGGAATTTTGATGGGGATTGCATTGAATCTGTAGATTGCTTTTGGCAAGATAGCCATTTTTACAATGTTGATCCTGCCAATCCACGAGCATGGGAGATCTTTCCATCTTCTGAGATCTTCTTTAATTTCTTTCTTCAGAGACTTGAAGTTTTTATCATACAGATCTTTTACTTCCTTAGTTAGAGTCACGCCGAGATATTTTATATTATTTGTGACTATTGAGAAGGGTGTTGTTTCCCTAATTTCTTTCTCAGCCTGTTTATTCTTTATGTAGAGAAAGGCCATTGACTTGTTTGAGTTAATTTTATATCCAGCTACTTCACCAAAGCTGTTTATCAGGTTTAGGAGTTCTCTGGTGGAATTTTTAGGGTCACTTATATATACTATCATATCATCTGCAAAAAGTGATATTTTGACTTCCTCTTTTCCAATTTGTATCCCCTTGATCTCCTTTTGTTGTCGAATTGCTCTGGCTAATACTTCAAGTACTATGTTGAAAAGGTAGGGAGAAAGTGGGCAACCTTGTCTAGTCCCTGATTTTAGTGGGATTGCTTCCAGCTTCTCTCCATTTACTTTGATGTTGGCTACTGGTTTGCTGTAGATTGCTTTTATTATGTTTAGGTATGGGCCTTGAATTCCTGATCTTTCCAAAACTTTTATCATGAATGGGTGTTGGATCTTGTCAAATGCTTTTTCTGCATCTAACGAGATGATCATGTGGTTTTTGTCTTTGAGTTTGTTTATATAATGGATTACATTGATGGATTTTCGTATATTAAACCATCCCTGCATCCCTGGAATAAAACCTACTTGGTCAGGATGGATGATTTCTTTAATGTGTTCTTGGATTCGGTTAGCGAGAATTTTATTAAGGATTTTTGCATCGATATTCATAAGAGAAATTGGTCTGAAGTTCTCTATCTTTGTTGGATCTTTCTGTGGTTTAGGTATCAGAGTAATAGTGGCTTCATAAAATGAGTTGGGTAGAGTACCTTCTACTTCTATCTTGTGAAATAGTTTGTGCAGAACTGGAATTAGATCTTCTTTGAAGGTCTGATAGAACTCTGCACTAAACCCATCTGGTCCTGGGCTTTTTTTGGCTGGGAGACTATTAATAACTGCTTCTATTTCTTTAGGGGATATGGGACTGTTTAGAAGGTCAACTTGATCCTGATTCAACTTTGGTACCTGGTATCTGTCCAGAAATTTGTCCATTTCGTCCAGGTTTTCCAGTTTTGTTGAGTATAAGCTTTTGTAGAAGGATCTGATGGTGTTTTGGATTTCTTCAGGATCTGTTGTTATGTCTCCCTTTTCATTTCTGATTTTGTTGATTAGGATTTTGTCCCTTTGCCCTCTAGTGAGTCTAGCTAAGGGCTTATCTATCTTGTTGTTTTTCTCAAAGAACCAACTCCTCGTTTGGTTAATTCTTTGAATAGTTCTTCTTGTTTCCACTTGGTTAATTTCACCCCTGAGTTTGATTATTTCCTGCCGTCTACTCCTCTTGGGTGAATTTGCTTCCTTTTTTTCCTAGAGCTTTTAGATGTGTTGTCAAGCTGCTAGTATGTGCTCTCTCCCGTTTCTTCTTGGAGGTACTCAGAGCTATGAGTTTCCCTCTTAGAAATGCTTTCATTGTGTCCCAAAGGTTTGGGTACGTTGTGGCTTCATTTTCATTAAACTCTAAAAAGTCTTTAATTTCTTTCTTTATTCCTTCCTTGACCAAGGTATCATTGAGAAGAGTGTTGTTCAGTTTCCACGTGAATGTTGGCTTTCCATTCTTAATGTTGTTATTGAAGATCAGTCTTAGGCCATGGTGGTCTGATAGGATACATGGGACAATTTCAATATTTTTGTATCTGTTGAGGCCTATTTTGTGACCAATTATATGGTCAATTTTGGAGAAGGTCCCGTGAGGTGCTGAGAAGAAGGTATATCCTTTTGTTTTAGGATTAAATATTCTGTAGATATCTGTCAGGTCCATTTGTTTCATAACTTCTGTTAGTTTCACTGTGTCCCTGTTTAGTTTCTGTTTCCACGATCTGTCCATTGATGAAAGTGGTGTGTTGAGGTCTCCCACTATTATTGTGTGAGGTGCAATGTGTGCTTTGAGCTTTACTAAAGTGTCTTTAATGAATGTGGCTGCCCTTGCATTTGGAGCGTAGATATTCAGAATTGAGAGTTCCTCTTGGAGGATTTTACCTTTGATGAGTATGAAGTGTCCCTCCTTGTCTTTTTTGATAACTTTGGGTTGGAAGTCGATTTTATCCGATATTAGAATGGCTACTCCAGCCTGTTTCTTCAGACCATTTGCTTGGAAAATTGTTTTCCAGCCTTTCACTCTTAGGTAGTGTCTGTCTTTTTCCCTGAGATGGGTTTCCTGTAAGCAGCAGAATGTTGGGTCCTGTTTGTGTAGCCAGTCTGTTAGTCTATGTCTTTTTATTGGGGAATTGAGTCCATTGATATTAAGAGATATTAAGGAAAGGTAATTGTTGCTTCCTGTTATTTTTGTTGTTAAAGTTGGCATTCTGTTCTTGTGGCTGTCTTCTTTTATGTTTGTTGAGGGATTATCTTCTTGTTTTTTCTAGGGCGTGGTTCCCGTCCTTGTATTGGTTTTTTTCTGTTATTATCCTTTGAAGGGCTGGATTCGTGGAGAGATAATGGGTGAATTTAGTTTTGTCGTGGAATACTTTGGTTTCTCCATCTATGGTAATTGAGAGTTTGGCTGGGTATAGTAGCCTGGGCTGGCATTTGTGTTCTCTTAGTGTCTGTATAACATCTGTCCAGGCTCTTCTGGCTTTCATAGTCTCTGGTGAAAAATCTGGTGTAATTCTGATAGGCTTGCCTTTATATGTTACTTGACCTTTTTCCCTTACTGCTTTTAGTATTCTATCTTTATTTAGTGCATTTGGTGTTCTGATTATTATGTGTCGGGAGGAATTTCTTTTCTGGTCCAGTCTATTTGGAGTTCTGTAGGCTTCTTGTATGTTCATATGCATCTCATTCTTTAGATTTGGGAAGTTTTCTTCAATAATTTTGTTGAAGATGTTTGCTGGTCCTTTGAGTTGAAAATCTTCATTCTCATCCACTCCTATTATCCGTAGGTTTGGTCTTCTCATTGTGTCCTGGATTTCCTGGATGTTTTGAGTTAGGATCTTTTTGCATTTTCCATTTTCTTTGATTGTTGTGCCGATGTTCTCTATGGAGTCTTCTGCACCTGAGATTCTCTCTTCCATCTCTTGTATTCTGTTGCTGATGCTGGCATCTATGGTTCCAGATTTCTTTCCTAGGGTTTCTATCTCCAGCGTCGCCTCACTTTGGGTTTTCTTTATTGTGTCTACTTCCCTTTTTAGGTCTAGTATGGTTTTGTTCATTTCCATCACCTGTTTGGATGTGTTTTCCTGTTTTTCTATAAGGACTTCTACCTGTTTGGTTGTGTTTTCCTGTTTTTCTTTAAGGACTTGTAACTCTTTAGCAGTGTTTTCCTGTTTTTCTTTAAGGACTTGTAACTCTTTAGCAGTGTTCTCCTGTATTTCTTTAAGTGAGTTATTGAATTCCTTCTTTATGTCCTCTACCATCATCATGAGATATGCTTTTAAATCCAGGTCTACCTTTTCAGGTGTGTTAGGGTGTCCTGGATTGGGCGAAGTGGGCGTTCTGGGTTCTGATGATGGTGAGTGGTCCTGGCTTCTGTTAGTAGGATTCTTACGTTTACCTTTCGCCATCTGGCAATCTCTGGAGTTAGTTGTTATAGTTGTCTTTGTTAAGAGATTGTTCCTCTGTTGATTTTGTTACCCTCTATCAGCAGGCGTGGGAGACAAGCTCTCTTCTCTGAGTTTCAGTGGTCAGAGCAGTCTCTGTAGGCAAGCTCTCCTCTTTCAGGGAAGGTGTACAGTTATCTGGTGTTTGGACCTCCTCCTGGCTGAAGGTGAAGGCCCAAAACAGGATCTTTCCCAGAAGCTGTGTTGCTTTGGCCAGGAAGGTGGCCAGTTGTCTGGAGTCGAAGCTGAGAAGCTCTGTGGCTCTTGTCCGGAAGGAGGCCGGCCGTCTGGAGCTGAGGATGGCGCTGCCTCAGAAGCTCTGTGGCTCTTGCCGGGAAGGTGGCTGGTTGTCTGGAGCTGAAGATGGCGCCACCCAGAAGCTCTGCGACTCTTGCCCCTCCCAGAAACGGCTGGCACTCTGTATTCCACACGGTCACCGTGCAGCCTGCCCTCCGCGGAGTCCCGGAGCCAAGAAGGCTCCCGCCGGTGCCTGTGCCACAAACCTCTCAGGCCGGGCAGACCCCCGTGCTCTCACCAGGAAGGTGGCCGGCTGTCTCAGGTCTAAGTTTTCTATGTGATTGAAAACAAACTTCTTAATTGGAAACATAGTGGTTTAGTTTTAAAATGTTTTAACAGTTCTCACAATAACTATGAAAGATTAAAAAGCAACCAGAAAAGATATACAGGAAATACTTAAAAGACATAGGACGAAGACTTCAAATATATTACTATACAATATTTGTCGAGAGAGAAATCGCGCGTGCGTGCGAGAGAGAGAGAGAGAGAGAGAGAGAGAAAGGAAAACCACAAAATAGTCAGAAAAGAATATTATTTCAATAAGAAGCCCTTACCTATCAAGCCATTAGACTTTTAACCCAGATGGATTAAGTTTTCCTACCACAGTAGTAGCTTTATGGGTAAGAACACATATCTAACTATATGCTGCCTACAAGAAATTCACCCAATTTCAAAGACAGGGGTAGCCTGAAAATGAAAGGGTGGAAAAAATATTCCTTGTAAATAGTAACCAAGAGAGAAATGAAAAAAATTATTTAATAATAAAAGAGTAAATTCATAAAAATATGACAATAATAAATATTTATATACTTAACTTCAGAGTACTTAAATATTAAAGTCAAGATTATTGACATAGTTGAAAGGAAATAATACTGATAATAATAACAGCAGCAACAACAATAACAGAATTTAATATTCTACTTTCAACAGGAGATAAATCAAAATAGAAAGGAGAGAACTGATTTTTATAACATTAGACCAAATGGCCCAAACAGGCATGCACAAAAGATACTGTCAAACAGCAGCAGAAAACACCTTCTCAAATCCACACAAGTTATAGCATAGCTTATGTAATACATCTTAACACAAAGTACCATAAAATGTTACACAGTCTTACGTTCATGATTGGATAAAGTAGAAAAATATATACAGATTCCTAGATACATTCAACTCACAAAAAAGAAGACAGGACGAAACAGAAATTTTGAATATACTACCAGTAAGTAATTAGAGAAGCTGAACCAGAAATCAAATACCTTCCAACAAAGAAAATCCAGGGAGCTGATCAATTTACAGATGAATTTGAACACTCTGAGAAGAATAAACATTAATCATTCATTTAACTCTTTAAAGATGGAAGAAGGAATACTGAGTTCATTTACAAAGCTAGCATTACCCAGCACCAAAGCAGACACGAACAGCACAGGAAAGAAAACTACAAGCAAAGAGGCCAACTTACCACATAAAATAGCAAATTGAAGTCAACCGAGATAAAAAGGATCACTCACTATGATAAAGTGTGATTTGTCCTTGGAATGCAAGGATGGTTCAACATTCACTAATAAACCATATGACAAGCTCAACAGAGGTAGAAAAAGCATCTGACAAAATCCAACATCATTTTAGGGTAAACACTGAGGTTTAATAGGAACATACCTCAATGCAAGAAAGGCAACACACAGCAAGCCCACAGATGAGCAGATTAAAAACATCGTATGTATTAGGAAAAGTTTAAACATTTTCCTCTTAAGATCAGGAACCAGAGAAGGCACTTACTCTACTTTTTTTCTACTTGACCTTCTGCTAGAAATCTTAGTCAGATGAAGTAGGCAAAACAAAGCAATTGAAATCATTCAAATTGTAAATTAATTTGTTTGTAGAAACATGATTTTTATATATAAAAAAACCCAAAGACTAAGATAAGAGTATGCTCTAATAAATTAATTAAGTAAAGTTGCAGGATAAAAAATACAGTTGTATGTCTATATATTAAAAAGGAGCCACTGGTGAATGAAATTCATAGTGACATCACACAGCATAAAATAATAAAATAGTAGAAACTAGTTCAATGAAAGGAAGTGAACAATCTATACATTGAACACTATAAAATTGATAAAATAACTTTTAAGAGATAAATAAATGGGAAAATATTCTATATTTCAGGACTATAAGATTTAATGTTTTGGAAAGCTCTCTCCTTAGTCTCATTTCTTTCCTCTTCTCAGCCCCTTTGACTTTCATGTATACCTTTAAAAAAAATCTCAAGTCTGAAATATACTTGTTTCTTTGGCTTGTTTCAGTTAAAACCATAACTTTCAGCTCCATTTCCTTGTATCTGACATAATTTGTTCTCCTCTTGATTTTAATTTATTATTATTGCTAGTAGTAGTAGTATTGCCATTATTGTTATGTGTGTACATGCTACACACATGGAGGTCAGAGGGAAACGTTAGGGTGTTGGTTCTCTCCCTTCCCATGGATGGAAGAAGTCAAGTTCAGGTGTCAGGCTTGGCAGCCGGTGTCTTTACTAACTCAGTCTTCTTGCTAGCTCAGTTTTGTTCTTCTTTGTGGTTGAATAAAACTCCAATGTGTACATACATGCAGGCACATACACGTAACACATATGTGAACATGCATCACATTTTTTTATCCATTCATCTACTGATGAACTCTAAGCCAATTCTATAACACTGCTATTGTGAATTCTGCCCCAGTGAACATGGGTGTGTGCGTGCAGTGCATTCCTATTGTCCTCTGATTTTGGTTACTTACAGTGTGTGACCAGGAGTGCCATAGCAGGCATCCTAACAGGCCATTCTTTTGTACGTACTTTTGATGAATATCCATGCTCACTTTATGGCGGTTGGACTGATTTCCATTCCTGCCAATGGTGCATGTGCTTCTCCAAATCCTGCTGTCCTTGTCAGCCTAGGATTGTTTGCTTTCTCAAAGACAGCCATCTGGGCTGAGCTCAGGTGAGATCTCAAGGGTTTGATTGTCATTTCTTCCATGGCTAAAGACAGTGAGTAGTTTTTGGATGTATTTCTTGACCATTTGTACTTCTGAGAACTGTTCATTTGCCAATAGCATGTTATATGCAGGCGTGAAAATGTCATGAAGCCATTGTTTGCATAGTTAATAGACATTAACAAAACAGTTTAACAAGGCCATTATTACTCAGGGTGATCTGCAGATTCAACACAATCTCTCTTAAAATACCGCTAAGATTTTTCACAAAAATGAAAGAAAAGATCCTAAAATTCATTAAGAACCACAGGATACCCATAAGAGCCAAAGCTTTTCTGGACAGGAGAAGATAGCTGGTTGCATTGCATGTTCTGATTTTAAATTACACCACAAGGGTATAGTAACCAGAGCAGCATGGTGCAGCACAAGGACTGTGTGTGTGTTCTTTGTCTCAGAATAGAGTTCAGGATAAACCAATGGCTACATACATGACTAGTGCTAAGAAGACACAAGGAGGGGGTAGGCTCTGGTAAGCAGTGATGGGAAAGGTCTGTACCCATGTGAAAGAAGGAAATTATACTCATATTTTACACTATACTCAAATATCAACTGATGCCAGGCCGGGCAGATTGGCTGGAGAGGCCACGGTGGGGCGAGTATGAGTTTAAGACTTACCTGGGATGTAGCTCAGTAGCAGAGTGTTTGCCCAGCATGTACAAGACTTGGTTCAGTCCCTAGGACCACACAACAAAACCAACTCAAAATGGATGGGAGGATGACATATAAGAGGCCAAGCCACAAAACAAGAGAAAATAAGGGGTGAGTCTCCCTACACGGGTCCTGGGGACTTTATGAATACAATTCCCAAAACATAGGTAACAAGAATGAAGACAGGCAGATGTTGCTACATCAGACTTGCAAACAACAAAGGGGATCTGTACAAGCCAATGGCGAGGTGGTGCCCAACTGAAAAGGGCAAAGGCCCTAGTAGATTCATATAAGGAATGGCCACAGCCTACGATAAAGTACATAGCAGAACTTGTTATCATAGAAACTCTCAGGAAGACCTCAGTGAGAAGGCCAAGTGATGGAGGTGGGACTGGAAGCTGGTGGAGCCGGTATAGGAAACAGTGTAGGTGTTCACCCAAAATTAAAAAAGAAATATTGTATCTTATAATCTAAGTATGCTTGAAGGAGTTGGACTCAGTATTCTGAAGAGAAATTCTACAAGCCTAATTCACAGTAGCTCAGAGATGTAAACAGCCTGAGTGTTTGGATGGATGGAGAGGAGAAGCAATGTGTAAATGTATCCAATCATATTTGTTGCCTGTAAAAAGAACATTTTGCCATTTGAATAAGAAGGACAGAGCAGGCACAGGAATCAATGTCCTCATGGTTCTCTTTGTAATGGAGCCTCACACAGTGGAATTCACAGAAGCAGAGGGACAAGCAGGCTGCCAGGGGTAGGGGTTGGTAGAAGGGACAGGATTTTGCTCTAAGGACAAATTTCAGTCTGGGAGAAGTTATGGATTATCAATATCCAATCAAGTTAAATTTATCTCAAAACAGTTTTTTGAATGCTACAATAAATTCAGCTGTTTTTTCAATTTATTTTTGAATGGTTTTGGATATTTTCATGGCTTTACACATGCTGACTTATTTTTAGAGACAGGGTCCCAGCTGTCCTGGAACTGGCTTTGTAGACTAGGATGACCTCGAACTCACAGAGATCCTTCTACTTCTGTCCCAGAGGATTAAAGGTGTGTGCTAACACACCTGCTACTGTTGATTTTGTATCTTGCAACTTTCTAGTTTTTTTCTTATTAGTTCTAGCAGCTGTTTTTATAGAGCCTTTAGATGTATTATATATATGAAGAATTATATATATGTATATATTTGAAGAATATATATGTGAAGTATATACATTTGAAGAAAAAAAGAAAACAGATGAGACAGTCTCTTATCTTTTCCAATATAGATGACTCCTTAGAAAGATATTGTGTCAAGGGCTTTGGAGTTCAGGCTACTCCTTGAATACATAATCCTTTTGGTTTGGCCTTCCAAGGGCTGGGAACATAGGTGCAGGTCAGAATTAGCTTGGAGTGTGTCTTTGGTTTAATTTTTCTTGCCTAATTGCTTTGGGTAAGACTTCTAGTGCCATGCCTAACAGAAGAGAGACTGGGCATCATGTCCCATTCCTGATCTTTGAGAGAAGGTCTTCGACTTATCAACACTGAGCATGTTGTTAGCTCCTGGCTTGTCATGGGTGTGTCACCACACGGAGAGTGCTAATTGTACAGAGTGCTCATGTCAGTGTGTGCATGCATTATCAAAATGTCTCATCATATCTACCTTAATTATGTAGTTTTGATTTGCCAATTATTCCTTGATAAGGCTAAAAAACCAAAACCTCTCCTAAATTTATATACTCTATGTAAATTCTAGTTGCAACATGGGATGCATTTAAATTTATATATTTGCCATATTGCCCCTGAAAATGATCTTCCTGGGCAAGTCTTATGAAGGAACAGTTTGCATATAATTTGTTAGCCCTCATGAGTCTACCCCGCTTGTAGGTCTTCTTGACTCACATGGTCATCTTTCATGTGAAGGTACACAGAATCCTACCCACATGCCCAATACCTAGGGTAGCTGACTAAGGCCTGCCCTTCTCATAGCCTTCAGCATGACTTGCAAAGTGTGGACTAAAGCCAGGTATCCCTTATGCTCATGACAAGGATTGTGCCACACTAGCAGCATGAGCTCCCCTTCACCCAGAGTCTGAACTGGGGTGACAAAGAAAAGGCAATGATCCCTGTTGCTGGTACTTTCTGCTTGCTGCCCTCTGCTGGGCAGAGGTCCCTCATTAATGTTTACGGAGCTCTCAACAGGACCATTCTGAGACAGGTCTCACCTGTATTCCAATAAGGAGCCCCATATGAACACACCTAGTCATGACTCAACAATGGCTCAGAGATGCCAAACACTACTTTATGCCTTCAGTGGGAGCAGTCTAGTTTGCTCACAAATGTTCCAGTTATAGGAGGGGCGTGTGTGCGTGATGCTCATCTATGGATTCCCTCCTGGTCAAGAATTATACTATCCCAGGGTCAATCCCACAGAGAAGCAAGAAGATAATCAGCTGGAAGAAACTATGGAAACTTCCATGGCTTACACTAGAACTGCTCAGTATGTCTACCTAGATAATTACAGCAGGGCTGGCCATTCCTGCCTCAGTTGCTATCAGCAGAGACTGGCTCACCTGCACTGTGCAACCTGAGGAAGATTTGCAGCCTCTTGGACCTCTGCTGTCTGCTAAGTAAGCAGGAGAATCTCTTGCTGTAGTGTTTGTGACAGGCTTTCTAGCATTTGCCACTGATGCATCATACCATAGCACATACACTGACAGCATGTTAACTTCAAAAACTAGGATTTGGGATCCAGTGCCCTCAAGTGTACCAACATGTCTATTCTTTGATCAGAATCAAACCCACAAATCTCCTGGAACTTGCTCCTTACAGTGCCACTCGAAGTCTGACAATACTCTTGGGAACTTGTTTGAATTGTTGACTCTTGACACCTCCTGGTCTGGTTGCCTTAGCACATGCACTGTACATCATGAGATGGGAATTAACAGCACATAGGAGGGCACAGGGGAGGGCTTTCTGTCATTGATTTGGCTTTCATTTTGGCTGGTCCTGTTTCTGAGGTCATGTGGGTTGAAGGGCAGCCTACAGGAGAAGAGGCATTCCCTCCATTGCTGTGTGATCAGTACATGAGAATATGGAGGGCAGACTGGAGCAAAAGATGGAGAGCAAGCTGCCTCCCAAATGCTCTGTGACTTCTGGCATTTGTGAGTTTGGATCTGTGTTGGTGTGTTCACATGTGAACATACATGCATGAGTGTGTCCATGGATATACATTCATGTAAGTGTGCACAGGTGGGTCTAGGCATGTGTGAGTATACACATAACTGAACATGTTCGTGTGCATGTTTGAGTATATACACATATGTGCATGCATGTATGACTAACAACATATATGAGTGTAGGCTGTGAGTGTGCACTAACATGTCTACAACACATATGTCACCATAGTAGTCTGTCTGTTATCTGTTTATTGTCTATCTTGTATCTATCTATCTATCTATCCATCATCTATCTATCTATCTATCTATCTATCTATCTATCTATCTATCTAGTGTTTATTATCTACTTACCTACCTACCGATCTCATCTGTCTGTCACCTATCAGTCATCCCTGTGTCTACCTTGGCCCACCTCTGTCTGCATTCTGGCTTCCTTCTACTACAAGCAGCAGGATCTCTGCCCTCTTGTCATCACTGCCTGAAGGTTCGACCTCACTGGATGCTTCCTGGGATGGCATCTTTGCTGTTGACTCTGTGTAGGTCCCTTCTTCTATCCTTGCCTATGCTTTCTCGGGGGTAATCTGGGGCTGCTAACAGGGTCTAGTCCCTTGGTTATCAATGGCTCTGATGAGTACCCCATAAATCACTGTCAGATGAACAACATGGGTTGAGGCCTGCTCAAGACAGTAGCAGGGCTGCAGGTGGCTCCTGGCAGCCTCTGTGTATCAGGAAAACGTCTGGCTCTAGGACAGACACTTCAAAGCACTGCAGCTTTGAAGCTTCTATTTTTAGACATCCCACTGCAGGGAGGTCTCAAATGGCTAGCTCTTCAGAGGGCAGCAGAGGGTCCCAGATACTGAGATCCCAAGCACCCTGGGCACTGCTTTGTGTATGGAGATGGCACACCGTGGATTCAGGACTGCCCACTCCAGATGAATGAAAAGAATCCAGGAAGAGAAGAGCACGCTTGGAATGACCTCATCCTGCTGTGGGGAGAAAGCTGACGTCTGCTTTTATTTGCAGTCATTTTTCCTTTTTCCTGCAGAACAACCCCTGCTGCTGGGAGAACACTTGGCAGGCCGCCCCACCTTGGGCTTGCCAAAGCAGTGTTCCATCGCTGAGCGTTGCTCAGAACCCACTGAGGGACAGCTGGGGAGAGGTCTCCCAACGGTGAGTCTAGTGGGCACCAGGCACCTCTTGAAGTGCCTGGCCCAGCTGGTGATTCTGAATAAGGAGGCAGTGTCAGGTCAGGGCAGCAGAGGCTGCTTCCCAAGTTCCTTGTAGCAGCATCAGTGAGTGTCTTGTCTATTGAGTCTCAGCACAGAACTCAGGTGTAGGTGGAGCAGAGATGGGAGGAGAGGCCTGAGGCCAGCCCAGGTGCAGCATGTCAGAGCTTCATGTGCAAGACAGAGGACTGGCTCTTCTGACTAGAGGGGGGAGGGGCAGACAGGAGTCGCTGTAAGTGGGGACCTTGCCCAGAATCCCAGAAGCCTTTTGAGGTCACAGGGTGAATTGTAAGTGGCATTTCTCTGGGGGAATCACTTCAGGCTCCCCTACTGGTCAGCCTCCTACCCTGACCCTCTTCATACTGTTGTAGTTCCTGAGCCATGAATTTGGCCGCACTGTGTGACTTTAGCCCAAGGCATGAGTGAAAGAGGCAGCAGCGACCTGCCTTCCTAGACTTACCCATCACCATCAGCTTTCTCCCAGGTACTTAGGCTGCTGTTTTTCTCAGTCCAGGGGAAAGGTGTTCCCCTTGCTCACCTCCCTGCTTCTCTCCAAAACAGGTGTGCATGGGGCCATTGCATTTTAATTTACCACCTTCAGTTTGTGGGTTTTTAAGGAAAGCCTATTATCAGTTATCCATTTGACTGTTAGACCTGGATATAGTTAAGATGCGGGGCTATGGCAAATACAGAAGTGGATGCTCACAGTCATCTATTGGATGGAACACAGGGTTCTCAATGGAGAAGCTAGAGAAAGCACCCAAGGAGCTGAAGCGATCTGCAACCCTATAGGAGGAACAACAATATGAACTAACCAGTACCCCCAGAGCTCCTGTCTTTAGCTGCATATGTAGCAGAGGATGACCCAGTCAGCCATCATGGGGAGGAGAGGCCTTTGGTCTTACAAAGATTATATGCCCCAGTACAGGGGAATGCCTGGGCCAGGAAGCAGGAGTGGGTGGGTTAGGGAACAGGGCAGGGGGAATGTATAGGGGACTTCCAGGATAGCATTTGAAATGTAAATGAAGAAAATATCTAATAAAAATTGTTTAAAAAAAAAGATGTGGGGCTAATCAGTAAAGGACATTTTCCCCACATGCTTGCAACTGTATGTTTCATCTTCATCCACAATCTCTTTAAACACAAAAAAACAAAAACAAGCAAACAAAACCCTGATCCTGTAAAAGTAAGAAAGCGTACAGAACATTCTAATGTGGCACCTGCCTCAGGGCTGGGAGAGCACTCTGCCCTGCTGCTGCTGCTCAGTTGCAGCAGTATTGATTTTATTACTCATACTTTATAAATGAGATGCTATTCTTAAAGACTGCATACACTCACTTTGTTGTGCTGTCGTCTCGGCCCAGCACAAGCCTTGCCTTGATCCATGCCCATTGATTATCAGGCCTGTCATTGTTCCACTGCAAGCAGCGTCTTGACCATTGACTGCCGGACTACAGACTCTGTTTACAGTTAGGAAGTCCAGTGCAAACTTGCACTTGACTTGTGATGAGAACATGTAGAGGATGTTACTTGTTTCTGGAGACCCTGGGCTTCTCAGCCGTTGGCTATAGCTTACTTGAGGCTCTGCCTGCTCCAAGTACCATCTCTGACCTTGGACCTTTGCCATAGCCATACCTAATGAAGGGTTCTCCAGCCTCCATGTCTGCACTTGCATCTGCAGTGCCAGTGTGACACAGGGATGTAAGGATGTGATGCTTAGCAGGACAGGGACGCATTGCTCTGGACTGTCCACCCCTACAGGACTTCCCACATCTTTGCCTTTAGAAAATACAGGAGAGTCCAGAGGGAGAGGAGTTGTAACCCAAAACAACCTGCTACTTTCTTAGTAGCTTCCTCAGCTATGCCTTGGGTGTCAGGCCTTCCCTAGAGCATCACTCTAACGCTCACATGAGGCCACATAGGAGAGACTGTAGCCTTGCTTCGGCCATTGCTGTGGCCTGGGCTGACTGCTCACATCTGTGGCTCTCATCTCCCACTGCTGTGCCCAGGGGCCCCAGTTCATTCAACAGGGAATCTCCTTAGTTGAGAATCTACAGGGTTCATAAACATGCAGCAGAATAGGCACACGAGGCCTCGGTCCCCACATCCAACCCACCTATGTCATCCTGCTGTTTAAGCTCTGGCCACACTTGTCACCTGTGGATGACTAAGGACTTTCTGAGAGCAGTTCTGCTACTGATACCCTGTTTCTCCTGACAGAAAGCCAGACTGATGTTCTCTGGAGCCAGGATGGCCATGCCTGTCCACAGCCTTGTCCATCTTGAATCTCCATTTTGCCCCCTCTTTTACAAGCCAATTTTTCTCACTATCAGGGAGAGAACTTGGGCCTCTGAGCTGACACTGTCAGTGGTGTGTCTGTCTGCTTCCCTCCCTAAGGGATCTATTGTAAGAGAGCAGGTCTTCTGGGCTGCGAGCTCTACATTCCTCCAACCCAGGGGGATGCTCAGCAGCCTAGACAACTGAGACCAGGTCTTAAAATGACAGTGATTGGGAAAGAAACTTGACAATGACCTCTGACCTCCACAATCACTCCCACAAGTATGCATTCACACATGTAGTGGTGAACATCCACCCTGATACCTAAAGGTGTTTCTTGGGAGGCAACTGATTAAAGAGTAATATATGGAAATTGAAAGACCTCCAAGGAGACACAAATTTCCAAGTAACAGACTTAGCCATGGAACAAGTTCTAGACACGTTCCTGAGACTTCAGAATACTAAGGATAGAATAAAATACAAACTGGCCAGAGACAAATTGGGCCACCCCAAATGGATGAAATTCAGACCAGCACCAACATTTTCATGAGCCTCACACCAGGGACAAAGACAGTGTGGACTTGGAGAGAAGGAGGGCCCTTTTGTATCCTCTGTGGTCCTCTATATCCTAGGATCCTTTTCTGGGAAACAAGAAAAACAAGTCAGAGAGAAAAGCTGGAAAAATGCAGCCCAGTCAGAACAAGAAGCCAGAGGACTCTGAGAAGATCTTGTGCAACCAAACTGGATTTTGACACGGACTGAAAGAAAAGAAAGCAATGGTGTAGAAGAGAAATGCCCTTTCTCTAATAAGAGAAGTGTCTGCTTGTAGGAAAACTTGAACGCTTCAGATACTCCATCTTAAAGTGTACTTATTGTCCTCTTCGTAGGAACCAGGGCTGTGGGGTCTTGACCTGGAAGTCCCAGGACTTCACCACATGCTCACTCTGTCTCCACTCTCTGCTGTCATGCTCAGCACAGGCCTTTTGGTTTTCCAGTCTGTCTTCACGTGACTCTTCTAGGCATAATGTAGGTTTGCTCAATTTGGGTGGAAGGTCTCTCCATTTATCTTGAAGGGAGAACATTTCCATAACTCACTTTTTACTGCAAAGCAGGCAGTGAGGAGGAGTGCTGGGCAGGAGACAGGACTAGTGTCAGCTGTACCTTCCCAACTTAGTAGAACTTAAAAGAAATGGATGTGAAGGTCACAAGCAGAGGCTCAGGTCCAGTTCCCAAGGGGTCATGTCTGGGTATGTGTGGCCTCAAAACACTTCCTAAGCGATCCTACTTACTGGATTTGAGATCCTCTGACTAGGATTCATGATTTACCTTCTGAGGCTGGGCATATTGTCCCAAATTATTGTCCTTTTTAGCCAAAAAGGAAAGGCATGGCAATGGGCAGGACCAAGAACACCCCGGAGAAGCAGACAAGGCATAAAAAAAAAGCCTTGGGAGAACAGCAGAGAGGATGGACTGAACACTGGTGGTGGCATTAGAAGAGGGTTCACTCACCCTTAGTGCAGGCAGAGTCCTCCCAGGAAGGGCAGAAGACTTTTAGCCTGGGACCCAGGGAGGGGGAAATGACATCACACTGCCAGGCCCTAACCTGACCTCTTTATATACCTACAACAACATAAGTATAAGTATATTTGTTATTTAAAAACATTACTTTTCTTATAAAATTAGCCATCCTAGGAGAAAAGCCCAGAATGCTTGATTATGGCTCCAAGATAGAAATGCCAAAGTTGTTATTCCTGACAATGTAGATTAATGCTAATTGATGAGAGTTGAGGGATAAAGGAGAGGTGTGGTGTGGTGTGGTGTGTGTGTGTGTGTGTGTGTGTGTGTGTGTGTGTGTGTTGGGGGCAGGGGAAGACAGTTCTGCAACTTCCCTGAGCTTCAGATCTGGAAGACAAGGGCTCCCTTCCTAGTGAAGGAACAGTTGGCAAAGGTGCATGCCAGCAGAACAGAACATAATAGCCCCTTGTCACTCATTGTTCATGCCTCCGAAGCCTGTGCCCTAGGACTTGGCTACTTGTATTTAAATGACCATTGACTTTGGAATTGCTTTTCATTCACTAGCAGCTGTGACAGGGACAAGAAGCCCTTAGATCCTAGTTTCTTACTGGCCCCCAGAGCACAGGTTTGCTGTCCAATTCTTCACCAAGATTTATTTAAAATTTTTCTTAAATTAATTGATTTGTATTATGTATGTTTAGTCTGTCTGTCGTCTGTCTGCCTGCCTGTCTGTCTGTCTACCACATGTGTATACTTCCAGAAGTGGTGGGGAGAGGGCTTTGGATGACGATGGTTGTGATCCATCTTGTGGGTCATCTGGAAGAGCTGCCAGTGCTAATAACCATTGAGCCATCTCACCAGCCCCTAAGATGTATTTTGCTTCCTGGTCCCTAGTCACACCAGGTTTACATCTTGTTCACATGTCTAACTGGCATCCTCTGTGTGAGGGAGTAGGTTCCTGGGGTGCTGAGGATACACAGAAAAGAAGGGTGTGCCTTCTACACTTTCTATAGCTCCCACTGGCTGCCAAGCAAAAGGCAAAAGGATTAGAGGTGTTCTTATCAACAGAGTGAGGTTGGATATGAGACTGTTCACAGGAAGGCATGAGGGCTGGGTGCTAGGTGAGGTTTTCCCAGGGCTCAGGATCTGCTGGGTTGGTCTCTTACCTGCAAAGGGTGCTTTGCACTCACTTCTGGGGTGGGTCAGCAGCTCAAGGCTCCAGGCCTAGCCTCACTTCAGGGTTTAGCACTAACCCAGTTTATAAATATTACATGGAACTGCTCATGCACAGCTGGGGAGAATGACCCCATTGTAGGTTGTGCAGGCTTTACATTCATTAACTGGTTTCTGGGCCCTGGCACAGCCACCCGAGGGCTACGATCTTATCGGGACAGACTGAGCTCATGGACTGGTAGCAGGACAGAGGGGTGGGACAAGTTATCAGCTGATGTGGCAGCAGATTTTCTGAGTTTTCACCAGGGCCAGGACACACCTTGGGGAGGGATCTTAGGAACTCATTTCCCAAGCTGCAAGTGGTCCATTTTCTAGAAGGGGTGGGTTTTGGGGCAGGGATAACTGCCTTCCCAGAATAGAACAACCTTCATCCTTCAACCCTCTCCTTTCATTGCAAGAACTCCAAGGATCCATTCTCTCTCTCTCTCTCTCTCTCTCTCTCTCTCTCTCTCTCTCTCTCTCGTGCTCTCTCTCTCTCTCTCTCTCTCTCTCTCTCTCTCTCCCTCTCTCTCTCTCTCTCTGATGTGTGCACATGTGCATATGTGTGTATGAATGCAAGTCCAGTTGGAAGCCAGAGGACAACTTTGGGTGTTGCTCCTTGGGTACTGCGCCCACCTCCCGTTCTGAGATCGCGTTTTCCATAGGCCTGGAGCTTGTCAAGTATGTTAGGCTGTCCAGTCAGTGAGTCTAGAAATCTGCTTGTTTCTGCCTCTCTAGTGCTGGAATTACATATACACATAGTCATATCTGGTTTTTAAAAACTTTTCAAGGCTAGAACTCGGGTTCTCTTCACCCCAACATTTATAGTCTTAACACAAGATATGGAGTGCTCTCTGGTTGGTATCTGAGGGCAATCGTGGCTTGCTCTTTTACTATCCTGGTTAGTTTTTTTGTCAACTCCATACAAATTAGAGTCACCTGTGAAGAGGGAACTTCAACTGAGAAACTGCATCTACAAGTTTAGCCTGTGGGCATGTCTATGGAGTATTTTTCTTGTTTAATCATATGGGAGGGCCCAGCTCACTGTGGGTGATAAGTCCCCCAGACAGGTGGTCCTAGGTTGTATAAGAAAGCAGGTTGAGCAAGCCAGGGAGAGCAAGTTAGTAAGCAGCAGCCTCCACAGTTGCTGCTTCAATTCATGTGTCTAGGTTCCTGATGTGAATCCTGGCCTGCCCTCTCTTCATGATAGCATAAGAGCTGCAGGGCATTCCCTTGATGAATGATTGATGTGGGAGGGTCCAGCTTACACTGGGGAGTACCATCTCTGGGTTGGTGGTCATGGGTGCTATAAGAAGGTAAACTAATAAACCCTGTGGAGGAAGCCAGGAAGCAGCATCCTTCCATGGCTTCTGCATCAGTTATTCTCTGCAAGCTCCTGCCTTAGTTGGATTCCTGCCCTGACTTCATTAGTGATAGACTGTTACCTGGACGTGTAATATGAACTAATCCCTTACCTCTCCAAGTTAATTTTTGTTATGGCCTCACCCTAACTAGGTAAGATACCCTATCCCGGGCCATTGTCTTGGTTGGTGATTGATTGGGGAGAGCCCAGCCTACTGTGTGTGGGTGGCACTGTCCCACACCTGGCCTGGTTTGTAAGATCAGAGTGAGCTGAGAGTGAGCCAGAAATCTAGCCAGTAAGCAGTGTTCCATCATGGTTTCTGCACCAGGTTCCTGCATTGAGTTCCTGCCTTGACTTCCCTTAATGATAGACTGTGACTTGGGTTTGGGCCATAGTGTTTATCACAGTAGCAGAATTGAACTAGAAAACCTCATGTCCTCTCAGCATTGGTGTCCATTTGTGTGTCTGTGCCCTGATGTCATCTTGTTGAGGAAGGAGTCAGATTGGTTAGGTTTACTTTAATGATTTCATTTTTACTTAATTACATTTTGAAAGACTCTTCCTCCCAGTACAGCCACATTCTGAGGTTCTTTGGGCTGGGAATTCAATATAGACTGTTGAGGGCCATAGGGTCTGGGGAGATGGCTCAGTTGGTAAGGTGCTTTCTGCAGTCATTCCAGGATTTGAGTTTATTGTCCAGGACCTATGGGAGAAAGCCATGGGCATGGTGACTTCTGGCTTTCACACCAACACACACATACATGCTAATGCAGAAGCACACACACACACACACACACACACACACACACACACACACGTACGTACACACACACAAATAAAATAGAAACTAATACTTAAAGACATATTTTTTAAAGGACCAGATAGACTTAAGTGGCCTGAAGGTCCCCACAGTCACCAACGCAGCAGCAGTTCTCTATGCCATAGGAAGAAGCCAGGATCAGAGTACTGATCCTAGTCTGTAAGAAGCCACAGAGCAGTGTGTGTGTATGTGTATATATGTGTGTGTGTATATGTGTGTGTATGTGTGTGTTATATGTGTGTGTATGTGTTTGTGTATATGTGTGTGTATGTATGTGTGTATGTGTGTGTATGTATGTGTGTATGTGTATGTGTGTGTGCATGTTTGTGTGTATGTGTGTGTATGTGTGTGTGTATGTGTGTATGTGTGTATGTGTGTGTGTAACACTGCTTGCCACTGTCCTCTTTCCATCCCAGCTACTTAGCTGATGGTATTGATGGATAGTATTTGGAATCATGGTTTTCCTCATACTGAAGAGTTCCAAGGCTGAGCTGCACAGTCCCTGGCTCCCTTCCCCCAACTGTTGCCATTCTGATGTGTTGGCAGGGTGCATTAGTGTGCTCTTGTTTGCCCTCTTAGAGCCTTGTGCACCTCTAGACTACACACCATGGCACCCCACCTTCAGCAGCTCTAGACAGGGAGCTCAGGAGTCTTAGATGGACTACATTCCAGGTAGGAATCCTTCTCTTTCTAGACCACCTGAGTTCTGAGGGGCCAGACATTTTCAGGGTCATGGCAGACACACCCTGTTCTTAGCTAGCAATTGCATATCATTTTATTTACAGATTTCCATTTCCCAAGGTGAAAGAATAATGTTATTTTTGTCCTGAAAACTTCAGCCTTCCTATTAATAACAAATGCAGATCTAGGGCTGTGTCCTGCCTTGGTTCCGTGCATGGATCGATGGCAGGATATAGCTTGTGCTAAATGTGGGTTTTCTTTACTGATCACACATTCCATTTAGGTGAGTTTAACACTGTTTGGCTACAATTGTTCGGAGAATCTGATAAATGACTTGATGTCTTTGAATCCCCTGGGTTCCATCATGTAAAACAGTTGCAGTAATTTTAGCAGAATAAATCTCTCTCTGTCTCTATCTCTGCTTCCTTCACCCCTTCCCATAGGTGCAGATGGACCAGAGGAAGGCGTCAGGTGTCCTGCTCTGTTACTCTTTGCTGTATTCCCTTGAGACAAGGGTCTCTCACTGAACATGGAGCTTATTGTTTTTCAGCCAGGTTGGCAGACAACAAACTCCAGAAATCATCCTGTCTCTGCCTCCCACAGCACTGGGTAGGTCTGGCTATGTCCAGCTTTTCATATAGCTCCTGGGAATGAAGGGTCAGGTTCTCAGCTACTGAGCCATCTCTCTATCCACAAAGAACGAAAATTTAGACGTTAAACACATTAAGGCTATCTGCACACAAGGCTTCATAACAGAGATGAAAAGAACCAAGGTGCCTAGGGACTAGAGAACTCAGCAGGGTCAGCACCAGAGCTGAGATACCCTGATTAAGTTGGGGTATCTTCTTTGACACTCAATTTGCAGAGTGCAATGCTGTTGTCCTGTGGCTCCTGGTCCACCATCAGGAGTACAGCATTTAAGTCGCTGCCTAGAGTGAGAGCCTTTGGGTGACCTGGATTTCCTGCACGAAGCTGTCCCAGAGGCTTCCTCGTGGTCCTGTTGGTTAACACAGAGTAACCCCTGCTGGCACTGACCCAGCTGTCCGTGCTGTGATCTGTACTGGCATCTCCTCTGTGCACAGGGCTGGAACACATCGACTCTGCTGTTGGATCAAGAGAAAAAAAGAAAGCCACCCTTGAGGAATCTAATTAGACAGTTAAGAAAATAGCAGCCCCTGTGTGCTGTCCCACAGGTCTGTCTTTGTGTGGCCCCAGTAAGAAAGGACCCTGGAGAAATCTGGGAACCTGTACAGCCCAGTGCTGTCACCAGGCAGAGCTGTACCGATCCTGCATGACTTCTATTGATTTTGAGTCACCTCTGTGATTTAGTCATGTTTTCTTTCCTGTTTGCAGTCTTTTCTGCTATTGTATGCCATGAAGCAGCTGCAGCCTTGTAGCCTCTAAGCTGGTCAAACCAACTGTGTTTCCCAGTGCCCTTGTTTGAAAGAAATTATTAAGCTGACAGTGTGGGGCATTGGTGGACAGTGCCACATAGATTTTCTAGTGTTATGTGAGGGTGTAGGGTGTCAGCCTCTGACGTTGGAGTGGCATGGGCCAGCAAGGGCTCTGAGGGGACATACACTTCTGCTGTGACACTTTTGCTCCCCGGCTTCCCACTCCCCCCCCCCCACAGGAACATGTGGGAATTCTTAGGTCAGGGTGGTCAGAGGGAGAGGTAGCATCTGGAGGTCATATTGCTGCATCCGTGAGGGGATCAAAATGGTGCTTGCTGTTTCATGTCACTGGAGCCATGTATAGTGGCTCCTACAGGAGTGATGGAGACAGTCACATCAGAGTATTAAACACATAGTTTAGGAGGAAAGCACTGCAGATCCCCAAAAGGACATCAAAGAGGCCAGCTACATATCTCAGGGGGTAAAGGCAAATGCCACAAAACCTGACAATCTATGCTGGATTTCTAGAACACACGTAATGGAGAGAACTGACTTCATCAAGTTTTTCTGTAACCTGTACATGTGCACCATGGCACATGTGAACAAGAGACCATGCATGCACACACACACACACACACACACACACACACATTTTTTAAAAAGGACATTAAAGGTTTCTAAGAAGCCATTTAATGCAGTGGTGACATGTTTCTTTTGAATGGTAGGAAGCAGCAAATACTAGCAGAGCTGGGAGGACAGTACCTGGTGGCTCACAGGCTCTGATGGGGAGGACAGCTCCTGGTGGCACATGGACTCTGGTAGCAAGAACCCTCTGAGAGATTTCACCTCCAGCACTGCTTCTGCTCTGTCCGTTTGTGTGCAGACAGGAAATGGTTCTCATGTTCTAACTCGGATTTGCTTGTGCAGCTGATGATGAGACCAGAGTGTGGGAACTGGCATTGTATTTAGAGTCTAAAACTGGGCCTTTTGGGGAAGGAAGTTTTGTTTTTGCTTTAGTTTGTTAAGATAAAGATAGGTAGAGACTGATAAAAAAGAAAGGGGAAGAAGAAAGGAATGGGAGAGAAGGAGGAAGAAAGGGAGGGAGGGAGGGAGAGACGGAGGGAGGGAGGGAGGGAGGGAGGGAGAGAGAGAGATCTCATGGTACTAGCCAGTATCCTCTGTGAGTGTCAGTAAAGATTGGCCTGGGAGTTAAGTGCTGCTGCCACACTGTTTTGGCTCTTAATTCAGCTGTTAATTCCCCATGGCTGTTAATTCAGACACAGTGGTGTATGTCTATCCCTAACTGTTTTTTGTTTGTTTTTCTCTTTGGTTACCTCAAAATGGAGGGAAACCATTCTCTGGCTTTGTCCACTGAGGACAGAGATCAGAATCTGGTTCAAATGCTGCATTCACTGTAACCGGACCCTTGGCCTCCATTCCAAGCATCTTGGAAACAGCAATCATGCAACAAGGAAGTTGCATTCACTCGGGAATAAAAATGTCTTCTTTTTAAAAATGTCACTGGAACCTTGTACACCAGCTCCTGTCTTATGCAGGTGGTCAAGACTGTCATGCAAAGTGACAGTGTTACTATTTCTCCAGTACCGTACTGGGAAGAATGAAAATGGGCCAGATGCTAAAAGGTTAGGAGGGGAGTTGGCTAGAGAGACAGCTCAGCAGTTAAGAGCACTGGCTGCTCTTGCAGAGGATCTGGGTTCTATTCATAGCACCCACAGATTTACAACGATCTGCAAAAAATAAAAGCACCCTAAAAAGTTTAATAATTAAGAGAAACCAGAAATGCATACGATTAGAAATGGAAAAGATTTAAGGACAGACAGCAATGATGAAAATGCAAAGATGAGAAGTATACATATTAATAGACATTGATAGGATTTGGTTAGTCCTTGGGAAAATGAGGACTTGTACGAATGTACTGTGCACACACCCTCGAAATGCCACACTGTACTCCATAAATATGTGTGATCACCATGTTAACTTAAAGCACAGTAACTGGGGCTGGAGAGGTGGCTCAACATTAAGAGAGCTTGCTGCTTTAGCAGATGATCAGGGTTTGATTCCCAGCACCTACACTGGACGGTTCACAATTGCTTGTAATTCCTGCTTCGGGGGACCCTTTCTGGATTCTGGGATACCTACACCCACATGCACAACCTAAACATATCTACATAGTTAAAATAAAAATTTAAATATATTAATAAAAAGAACACACAAAATTGTCTTTGTAACAAGGTGTCTAATGTGTGGGTAGATAAATGTCACTGGACAGAGCTGAAACACTGTCAGCACTTATCTCTAAGACAAGAAAACATGGGTCTAGGGCACATGTAATTTTAATGAAACATTTTCTTACATTCCCAGAAAAAATTTCACATCATTTAAATATTCAACTATAACCTGAAGAAATGTTCCAATTCATTTTGTAAAGCTATTATAATTCTTGCATGAATCAAACCAAGGTAGAATGAAAACAACAGCGTCGGGTGCAGATCTCAGTGCTTCAAGCTGTAAACACGACACCAGGCAGTTAAACGCAGAAGAACACAGAGCACCAGGCCTCAGTCTCAGCCAGCAGTCATGTCAGATATAAGAAGCTAGTTTAGAACAGACCAATAGCCTACTGTTCATTCTAACAAATTTTGCTTTTCAGAATTGTAATTGTGTATTTAATTGTGCTGCTGCACCAGCACAGTTTCTTTTTCTCCCTGATTTTTATTATTTTATTTATTTACATTCCCATTGTTGTCCCCTCCCCCCGAGTCTCCCTCCCACAGTTTCTTGCCTCTGATAGGGTGTTCCACTCCACCAGACCTCCCCCTTCCCTGGGCCTCAAGTTTCTGGAGGATTAGGCGAATCTTCTCCCACTGAGGCCAGTCCAGGCAGTCCTCTGCTGTATGTGCCCAGGGCCTCCGACCAGCCCATGCTTCCTGGTTGATGGCTCAGTCTCTGGGAGGTCCCTGGGGTCTGGCTAAGTTGAGACTGCTGGTCTTCCTATGGACTCACCCTCCCCTTCAGCTTCTTTAATCCTTCTTCTAATTCAACCATGGGGGTCCCCAACTTCAGTTTAATAGTTTTGTAAGTACCTGCATCTGTCTCAGTCAGCTGCTGGCAGGGATCCTCAGAAGACAGCCACACTAGGCTCTCATCTGTAAGCACATCATAGAATCAGTAACAGTGTCAGGCCTTGGTGTTTCCCCATGAGATGGATCCCAAGTTGGATGGCCTTTCTTTCAGTCTTTTCTCCATTGTTGTTCCTGCAGTTCTTTTGGACCGAAACAGTTCTGCGTCAGAATTTTTGACTGTGGGTTAGTAACCCTGTTCCTCTCATTGAGGCCCTGTCTATCTACTGGAGGTGGGCACTTTGAGTTCCCTCTCCCCAGTGTTGGGCATTTGGCTAGAGTCTCTCACATCTGGGTCTCTGGACTTTCTAGAGGTTCCCCCCATCTCCCACTCCCCTGATGCTGCATATTTCCATTAATTCTCTTGGACCTCTGGGCTTCTCTCCTGTTCCCATGCCCTATACCTGATCCTGTTCACCCTTCCCCCATTTCCAACCCAGTTCCCTCCCTCCCGCTGGCACAATTTCTTATGAGTATATATTGGTATGTGTTGCACAGTGAGCCTGTTCCCTCACGTTTGTGTCTTCTACTCCCCTTCCTCCCCCTCCCTGCTCCTGTTAGTTCCCTTCACCTCGGGACAGTTTCACCTTTACTTTCATTCATGTAGATATATTTAATTCTATGGATCTATATAAAATCTAGGAATCACAAATGAGAAAGAAATGTGATGTTTATCTTTCTGAGACTGGCTTAACCAACTTAATAGATATCGTTCAGCTGCATCCATTTTCTGGCAAACAACATATTTCTTCTTTATAGCTGAAAAATTCCATTGCCAATGCAAACTTCAGTTTTTAAATCTTTTTCTCTGTTGTTGGTTCTGTAAGTGAACCATTGTGACTACTGCAGCAATAATCATGCATGTGCAGGAGTCTCTTACTGCTGTAATAACCATTGGTGTGCAGATATCTCTGTGACATATTGACTTGAGCCTTTTGGCAAACACTCAGGAGTGGCATACTAGATCATATACCAGATCAATTTGAAAATTAAAGCAATTATTCTTTAACAAATTTGTACATGTATATAATATATTTTGATCACATCCACACCATCACCCCCTCTTGTGCACCTTCACCCCTTACTTTATTCTGCCTTCTTCTGTGATCCCCTGAGGGGATGGAATTAGGCTTACTTGCATGAACACAGGTAGGGATGTTTTAGAGTAACCAATACACTGATTTTCATGGTGACTTGACTAATTTACATTCCTATCAACATTGTATAAGAACCCTCCACCCTTTAGGCATAAATTTTTTTGCAACCTACTTTAATACACGTTAATTCTCTCCTCTTTTAACTCAATCACAAAAGAAGTCACTTGATATGCACTCACTGATAAGTGGATATTAGCCCAGAAACCTAGAATACCCAAGATACAATTTGCAAAACACAAGAAAATCAAGAAGAAGGAAGGCCAACACGTGGATACTTCATTCCTCCCTAGAATAGGGGGCAAAATACCCATGGAAGGAGTTACAGAGACAAAGTTTGGAGCTAAGACAAAAGGATGGACCATCCAGAGACTGCCCCACCTGGGGGTCCATTCCATAATCAGCCACCAAACACAGACACTATTGCATATGCCAGCAAGATTTTGCTGAAAGGACCCTGATATAGCTGTCTCTTGTGAGGTTATGCCAGTGCGTGGCAAATACAGAAGTGGATGCTCACAGTCATCTATAGGATGAAACACAGGGCCCCAATGGAGAAGCTAGAGAAAGTACCCAAGGAGCTGAAGGGGTCTGCAACCCTATAGGTGGAACAACAATATGAACTAACCAGTACCCCCAGAGCTCGTGTCTCTAGCTGCATATGTAGCAGAAGATGGCCTAGTCGGCCATCATTGGGAGGAGAGGCCCCTTGGTCTTGCAAACTTTATATGCCCCAGTACAGGGGAATGCCGGGGCCAAGAAGTGGGAGTGGGTAGGTAGGGGAGCAGGGCGGGGGGGGGAGGGGATAGGGAACTTTCAGGATAGCATTTGAAATCTAAATGAAGAAAATACCTAATAAAAATTTTAAAAATTATACATATTTGAAAAAAAAATCCTCTCCTCTTGTCCACCAGCCACCAGAGGTAGTGCAAGAGAAAGGTCAATAGGATATGGAGGAAGTGGGCCTATTTAGCAATAGTTCTTTGCAGGCAAGCTTGATCTTCTTTGTCAGCAGTGCAGTCCTGTAGCAAACACCAAATATGAATCAGCAGCTACAGTCCAGTCCTCTCAGCAGGCAGACACCGCACACAAACCAACTGCTGTAGTTCTATCCTGAAGAAACCACGAGGCTCACCAACTGGCCTGAGGTCACTGAAGAGGCAAGAAGCTGCAGGAACCTCACACACAGTTCTTGGGTGAGTTTCCCTCAGTGGTGGCGTTACCACAAGCAAAGCTCAACAATGCTATGTAAAGTGAACAAATACATACATGAAGTTATTGAAGAATAGTGAGGCAGAGCAAACCAAACCAATGCTCAGTGCTCATCTCCCACTGTCTTTCCACTACAGCAAAAGATCCTTTCACCTGTGTCTGCCTCAGGAAAACTTTTCTTTATGTGTCTACTCCGGGAAAACATCCTTTGACCTGTGTCTGCTTCAGGAAAACATTTTTTTAATGTGATGTGTCTACTTTAGCAATACATCCTTTCACCTGTGTGCCCCAACAAATTATCA
Source organism: Mus musculus (assembly GCF_000001635.26). NCBI lineage: Eukaryota > Metazoa > Chordata > Mammalia > Rodentia > Muridae > Mus > Mus musculus. Next base: position 28,536,584 of record NC_000071.6, read on the forward strand.
TTTGACATACTTGACTTTCCAAACAAACCAGACATTTCTACTTTACCACCCCTTGCCTTTTTTGAGAATTCCTTCTGTCCACATGCTCACAAGTACTTATTATTACTTATTTCCTTAGTGACTGCTATTCTGACTGGGGCAAGATGGACTCTCAATACAATTTTGACTGTGCTTCCCTGATGGTTGGTGTGCTTGCACATTTCCACCTGTTTATTGGCCATCTGTGACTCATTGTTTGAAAACTGTTCATTTTCCTATTTATCAAATTTTTTTATAGGGTCTTACTATGTAGCCCTGACTGGCTGGAGCTCACTACAGAGGACTGTAGTGAAAATTTTCCCTAATTGATTAGATAATAAAGATGCCATGAAACCAATCACTGGTTGAGGAGGAGGCGGGATTTCTAGGTCTGGAGATGACGAGGGACTTTCTTTTGGATTGCAGAAGCAAGGCAGACACAATGTAGGCTGGAGATTCTTAGAGTTTTTGCCACCAGAAGATTTCTAACTTAGAATAGTTGGGAATTTAGGATGCTGGGTTCTGTGCCCAGTGATTGTGTTATCTGTTGATTCTAAACTAAGATTGTGTGGTGGTTTCCTTCTTGCAGCGACTCAACTGAGCTCCAGGGAAATGTAACCATGGCAGAGCATGGGTTTTCAAGAAGTGCACCACAGCTAGCTGTGGGAATTTGGGAGTATTGAGCAGGTTTGGTGGCAGCCAGCCACGGAGAGGGGAGAGCTATGTTGGGGCTCTGGAGAGGCAGAGCCAACATTGGTGGGACAGGCTTTGGCAAAAGGAAAAAAAAATCGAGAGAGGAGAGGTGTCCGCTCCGCCCGGGAGGGCTTTGCCGTAGCACCTGAGGGAGCCATCTTGGTTCCCGGATCCTGCCAAGACTAGTCTGCGCAGGTGAGAGTGTGGACTACAGAAGCTACACAGATTCTGGGACAAGCCCTGTTTTGGGCATTCATCTTCTGCCAGGAGGCAGGTCCAAAGGCCAGATATTTGACCACCTTCCCTGCAAGAGGAGAGCTTGCCTGCAGAGAGTGCTCTAAACACTGAAACTCAGGAGAGAGCTAGTCTTCCAGGTCTGCTGATAGAGCTAACGGAATCACAAGAGGAACAAGCTATAACAACTAACTCCAGAGATTACCGGATGGCAAAAGGCAAATGTAAGAATCTTACTAACAGAAACCAAGACCACTTACCATCATCAAACCCAGCACTTCCACCTCAGCCAACCTGGGCACTCCAACACACCGGAAAAGCTAGACCCGGATTTAAAAGCATATCTCATGATGATGGTAGAGGACATCAAGAAGGGCTTTAATAACTCACTTAAAGAAATACAGGAGAACACTGCTAAAGTTACAAGTCCTTAAAGAAAAACAGGAAAACACAAAAAAAACAGGCGATGGAAATGAACAAAACCATACTAGACGTTAAAAGGGAAGTAGACACAATAAAGAAAACCCAAAGTGAGGCAATGTTGGAGATAGAAACCCTAGGAAAGAAATCTGAAGGCATAGATTCGAGCATCAGCAACAGAATACAAGAGATGGAAGAGAGAATCTCAGGTGTAGAAGATTCCATAGAGAACATCAGCACAACAATTAAAGAAAATACAAAATGCAAAAAGATCCTAACTCAAAACATACAGGATATCCATGACACAATGAGAAAACCAAATCTAAGATTAATAGGTATAGATGATAATGAAGATTTTCAACTTAAAGGGCCAGCAAATATCTTCAACAAAATCATAGAAGAAAACTTCCCAGACCCAAAGAGATGCCCATGAACATATAAGAAGCCTACAGAACTCCAAATAGACTGGACCAGAAAAGAAATTCTTCCCGACACATAATAATCAGAACAACAAATGCACTAAATAAAGATAGAATATTAAAAGCAGCGGCTCTCTGCTCCTCCCTGTTCCAGAGACATCCGCATCTTCTTGTGCAGTGCCAGCCTCGTCCCGTAGACAAAATGGTGAAGGTTGGTGTGAACGGATTTGGCTGTATTGGGCGCCTGGTCACCAGGGCTGCCATCTGCAGTGGCAAAGTGGAGATTGTTGCCATTAACGACCCCTTCATTGACCTCAACTACATGGTCTACATGTTCCAGTATGACTCCACCCACGGCAAATTCAACGGCACAGTCAAGGCCGAGAATGGGAAGCTCATCATCAACGGGAAGCCCATCACGATCTTCCAGGAGCGAGACCCCACTAACATCAAATGGGGTGAAGCCGGTGCTGAGTATGTCATGGAGTCTACTGGTGTCTTCACCACCATGGAGAAGGCCAGGGCCTACTTGAAGGGTGGAGCCAAAAGGGTCATCATCTCCGCCCCTTCTGCCTATGCCCCCATGTTTGTGATGGGTGTGAACCACGAGAAATATGACAACTCACTCAAGATTGTCAGCAATGCATCCTGCACTACCAACTGCTTAGCCCCTCTGGCCAAGGTCATCCATGACAACTTTGGCATTGTGGAAGGGCTCATGACCACAGTCCATGCCATCACTGCCACCCAGAAGACTGTGGATGGCCCCTCTGGAAAGCTGTGGCGTGATGGTCGTGGGGCTGCCCAGAACATCATCCCTGCATCCACTGGTGCTGCCAAGGCTGTGGGCAAGGTCATCCCAGAGCTGAACGGGAAGCTCACTGGCATGGCCTTCCATGTTCCTACCCCCAATGTGTCCATCGTGGATCTGACGTGCCGCCTGGAGAAACCTGCCAAGTATGATGACATCAAGAAGGTGGTGAAGCAGGCATCTGAGGGCCCACTGAAGGGCATCATGGGCTACACTGAGGACCAGGTTGTCTCCTGCGACTTCAACAGCAACTCCCACTCTTCCACTTTCGATGCCGGGGCTGGCATTGCTCTCAATGACAACTTTGTCAAGCTCATTTCCTGGTATGACAATGAATACGGCTACAGCAACAGGGTGGTGGACCTCATGGCCTACATGGCCTCCAAGGAGTAAGAAATCCAGGACCACCCACCCCAGCAAGGACACTGAGCAAGAGAGGCCCTCGGTTGCTGAGGAGTCCCTATCCCAACTTGGCCCCCAACACTGAGTATCTCCATAACAATTTCCATCCCAGACCCCCATAATAACAGGAGGGGCCTAGGGAGCCCTCCCTACTCTCTTGAATACCATCAATAAAGTTCGCTGCACCCACAAAAAAAAAAAGCAGCAAGGGAAAAAGGTCAAGTAACATATAAAGGCAGGCCTATCAGAATTACACTAGACTTTTCACCAGAGACTATGAAAGCCAGAAGATCCTGGACAGATGCTATACAGACACTAAGAAAACACAAATGCCAGCCCAGGCTACTATACCCAGCCAAACTTTCAATTACCATAGATGGAGAAACCAAAGTATTCCACGACAAAACCAAATTCACACATTATCTTTCCACAAATCCAGCCCTTCAAAGGGTAATAACAGAAAAAAACCAATACAAGGATGGAAACCACATCCTAGAAAAAGCAAGAAAGTAATCCTTCAACAAACCTAAAAGAAGGGAGCCACAAGAACAGAATGCCAACTCTAACAACAAAAATAATAGGAAGCAACAATTACTTTTCCTAAATATCTCTTAATATCAATGGACTCAACTCCCCCAATAAAAAGACATAGATTAACAGACTGGTTACACAAACAGGACCCAACATCTGCTTACAGGAAACCCATCTCAGGGAAAAAGACAGACACTACCTCAGAATGAAAGGCTGGAAAACAATTTTCCAAGCAAATGGTCCGAAGAAACAAGCTGCAGTAGCCATTCAATATTGAATAAAATCAACTTCCAACCCAAAGTCATCAAAAAAGACAAGGAGGGACACTTCATACACATCAAAGGTAAAATCTTCCAAGAGGAACTGTCAATAATGAATATTTATGCTCAAAATGCAAGGGCAGCCACATTCATTAAAGAAACTTTAGTAAAGCTCAAAACACACATTGCACCTTACACAATAATAGTGGGAGACTTCAACACACCACTTTCATCAATGGACAGATCATGGAAACAGAAACTAAAAAGGGACACATTGAAACTAACAGAAGTTATGAAACAAATGGATTTAACGAATTTCTACAGAACATTTTATCCTAAAACAAAAGGATATACCTTCTTCTCAGCACCTCATGGTACCTTCTCCAAAATTGACCATATAACTGGTCACAAAACAGGCCTCAACAGATACAAAAATATTGAAATTGTCCCATGCATCCTATCAGATCACCATGGACTTAGGCTGATCTTCAATAACAACATAAATAATGGAAAGCAAACATTCACGTGGAAACTGAACAACACTCTTCTCAATGATACCTTGGTCAAGGAAGGAATAAAGAAAGAAATTAAAGACTTTTTAGAGTTTAATGAAAATGAAGCCACAATATGTGGGACACAATGAAAGCATTTCTAAGAGGAAAACTTATAGCTCTGAGTGCTTCCAAAAAGAAACTAGAGAGAGCACACAGTAGCAGCTTGACAACACACCTAAAAGCTCTAGAACAAAAGGAAGCAAATTCAGCCAAGAGTAGACATCAGGAAATAATCAAACTTGGGGGTGAAATCAACCAAGTGGAAACAAGAAGAACTATTCAAAGAATCAACCTAATGAGGAGCTGGTTCTTTGAGAAAATCAACAAGATAGATAAACCCTTAGCCAGACTCAGGAGAGGGCACAGGAATAGCATCCTAATTAACAAAATCGGAAATGAAAAGGGATACATAACAACAGATCCTGAAGAAATCCAAAACACCAATTGCCTAAGAATTTCAGAAATTCATTGTTTTTAATAGCTGAGTAGTACTCCATTGTGTAAATGTACCAAGTTTTCTGTATCCATTCCTTTGTTGAGGGACATCTGGGTTCTTTTTTTTTTCTTTTTTTTATTATCATTAGGTATTTTCCTCGTTTACATTGTCAATGCTATCCCAAAGGTCCCCCATACCCACCCCCCCCCCGAATCCCCTACCCACCCACTCCCCCTTTTTGGCCCTGGCGTTCCCCTGTACTGGGGCATATAAAGTTTGCAAGTCCAATGGGCCTCTCTTTGAAGTGATGGCCGACTAGGCCATCTTTTGATACATATGCAGCTAAAGACAAGAGCTCCCGGGTACTGGTTAGTTCATATTGTTGTTCCACCTATAGGGTTGCAGTTCCCTTTAGCTCCTTGGGTAATTTCTCTAGCTCCTCCATTGGGGACCGTGTGACCCATCCAATAGCTGACTGTGATCATCCACTTCTGTGTTTGCTAGGCCCCGGCATAGTCTCACAAGAGAGAGCTATATCTGGGTCCTTTCAGCAAAATCTTGCTAGTGTATGCAATGGTGTCAGCATTTGGAAGCTGATTATGGGATGGATCCCTGCATATGGCAATCACTAGATGGTCCATCCTTTCGTCACAGCTCCAAATTTTGTCTCTGTAACTCCTTCCATGGGTGTTTTGTTCCCATTTCTAAGAAAGGGTAAAGTGTCCACACTTTGGTCTTCGTTCTTAGTGAATTTCATGCATTTGGCAAGTTGTATCTTATATCTTGGGTATCCTAAGTTTCTGGGCTAATATCCACTTATCAGTGAGTACATATTGTGCGAGTTCCTTTGTGATTGGGTTACTTCACTCAGGATGATACCCTCCAGGTCCATCCATTTGCCTAGGAATTTCATAAATTCATTTTTTTAATAGCTGAGTAGTATTCCATTGTGTAAATGTACCACATTTTCTGTATCCATTCCTCTGTTGAGGGGCATCTGGGTTCTTTCCAGCTTCTGGCTATTATAAATAAGGCTGCTATGAACATAGTGGAGCATGTGTCCTTCTTACCAGTTGGAACATCTTCTGGGTATATGCCCAGGAGAGATATTGCTGGATCCTCCGGTAGTACTATGTCCAATTTTGTGAGGAACCGCCAGACTGATTTCCAGAGTGGTTGTACAAGCTTGCAATCCCACCAACAATGGAGGAGTGTTCCTCTTTCTCCACATCCTTGCCAGCATCTGCTGTCACCTGAAGTTTTGATCTTAGCTATTCTGACTGGTTTGAGGTGGAATCTCAGGGTTGTTTTGATTTGTATTTCCATGATGATTAAGAATGTTGAACATGCTTTTAGGTGCTTCTCAGCCATTCGGTATTCCTCAGTTGAGAATTCTTTGTATAGCTCTGTATCACATATTTTATTTATTTATTATTGGGTATTTATTTCTTTTACATTTCCAATGCTATTCCAAAAGTCCTTCATACCCCCACTCCCACTTCTCGGCCCTGGCATACCCCTGTACTGAGGCATATAAAGTTTGCATGACCAATGGGCTTCTCTTTCCACTGATGGCCGACTAGGCCATCTTCTGATTCATATGCAGCTAGAGACACGAGCTCGGGGTGTGGGGGGTATTGGTTAGTTCATATTGTTGTTTCACCTATAGGATTGCAGATCCCTTCAGCTCCTTGGGTACTTTCTCTAGTTCCTCCACTGGGGGCCCTGTGATCCATCCAATAGCTGACTGTGAGCATCCACTTCTGTGTTTGCCAGGCCCCGGCATAGTCTCACAAGAGATAGCCATATCTGGGTCCTGTCAGCAAAATCTTGCTAGTGTTTGCAATGGTGTCAGCGTTTGGAAGCTGATTATGGGATGGATCCCCGGATATGGCAGTCTCTAGATGGTCCATCCTTTCATCTCAGCTCCAAACTTTGTCTCTGTAACTCCTTCCATGGTTGTTTTGTTCCCAATTCTAAGAAGGGGCAAAGTGTCCACACTTTGGTCTTCGTTCTTCTTGAGTTTCATGCTTTTAACAAATTGTATCTTATATCTTGGTTATTCTAAGTTTCTGGGCTAATATCCACTTATCAGTGAGTACATATTGTGTGAGTTCTTTTGTAATTGGGTTACCTCACTCACAATGATGCCCTCCAGGTCCATCCATTTGCGTAGGAATTTTATAAATTCATTCTTTTTAATAGCTGAGTAGTATTCCATTGTGTAAATGTACCTTATTTCCTCCTTAATCATCAGGGAAATGCAAATCAAAACAACCCTGAGATCCCACCTCACACCAGTCAGAATGGCTAAGATCAAAATTTCAGGTGACAGCAGATGCTAGCAAGGATGTGGGGAAAGAGGAACACTCCTTCATTGTTGGTGGGATTGCAAGCTTGTACAACCACTCTGGAAATCAGTCTGGCCGTTCCTCAGAAAATTGGACATAGTACTACCGGACGATCCCAAAATACCTCTCCTGGGCATATATTAGCCAGAAGCTGGAAAGAACCCAGATGCCCCTCAACAGAGGAATGTATCCCATATTTTAATAGGGTTTTTTGATTTTCTGGAGTCCATCTTCTTGAGTTCTTTATATATATTGGATATTAGTCTCGTATTTGATTTAGGATTGGTAAAAATCCTTTCCCAATCTGTTCGTGGCCTTTTTTGTCTTATTGACAGTGTCTTTTTCCTTACAGAAGCTTCACAATTTTATGAGGTCCCATTTGTTGATTCTTGATCTTACAGCACAAGCTATTGCTGTTCTGTTCAGGAATTTTTCCCCGGTGTCCATATCTTCCAGGCTTTCCCCCACTTTCTCCTCTATAAATTTCAGTGTCTTGGTTTTATGTGGAGGTCTTTGATCCACTTAGACTTGAGCTTTGTACAAGGAGATAAGAATGGATCAATTCACATTTTTCTACATGATAACTGCCAGTTGTGACAGCACAATTTGTTGAAAATGCTGTTCTTTTTCCACTGGATGGATTTAACTCCCCTGTCAAAGATCAATTGACCATAGGTTTGTGGGTTCATTTCTGGGTCTTCGATTCTATTCTATTGGTCTACTTGTCTGTCACTATACCAGTACCATGAAGGTTTTTTTTTTCCCCCCACAATTGCTCTGTAGTACAGCCTTAGGTCAGGCATGGTGATTCCACCAGAGAGTCTTTTATCATTGAGAAGTTTTTCCTATCCTAGGTTTTTTTTTTTAATTATTCCAGATGAATTTGCAAACTGCCCTTTCTATTTCGTTGAAATATTGAGTTGGAATTTTGATGGGGATTGCATTGAATCTGTAGATTGCTTTCAGCAAGATAGCCATTTTTTCTATATTGATCCTGCCAATCCATGATCATGGGAGATCTTTCCATCTTCTGAGATCTTCTTTAATTTCTTTCTTCATAGACTTGAAGTTCTTATCATACAGATCTTTCACTTCCTTAGTTAGAGTCACACCAAGGTATTTTATATTATTTGTGACTATTGTGAAGGGTGTTGTTTCCCTAATTTCTTTCTTAGCCTGTTTATCATTTGTGTAGAGAAAAGCCATTGATTTGTTTGAGTTAATTTTATATCCAGCTACTTCACTGAAGCTGTTTATCAGGTTTAGGAGTTCTCTTGTCGTATTTTTAGGGTCACATATATAGTATCATATCATCTGCAAATAGTGATATTTTGACTTCTTCCTTTCCAATTTGTATCCCCTTCACCTTCCTTTATTGTCTAATTGCTCTGGCTAGGACTTTGAGTACTATATAGGGTTCTTGTATGTTCATGGTGATCTCTTTCTTTAGGTTGGGGAAGTTTTCTTCCATAATTTTGTGGAAGATATTTACTGGCCCTTTAAGTTGAAAATCTTCATTCTCATCTATACCTATTAATCTTAGATTTGGTTTTCTCATTGTGTCGTGGATTTCCTGGTTGTTTTGAGTTAGAATCTTTTTGAATTTTGCATTTTCTCTGATTGTTTTGCCCATGTTTTCTATGGAGTCCTCTGCACCTGAGATTCTTTCTTCCATCTCTTGTATTCTGTTGCTGATGCTTGCATCTATGGTTCCTGATTTCTTTCCGAGGATTTCTATCTCCAGAGTTGTCTCCCTTTGTGATTTCTTTATTGTTTCTACTTCCATTTTTAGATCCTGGATGATTTTGTTCAATTCCATCACCTGTTTGGTAGTGTTTTCCTGTAACTCTCTAAGAGATTATTGTGTTTCCCCTTTAAGGGCTTCTAGCTGTTTACCTGTGTTTTCCTGTATTTCCTTCCTAAAGTCCTCCATCATCATCATGAGAAGTGTCTTTAGATCCGGGTCTTGCTTTTCTGGTGTGATGGTGTATCCAGGACTTGCTATGTTGGGAGAGTTTGGTTCTGATGATGACAAGTAACCTTGGTTTCTCTGTTTCTGTTCTTATGCTTGCCTCCTGCCATCTGATTATCTGAAGTGCTTGCTGCCCTCAATATATCTGTTTGGAGCCTGTCCTTCCTATAATCCCAGTTGATTCAGGACTCTTCAGAGTCCAGGTTTCCCTGTGATCCTTTGATTTTTGGGTCCTGTGAACCTGAGATTCTGGGTGTGTCAGAGTTCTTGGCAGTCAAGTTCCTCTGAGACCCTGAAATACTGGTGTGACCCAGCTCCTGTTATCCTGGGATCCTGTTATTCTAAGATCCTGGGTGTGTTACAGTGCCTGGAAGTGGTGTCCTCTTTGAGGATCATGGATCTGTCTTGTCTGTTCGAAACCAAGGTAAATCAGTACTGACCAAAAGGAACCTTAGCCTCTGGTTAGGAAGGGCTCCGGTGTCCTTGTTCCTGCTGACACAGGCCTGTCACAATTAGATTGGAATTGATGTTGTGTTCCTCTCACCAGTGATCCTAAGATTGCGTGGAGAGTCCTCTAGGGATCATGGGGGTGTCCGCCGACTCTATGCCCTAGGTGACCAGTTGCTGGCACCGACTGGAAGGCCTCCCTTACTGCTTTTAATATTCTATTATTATTTAGTGCATTTGTTGTTCTGATTATTATGTGTCTGGAGGAATTTCTTTTCTGGTTCAGTCTATTTGGAGTTCTGTAGGCTTCTTGTACGTTCATGGGCATCTCTTTAGGTTAGGGAAGTTTTCTTCTATAATTTTGTTGAAGATATTTGCTGGCCCTTTAAGTTGAAAATCTTCATTCTCATCTACTCCTATTATCCATAGATTTGGTCTTCCCGTTGTGTCCTGGATTTCCTGGATGTTTTGTGTTAGGATCTTTTTGCATTTTGCAATTTCTTTGATTGTTGTGTCCATGTTCTCTATGAAATCTTCTGCATCTGAGATGCTTTCTTCCATCTCTTGTATTCTGTTGCTGATGCTTGCATCTATGGTTCCTGATTTCTTTCCTAGGATTTCTATCTCCAGAGTTGTCTCCCTTTTTTTTTTTTTATTGTTTCTACTTCCCTTTTTAGATCTTGGATGGTTTTGTTCAATTCCATCACTGGTTTGGTTGTGTTTTCCTTTAATTCTTTAAGGGATTTTTGTGCTTCCTCTTTAAGGCCTTCTACATGTTTAGCCATGTTCTCTTGTATTTATTTGAGTTATTAATTTTCTTCTTAAAATCCTCTACCAGAATCATGAGATATGATTTTAAATCTGAATCTTGCTTTTCGGGTGTGTTGGGGTATCCAGGACTCATTGAAGTGGGAGTGCTGAGTTCTGATAATGGTGAGAGGTCTTGGTTTCTGTTAGTAAGATTCTTATGTTTGCCTTTTGCCATCTGGTAATCTCTCGTGTTAGTTGTTATAGCTGTCTCTGACTTGAGCTTGTTCCTCCTGTGATTTTGTTAGCCTCTGTCAGCTCTCCTGGGAGTCCAGCTCTCTCCTTAGTCTCAGTGGTCAGAGCCCTCTCTGGAGGCAAGCTCTCCTCTTGCAGGGAAGGTGAACAGAGGTCTGGAGCTCAGCTCTTCCTCCTGGCTGAAGATGAAGGCCTGAAGGGACCCTGTCCAAGAAGCTATGTTGCTTCTGCAGCCCACGTGCTCTTCTGTGCAGACTGGTCTCTGAGGTACCCGGGATACCAGATGGAGTTCTCACCTGGTCCTGGCATCAGAGCCCTCCCTGGAGGCTGACTCTCCTCTGGCAGGGAAAGTGTGCAGAGGTCTGGGTCTCAGCTCTGTGTCCTGGCTGAAGATGAAGGCCCCTGATATCAGCTTTCAACAATGCAATATTACAAGAAAAATGCAAAAGATAAATAATTAAAAAGTCATCAAATTATTACAATTTGTAGATGGTTTAGTTTGCTAATGGAAAGAATTCAAGTGAATAAATTGAAAATAGTTTTGGATATATAAAGGAATTTGTAGTAAATTGATCAGTCACAACCTAAACATACTAACCAATAAGTGCTTTGTATATTGGCATTTACTGACTTGTGAGCAAGGGGAGAACTGAGTGTGGTGGCTCACACTTTAATCCAAGCATGCAGGGGATTTGCAACGTGACTGAGGTCAGCAAGGAATACACAGTGACTTGAGCCCTGCTTGGGCAACTGACTGAGAAACTGTCTCTAAAACCCAACCATCTAGCCAAACAAAACTGTACTGTCTAGTTTTGTGTCAACTTGACACAGCTGGAGTTATCACAGAGAAGGGAGCTTCAGTTGAGGAAATGCCTCCATGAGATCCAACTGTAAGGCATTTTCTCAATTAGTGATGAAGGGGGAAAGGCCCCTTGTGGGTGGGACCATCTCTGGGCTGGTAGTCTTTGTTCTATAAGAGATCAGGCTGAGCAAGCCAGGGGAAGCAAGCCGTAAAGAACATCCCTCCATGACCTCTGCGTCAGCTCCTGCTTCATGACCTGTTTGAGTTCCAGTCCTGACTTCCTTGGTGATAAACAGCAGTGTGGAAGTGTAAGCCAAATAAACCCTTTCCTCCTCAACTTGCTTCTTGGTCATGATGTTTGTGCAGGAATAGAAACCCTGACTAAATTTGTACCAGCAGAGTGGAGTATTCCTGTGACAACCTGACCATGTTTTGGGGAGGACTGTGGAAGGACTTTGGAACTTTGGGCTAGAAGATCAGTGTTAAGTGCTCTGTCAGACGTTGTGTAGGAGCTTGGAAGATAATGTTGAGAACAGTGCAGAAGATGGAGGCCTGGCTTGTGAAATTTCAGAGGGAAAATTAAAGACTCTTTTCAGGGCCATTGCTATTTTGGAGTTTGATTATTCTGTGGTTCTGGTTAGCTGGGGCTGAAGAATCAGCTGTGATTAACAAGATACCAGAACTTCTAAAGCAATATCTTTGCATTACTGGGACTATTGATACTGGTTAGCTGGAGCAAAGAAATTATCGGTGATTAAGAAGAGACCAGCATCGTTGAGGTGACATCTTTTGGGAAGTGTTTTCTGAAAGCACAAAGAGGCTGTGTTCCAGAGATAGCCAAGGTTGTACTCCTGCTGCAGCGGGACTTGGTAATGTGTAAGGGTAACCCAGGTGGTACTACTGGTTTTGAAGGCATGAAGGAGTCACACAGAGCAGCTGAGGCTCGGCACTGTAAGAGGCCATGGAAGGCCATTGGTGAAGGTGCAGCCTCAGTTGCAATTGATGGCCCAGGACTGAAGGGGTCATGCAGTGTTTTGGAGATGCCAGTACCATGAGATGACTACCAAGAGCAGCAGCAGTGGAGTAAAGGCATCTGGAGCCTAGAAGACGAGGCGTGTACTACAAAGGGCATGGCTGGAGAAGTGACCCAAGCCCTTCGAGGAGCCCAAGCCCTTCGAGGAGCCTAGAAGATCGTGAGTTGGATCCCAGACATTGGGTGGTTAGAGATTGATTTTTGCTTTTGATTGTGACTGTGCCCTGATATTTTTCCTCTTGAAGGAAGAGACTATTTTAATGGAGCCCACAATTAAGAGACTTTTAATTGTAAAAAGACTTTGGATTTTAAAAGACATGGATATTTTAAAGAGATTGAAAATTTAAGAATATGTAAAGACTGTGGGACGTTTAAAGTTATTTAGACCTTGGGGATGAATAAGAATATAAGGGTTGAGGCTTACTAGTGATGTGTTTGTGTGTAAAGTTGACAAGCGGTCAATTGTACTGGTTAGTTTTGTGTCAACTTGACACAGCTGGAGTTATCACAGAGAAAGGAGCTTCAGTTGAGGAAATGCCTCCATGAGATCCAGCTGTAAGGCATTTTCTCAATTAGTGATGAAGGGGGAAAGGCCCCTTGTAGGTGGAACCATCTCTGGGCTGGTAGTCTTGGTGTTCTATAAGAGAGCAGGCTGAGCAAGCCAGGGGAAGCAAGCCAGTAAAGAACATCCCTCCATGGCCTCTGCATCAGCTCCTGCTTTCTGACCTGTTTGAGTTCTAGTCCTGACTTCCTTGGTGATAAACAGCAGTATGGAATTGTAAGCTGAATAAGCCCTTTCCTCCTCAACTTGCTTCTTGGTCATGATGTTTGTGCAGGAATAGAAACCCTGACTAAGACAAAAACCAAGGTGACAAAAGATGGTATTCACTGCAATGTACAAAATATTTCAGATTATATTGAAGAAATATGTAGAACTAATCTTACATTTTCCTCATTTAACTAAATAGGAAAAATATCTACACCAGCTTTCTAAAATGGAAAGCTTTTTCTTTTTTTTACTAGATATTTTCTTTATTTACATTTCAAATTTTATCTCCTTTCCTCATTTCCCCTCTGAAAACTCCCCTATTCCATCCCCCCTCCCCCTGCTCACCAACCCACCCACTCCTGCTTCCCTGTCCTGGCATTCCCCTATACTGGGGCATAGAGCCTTCACAGGACCAAGGGCCTCTCCTCCCATTGATGTCCAACAAGGCCATTCTCTGCTACATATGCGGCTGAAGCCTTGAGTCCCTCCTTGTGTACTCTTTGGTTGGTGGTTTAGTCCCTGGGAGCTCTGGGGTACTGGTTGGTTCATATTGTTGCTCCTCCTATGTTGCTGCAAACCCCTTCAGCTCCTTGGATCCTTTCTCTAGCTCCTCCACTGGGGACAAAGGGAAAGATTTAATGTCATACAGGTATACTTTTTTCTGTAATTAAAAAAATAATTTAGTGCCACCCAAAATCACATACTCAACTAAGTGATTTTAAACTGAGAAAATTTGTAAAAGGGCGGTAATAACATTTTTAAAAAATGGAGGAGCTAGAGAAAGTACCCAAGGAGCTAAAGGGATCTGCAACCCTATAGGTGGAACAACAATATGAACTAACCAGTACCCCCCGGAGCTCGTGACTCTAGCTGCATATGTATCAGAAGATGGCCTAGTCGGCCATCAGTGGAAAGAGAGGCCCATTGGTCTTGCAAACTTTATATGCTCCAGTACAGGGGAAAGCCAGGGCCAAGAAGTGGGAGTGGGTGGGTAGGGGAGGGTGGGGGGGTATGGGGGACTTTTGGGATAGCATTGGAAATGTAAATGAAGAAAATACCTAATAAAAATAAAAAACATTTTTAAAAATGGAAATTCACAATTTGCTTTACTGCACTAAAACCAAGGAAAAGTGTGTGTGTGTGTGTGTGTAATAAAATGAAAACTGAAGAACAGACTCAATGGGTTGTAATAATTTACTGTTCAACAAAAGGAACACTTTGTATCTATCAGATGGGAAATGGAGCCTGGGTACCAATTTTCTAGAGAGATATTAGACCTCTTCTTAGGACCTCATAGGAGCACCAAACCCATGTTGATTAAATAATTCCACATGTGGAAGAAATCAGAGGGGGAGAAACTCCGATGTGCTTATCGCATCTTGCTCCTGAGAGGCTTTTAAGAGAGCTGGAGAGGCACAGGTGGTAAGCCTATTTTAAAACTAAAATATTTGAAAATTAAAATAGTTTCTAAATTAAGATGAAAATGTAATGTATTGGACGAAAATTCACTAATGACAGACAAAAATTAAAAATCTTAAAAGAGCTCTCAGAAGCCAATAAGAAAATGTTGACCATTCAAGGAGACAGACAAACACTGCTATTTGACATTTACCAGAAATCAAACAAGTGGGTAAGAAAAACAAAATGTTCACCCTTAATAATAAAAAGATACTTTTTTTCTCAGCAATCAAATTGGCAGACAGCAGACAATGAGGTCACACTAATGTCTGGCAGAAGCTGAGGGACACGGACACTCCCATTTAGCTATGAGCAAATTGGTACCGTTTTCTAGAAGTAATTCTATTACTTTTTAAATCAAGATCCTTAATGTTTAAATCATTTGACCTGGCAATAAAGCTTATCATAGAAGTTTATTCTGAGGAAATCATTAAAAGTTACACACTGAACTTTTCTTCAATGTAATTTACCATGGAACAAATTGGAGAAACAGCTAAATAGGGGACCACTGGAGTGAACCCCATTCATGCATTAGGAAAACACAACTGTAATACTGATGAACATTCAACAAACTGGAAAGCCTGCATAATGTGACTTTAAGTGAAAGAGATGCTAGCACTTGTCCTAATTGGCCTTAATTGTCAACTTGACAGCTTAGAGTTGGAGATTCAGTTGAGGGATTGCCTAGGTTGGTCTGTGAGCATGCCTGTGAGAGACCTGATTGATTTTTAATAGATGCAGAGAAGCCCAGCCCACTGTGGGCAGTGTCATTCCAGGATTAGGTAGGTGGTCCTGAGCTGATCAAGAGCTGACTAAGCATGAACCTGAGAGGGAGAGAGACAGAGGTGGGGAGAGGGAGGGAGGGAGAATAGGGAGGGAGGGAGGGAGGGTGGGTCAGCAAGCACTGTTCCTCCTTATTTCCTCAGTTGTGAGCTAGTTTCCTGGTCAGAGGTAATGATGCACTCATTAGCAAGCTACCCTGTTTTCAGAGTCTTGCCTTGTCTCCCCTCAGTGATGGGCTGTGATCTGAAGGTGTAAGCTGAGATAAGCTTTTCCTCACTCAGTGGTTTTTTGGTCAGAGTGCCATAATCACAGCAACGGAAAAGCAATCTTCAAAATCCAATGTTGTGAGATGAACACTTCCTATGGAGTAAGAACATAAAATTTTCATTGTTTATCAAGAATGGCAGACTTGGGGGCAACCAAAAGCTACTTTTTTTGAATAAGTTATTAAAGATAAAATGTGGCATGTTCTGGAATAGACTATAAAGCCCACAGCCCAGCCACTTGTGCCGTGCCAACCAGCCTGACTTTTTTTCAGTTTCCTCTACACATTTTCCTTGGTCTCAGTGGAATCTGCCTCAGAGCTGGTCTTCAAAGTGCATACCCCAAATGTGGATCCCAAGTGTGGAATTTGGTGTGAACTGTTACAGTTTATCATTTACAATTTATTATTTGTTTTCCATCTTTTAATGCTGCTAAAGTATGAAGGAGAGATGCTCCAAGGATACATATCAGTTTCCCACATAGGAAATAGGGTCTCCTTCAAAGCTTACTTATATCCCAAAGCTTACTTACCTACCCAATCCTGCTTAGGTTCTCTGGAGCTCCATGAGACATATTCCACTGCAGAGTGGTTCACTGTATGGGTTTAAGTAGCTTAATTTCTCAGGGTGAGGAAAGGGTGCCAGTCAAACCCCTAGTTAGGTAGCTTGTTGGCCTTGGATATAAGGACCAGGGATCCCTCCTAAATGGAAATCTCCTGAGATACTCCCAAGGCTACCTCTCTCACCACCACTGTGGGCATGTTAAGAGACTGGCTCTGCCTCCTCACCTGCAATTCTAGAGGCATTTCTCTCCTCTTCCCTCTGTGCACTCTCCATGTGTGTCAGATAGTTCCCGAGGGTGATGCGCAATGCCACCATGGAGTATCAAGATCATGTGGCCCTGATCCGTCATACTAGCATCCCTGTGCTCTGGAATGATGCTGTACCATGTAGGCCATAATTAGGCCATGACTGTCAGGTGCTGAGGTGGGCTTTGGGGATGCACACAAAAGCAGCCCCATAACCACATCTTATGGACACTTAAATGTAGTCCCCAGCAAAAGTTATACACTAGGATAATTTTTAGATTGGCCTAGAAGTAATGATTATATTTTGAGCATCCCATAAATATAGCATTTGTTGGCTACACCCCTAACTCTGAGATTTAGTCACCTCCAGAGCAGAGCAGCAAGAGGAAAAAATATGATCTTTTTAGAGTCAGGTCCCCTGAGGTTTCAACTCACTTTGAACTGTTCATTATTATCTCTCACTTGCACTTTGTCAAGTTCCCGGACCAGAACTATAGTCCCAAGGAGGTCATAGCCAGACAGCAGGTGGATGTCAGTGAGATCTAGGGAACCAACCCCAAGTGGACACAAGGTTAGCTTCTCCCTGGCTCCCTCCTCCCACTGCACAATAGACCTGGCCTTTGTCCCTGGGGACTGTGCCACCATCTGAGCTGTAAAGCCAGGTGGGAAGGAGTCCCTGTGAGGAGACTACAGAGTCTTCCATATCCCAGGAGACACTCAGTTCCACTGAACTTTGCACATGGGTGCCAACCCAGAGCACATGGGCTAGTTCCTCTGAAGGGTGTGCAGCCAGTGTGCATATTAGACAAGCTTGGTCTCCTCCTCTAACATTCACCACAATGTCCTCAGCTCTGAAGCAACGAGGGGCTTTGCAGAAAGGAACCCGCTACAGTTATTTGAAATCCTGGCTCCACTGAGCACTGCTCACAGAGACTCTTGTGTGTCTGTATGGCTGCAGTGTGGCAGCAACAACTGTGCACCACTGAGCCTGCTGAGCCTGTGTGGTGCAGCAGTAGCACACATTTCTAAATCTCTTTTCTGGCAAATGATACTCACCCATTTCTAAGAAGGCAAGACCTCAGTGGACCACAAATTTGTTTAAAGTCAGATCAAATTTTATGCAGCATTGTCATGGTCAGAATATCTTCCCCAGTACCCTGGAGTAAGGCCAAGTCCTCCTTCCTGGGGGTGCCACTGATGTCCCTGGGTGTGCTACTGATGTTGGCTTGCATGTCAGAGGTGAATAAAGCTTTGTTTTTAAAGAATGTTGTTTCATTTCAACATTTATTTTATTAATATTATTTTTTTATTGGATATTTTCTTTATTTGTTATACTCTTTCCCGGGTCCCCCCCCAGAAACCCCCTCTCCCACCTTCTCTTCCCCTGCTTCTATGAGGATGTTCCTCCACTCACCCACCCACTCCACACACCCCCCCCCCCCACCTCTTGATTCCCCTATACTGGGGCATCTATCGAGCCTTCATAGGACCAAGGACCTCTCCTCCCACTGATGCCATCATCTGCTACATATGCAGCTGGAGCCATGTGTACTCTTTGGTTGGTGGCTTAGTCCCTGGGAACTCTGGGGGGGGGGTCCTGGTTGGTTGATGTTGTTCTTCCTGTGGGGTTGCAAACCCCTTCAATTCCTTCAGTATTTTTTCTAACTCCTCTGCTGGGGACCCTGCACTCAGTCCAATGGTTGGCTGTGAGCATCCAACCTCTGTATTTGTAAGTCTCTGGCAGGGCCTCTCAGGAGACAGCTATATCAGGCTCCTGTTGGCATGCACTTGTTGGCATCCACAATAGTGTTTGGGTTTGGTAACTGTATATGGGATGAATCCCCAGGTGGGACAGTCTCTGGATGGCCTTTCCTTCAGTCTCTGCTCTATACTTTATCTCCATATTTGCTCCCATGAGTATTTTGTTTTCCTTCTAAGAAGGAGTGAAGCACCCATATTTTGGTTCTCCTTATTCTTGAACTTTATGTGGTTTGTGAATTGTATCTTGAGTATTTGGAGCTTCTGGGCAAATATCCACTTATCAGTGAGTGCATAACATGTGTGTTCTTTGTGATTATCTTTTCTCACTCAGGATGATATTTTCTAGTTCCATCCATCTGCCTAAGAATTTCATGAATTCATCATTTTTAATAGCTAAGTAGTACTCCATTGTGTAAATGTACCACATTTTCTGTATCCATTCCTCTGTTGAAGGACATCTGGATTCTTTCCAGCTTCTGGATAATATAAATAAAGCTGCTATGAATATAGTGAAGTATGTGTCCTTGCTATATGTTGGAGCATCTTTTGGGTCTCCGGGTAATACTATGTCCAGTTTTCTGAGGAACTGCCAGACTGATTTCCAGAGTAGTTGTACCAGCTTGCAGTCCCACCAGCAATAGAGGAGTGTTCCTTTTTCTCCACATCCTCGCCAGCATCTGTTGTCACCTGAGTTTTTGATCTTAGCCATTCTGACTGGTGTGGAGTGGAATCTCAGGGTAGTTTTGATTTGCATTTCCCTGATGACTAAGGATGCTGAACATTTCTTTAGTGCTTCTCTGCCATTCAATATTCCTCAGTCAAAATTCTTTGTTTAGCTCTTTACCCCATTTTTAATAGGTTATTTGATTCTCAGGAGTCTAACTTCTTGAGTTCTTTGTGTATATTGGATATTAGCCCTCTATCAGATGTAGGATTGGTAAAGATCTTTTCCCAATCTGTTGGTTGCCTATTTGTCCTATTAACAGTGTCCTTTGCCTTGCAGAAGCTTTGCAATTTTATGAGGTCCCATTTGTTGATTCTTGATCTTAGAGCATAAGCCATTGTTGTTCTGTTCAGGAATTTTCCCCCTGTGCCCATGTTTTCGAGGCTCTTCCCCACTTTCTCCTCTATAAGTTTCAGTGTCTCTGGTTTTATGTGGAGTTCCTTGATCCACTTCGACTTGAGCTTTGTACAAGAAGATAAGAATGGGTCGATTTGCATTTTTCTACATGCTGACCGCCAGTTGGACCAGCACCATTTGTTAAAAACGTTGTCCTTTCCACTGGATGGTTTTAGCTCCTTTGTCAAGAATAAAGTTTTTAGAGCCCTTCCTAAGCTGTTGACATGTCCCATACATGATGTTACTATTCCTTTCTAGTTTAGTTGGGAGGATGAGACAGGTGAGCAGTTAACAGCCCAGAGCTGAGAGTATTAGTCTCAGGTGATAGGATGAGGAGTCAGAGCTGAGGCACTCAGCTGAGGGAAACTGGTGTCAGCAGGGGTCCTTGGGAGTAAGGTGGCTTGCATGAGTCCCAGCCATGGGTGTGAGTAGGAGGTAGGGACACACAGTGAAGGAATTCTGATTTGTGAAGCAAGAATGCATACAGTACCGCCCCTTTTAAGCTCTCCTGCTTGTCTTGCTTGGGGGTGCATGGCCCTATAAGGACATGTAGAAAAGTGAGTATAGTAAGTTCAGGTGACTTCCAGAGTCGGTGCCTGGAGCATCACCAAATGGTGATGTCTAGGTGTGTACCTCTGTCCTGCTCCACATTTGCCATGTGGCAGCCTTCAGTGATGAGTTTGTACTGAAAGCCTGGAGGGAAGCAGTCATGTCTGTAAGGGGTGGGGCTCTGGGGTTCTTTCTAGGCCTGCCCAGTCAGGATCTGCATACTCAAGGAGGGTTTCCAAATGGGAGTTGTATTTGCTGGGGTTCTCTAGAAAACAACCAATTGGATACATGTAAATTCCAGCATCTTCTATAGTAGGGGATACCCAGGTAGCCTTACAAGGGCTATCTGCACCCTGGAGGGCTGAGAATTTGGTAGCTCCCCAGTCTACAAAGCTGGACACCTGAGGAGTCCTAATCGGATACTGAAGGCCTAGAGCTACCTGGAGAATCAGGGGCACTGACTCCTCACTAGAAGGAGCAGGATCTGATGTCAGCAAAGTGCAGCAGTAGCCGGGTAGATATACTCACTCAGGAAGAAGGGCAAACAGGCAGGTTCATGCTGCTCTGCTGGACATCTCTTTATATCTGGGTGCTGTTGGAAGACACTGCCCACATTCAGGGTGGGTCTTTCTTTGGTAAGTCCTCTCTGGAAACACCCTCACAGACACACCCAGAAGTGTGGGTCTTAGGTGATCCTAAATTCAGTCACATGGACAACAAAAATTGCAGGCTTACAGTACATTCAGAAAGACCTTTCATTTAGTAACAAAAGGCTGCAAAAGTTGGGTCTCATTTGTGAAGCTTACCTGAGTCATATAGGTCAGAACGACTGCTTGGCCTGGGAGCTGGCATAGGGCAGAAAACATTCTCTCAGGCAGAAATCTACTCTGGACCATGGGACCTCAGAAGTGTCTGGGTACCTGTTCCATGAGGGCCACTGGGCTCTAAAGGATGGCAGGGACTTTGCAGGTGTGCTTGGTAGTTCAGCATTAATGGCAGAAGGCAAGACCTCACAAATGTATGGTCCTTAGTCCATCACCTAGAAAGTGGACAGATGTCTTCTTCCCCAGGCACTGTAGGGACAATGTCTTAGAAAAGGTACAGAGGACAAAATAGGCTGACCCAACCTGAAGCTGGCCAGTGATGGAGGGCAGTGCCCTAGAGAGGTGCCCAGCAGAGATACTCTAGGCCAGAATGTAAGTCAGGACTGGAGAGTGGAGCAGTTAGGGACATGGAGTCTATGAAGCTCCTGGAAGGTGGTAGATTGAAGGTGGTTCTCAACCCGAATGCCTCCCCTCTAGAAAGTCTCAGTGATGACCACACTGTCTCCTGACCTTGCATGGGTTGATGGACACACCATCTCTGTCTCCTGACCTTGCATGGGCTGATGGACACACCATCTCTGTCTCCTGACCTTGCATGGGCTGATGGACACACCATTTCTGTCTCCTGACCTTGCATGGGCTGATGGACACACCATCTCTGTCTCCTGACCTTGCATGGGCTGATGGACACACCATCTCTTGCATGGGCCTGAGTCCCCATTCTTTGTTTGCATCCCACTGTGAGCATGTGCTCTAATGACCTTGCACTTCTGCCTTTACCCCCAGCCCACATTTGAGGACTTTGCCTTCTGTTCTGTTCCCAGCTCAACCCTCTGCATGGTAGCCTCTTTACAGAACTGCTTTGTTCTGCTTTGAGCCACACACTAGCTTACCGTTACAGACAAATAACAAAGAGCTTGGTTGGCCTGACTCATTGCTGACCACCCAGCCTTCCAAAGCTTTGAGTTCACCCAGCTTTGTTTCAATGACTCTGCATAGAGCATGGCGAGGTTTGCATCTGTCTTTTGATTTCTTGCTCCCACTCACTCCTCCTCTTCCTGCTTTTCTTTCTCTTTTTCTCAGAAGGGAGATGATTATGAAGTCAGGAAGGAATCCTTTTCAGAGTGAACACTCCTGAAACCATTTGCTTGCCTCTACAGTGGAGCAAGAGTAGAACATACCAGTTTATACAGTGAGGAAAGGATGAACATTTTAGGAAGAAAGTGCCCAGTTCTGCACCTAACTCAGCCACACAGTTCCCAATACCTGGATCTGTGGGGAGTGGGAGGCAAGTAACTGGTTAGTGTGAAACATAGAAGGAAGTGGGGTCTTTCTATATATTCAGTAATGTCTACCCTTCATTTCTGACCTGGGATGTGTGAGTCCTGAGGTATGTATGTCTTGATTTCTTCCATGGTGAAGTTCTCTGGGGGAAGAGTGGCATGGGCTCCTCATTCACCATTAATCCCTTCATCTACTCACCTACCTACCCATTCATCCATCCTACACCCACCCACCAACCTGCTTACCCACACATATTCTTCTACACCCCCACCTACCTATACCCACCCAACCACCCAACTTATCTATCTACTACCCACCCACCCAACATATTTGTCTACTCACCCAACCACCCGTATCACCTATCCATCCATTTGTCCATCTGTCAATATATCCATTCACCTAACAATTAACTTACCTATTCATCTGCCTATCCACCCACCCATCCACTTACCTATCTATTCAGCTGTCATCCATCTATCCATTCTTCTATCTATATATCTACTCATTCATTCATTGACTAACTGATTTATCTACACACCCACATGTCTAACCAAGTAATTATGCATTCATGCTAAATACTACCTTATATACCCAACCACCAGTCACCCCTATCTACATATCCACTCATCCATCGCCCTCACATATAATCTCTATATTTATTTATCCACATATCCATCCATTTGCCCATCCATACATCTCTCCATCCACATAGCCATCAATTCACCACACACCATCTACCCATTCATGCATTCACTCATTCACCCACTTAGCCATTCACTCATGTGATCAGGGAACACTGAACAAGCATGACCTGGGGAGGTGATAGACAAAGCATGAGCTAATGGCTCTACAGATAGTCTAGATCTCCAAGCCTATAGAGAAATAAACACTAAGGAAACATACAGCCATCAACAAATATGGAAAGAGTTGTGCAGGAACCTAACTTGCTCTTTATAGACAGGTCACTAGAAGAACCTCCCAGACTGAAGACTATATACTCTGAAATGAAATTACTTTGACTTTTATTGATCTATATTAATCAATTATTAGTTAATAGTTAAGTAATAATTAAAGTGTGTGAGTACACCTTTGTATGTAGGTGAACATGCTTATGTGGTATGTGGTATGTGTGTGTGTATGTGGGTGTATGTGTGTGTGTGTTCAATCTCAGGATTTGTCTCAGGGGCCATCCACTTTGCTTTGTGAGACAGAGTTCTCTCATTGGACCTGGGGCTCATCAGTCAGGCAGGATGGCAGTCCACTGAGTCCCAGGGATCCTCCTGTCTGCTTCTCTAGAGCCGGGACTACATGGCTTCTGGGATCAAACTCAACCCCAAGTCCCCGAGCTTGTGTGACTAAGATACCTACCTCCCCAGCACCTGATTTATTTTCTTTATGTTTTTCAATAGAGATACATATAGTTCACTAACCATTTTCTAGTATGTAACTCAGTGGGTTCTTTGCGTTGTCTGCAGAGGGATGGGTCATCATCACTACTAATTCTTACCCATTTTCACCACCTCTAAAGAAACCCCATAGTCACTAGCCACTCTTCCCTCCCCTGTTTCAGGGAATCTAATTTCTGTTGTGGAAATATTAATCAGAGGTTTCTACCTCACCTTGGATCATTCAGTTCCCAAATAAAAGACACAAACCTTTTATATTTATAATAAGCCTTAATAACACCAGAGCTGGGCAGATATCTGCTCTCTAAGCTATTGTGTCTACTTCCCTATCAATAACCCCAAGTTATAACTTTTCATGTTCCATCTGGGCCACTCTTACTCCAACTGGCCAGCCCTCATGGCCATGTTTTTACAGTTCACCCACCCCAAGACATCTTCTTCCTTCTCTCTCTTCTCTCCTTCTTGTTGTTCTCTGTGACTCAGACCCTCAGTCCCAGGTACCAAAAATTGCCTAACCCTCTTCTGTCCAGTTACAGGCTGTAGATGTCTTTATTGACCAATCAGGGATAACTTGGGGGCTAAACTTACAGAGCATCACTTAGTATACATGAGGCTCTCCTTATTCCTCAGGGAACAAGATCTTAGGCCAGTATTTGGTGTGTGTGTGTGTGTGTGTGTGTGTGTGTGTGTGTGTGTGTGTGTGTTCAATCTCAGGATACAATAAAATACAAAGCAACAGACCAAACCTCAACAGGTTTCTGTCTTCGTGGCCTCTCCTGCGAGGAAGGCCTCAGTGCTTGGGTAAAGCTATACTGGATGCGGCAAGCTTCGTTCTCAGTGTGGTGCTTTGCAGTTCCTCCATCTTGTTGTGGCATGCTTCAGTATTTCATTCCTTTCTGTGGCGTGATGGCCTGGATCAGAGAGGTTCTTTAGAGATGGCTCATGTGTTTGAACACCTGGACTCCAGCAGAGGCCGTGGAAGTATCTACTATAAGTGGGTCACTGTGTGGGAGTGGCTTGTTGAGTGTTGTGGCCCTACCCAATTTTATGATCCACCAAGATGTGAAGATGTTGTGTTGCAAGCCCTGGCCTCACCCCCTTCCACTGCCGTGCCTTCTCTGCTGTGATGGACAGATATCTCCCAAACCATGAAACAAATCCTTCTTCTCTTAGGGTGCTTCTGACAGTTGCAAGAATGATGAACATAGTGAAGAACACTTCATAACTGCACCGTGTTTAACTTACCTATTTATCACATACTGATGTTCACACTTGATCTTAGCCAAAAGGCCAAGAAGCGATATGATGTTTAAATGGTTGTCTTCTTTGACTTTTATGACTAATGCAACTGTGTTTGTAAGTTTCATGTACATTTTTTTTTTTGCGAACATAAGTTTTACTCCCCTTATGTATAGATTTAGAAATGAAATTGCAGGTCTATGGTAACTACAGATTTAACTTCTGAAGAATTACTAAGTTATTTTCATGACAGTCTGGACAGTTTACATTCCCACTAGCCTTGGGAGAGGCTGGGAGTCCTATTATCCACTAGCCATGGTGTAAGGGGAAAGTCCTGTTTTCTACCAGTCATGCTACAAGCAAGGAGTCCCATTTTCCACTAGCTCACAAGAGGCAGGGATATATTCTCTTATACCCCTGTGAGAACACATGCCCCTGAATATCTGAAACACGAAAAGTGCCCAGGCGTGGTCTGGGACATCTCCAAGCCTCCTTTTCCTTCCTCCGGACAGCAGGGTGTGCTGGAAGCAGCTGAAGCACTCTAACTCCTGTCTGCTTCACTCATAAAGATTTTCTTA
This sequence comes from Mus musculus, assembly GCF_000001635.26. Taxonomy (NCBI): domain Eukaryota; kingdom Metazoa; phylum Chordata; class Mammalia; order Rodentia; family Muridae; genus Mus; species Mus musculus. Next base: position 28,561,812 of record NC_000071.6, read on the forward strand.
TCCTCTAAACCCAAGTTTCTATTCCAATCTCAACCCACAAACCTTAGAAAAATAAACCTTTGACTTTTACCTTCTAAAGTGAAGCCCACCATCTGCCCAGTTAACTTAGCTGAAGCAGAGGAAAGTGTCTGCCAGAGACCATTGAGAAAGTATCTTGGCTTCTGCTTTTGCTTTTAAGGACACATTTTATAATATAGATGTTCTTTATCATAGATCAGCATACTGCAAAACCTGCAGCAAGCTGGAATACAGAGTCTGCTCACAGCACGGCATGGCTGTGAAAACACAGGACAATCTAGTCTCTCTGGTGACCCCAGGGCTCAATGAGAGCCTTGGCAGCTACTCTCAACCCCAAGGATCAGGGGTGCAAGCTCAAAATTTGAAGAATTGTTTCTGTCAAATATACACATTCACTACATATTGGGCTAAGAAGCCATAAGTCACAATAAGGTAGAGATCATCTGCACGAGAAATTCAATTGCTGACAATTGCTTGTCACCCAGGAAGGAACACATGTTCTGCTCTGTCTAGAATCTACATAATGCAAACCCTGGTGTGGTACTTTCTTGAAGGTCTTCAAGGTCTGAGATACAGTCCCTTGTAGGTGGTAGGTCACTGATTGTCCTTGGATAGTATCATTGCTGAGCCCTGGGAGCTAAGGAGTGGGTGTAGCATCAGTTACCAAGCAACCCAAATGGCCTGCCCCTCATTGGGGAAGCTCTTACTCAGTGAGGAGGGACACTTACGAAGGCTTGCCTTACCACATGGCCTCTGACCCGTGTGCCTGGTTAGGAGGTGGCTCCCAGCAGGGTGGCATCATAGATTTTCTTCTTCCTTGAGCCTCCATGAGGTCATTTTTTCCCAAAATAGAATTTTGGAAGCTTAAATGCCCATGCCAAGGGGAGCAGCCCACTCATCCTGGTTTTCCTGGACCTTGTGGTTTCATCACAAAAGTCTTGTATCCTGGGATGCTTTACAGTCCAGTGTTCTTAGTCTCAGATTACAGGACAGGTTGGGATTTGTTCTTGACCTTTATCACTAGAGAGCCTTGGAGTGCATTGAAGATTTATTGGGAACCTCTTTCAGGGCTAAGGATTTTGTAAACATTTGTAGTCTCATTTTAGGCTTATGATGTCCATATCACCCCCATCTCCACTGAATGACGGAGAATGTGATTTTTCAGAATCAGTGGATAATACCTGGTAGCAAGCAGTGGTGAGAGATCCACCTCTGGCTCCAATGTCCCTGCCACCTGTTTACAGCCTGCAGCTCAGTGTGCATGGTGGGAGGTGGCTCTGCACCAACCAGTGCTACCACAGACTCCCCACCTGCTTCTCTGAGGAATGCAGCACCTGTCTGCCTGCCCAAGCCTTGCCTTCCTTCCCTTCCTCTGTGGAGATAAGAAGGAAGTAAATCCCCCTGTAAAATTCTCAAAGCTGTACTTTCATGAGTGGTTTACTTTTGGGGGCTGAGAGACATTTTTTCCTTGCCTTTAATACAGCCCTGGCCCTCTATAAAGGGGCCTTTCTGGGGCCAACTGTGAGATACAAAGAATCCCATGCAGTGGCTGGGACCCCGACTGACTGTTTTATCTCCACTCCTCAATGAGTGGCTCTGAGCCTGGAAGGTCTTTGGCCCCTGAATGTCTTTAGTGCAGAGTTTGCTCACGCAGAGTTGTTTGGGTGGTTAAGCCTTTGCTCTTTGCCCCTGGAGCTGTGCTAACATAGAAGGATGTGTTATCAGTGGGGTTGTGCCTACTCCACTGGAGAGGTGGGGGAGGGCAAGGGAAGTTGACCTTCTGGGAACCCTTAAGACAAAGCCAAGAGGGGAGGGAGGAAGGCCTTGGAGTTAGGCAAACATGAAAGTGCACCAGCAAAGACTGAGGAATGTGAGAGGGGAGTGCTGGCCCAAGGACACACTGCAGAAATGGGCTGCAGCAGAGTTGTCCCCGTGTAGCACAACGGGTTCTCAGGAAGAGCTGCTGGGCCTGTGAGGCTTGAGTGATCTCCAGTGGCCTGGCACATGACCTTTCCAGATGGTTCTTCCAAAAGAGGGGTGCTTAATCTAGAGCTTTCTCCACTGTGTAGAAACTTTCTACAGCATCCATGTGGGCACAATGGCCTAAGTCATTCTGTACTCAAGAGCACATTCTAGAAGGGCAAGGGACACCTACATTTAGGCCAGATTACTTGCAAGAGGCACTGATCATAGGAAGGTTGTAGTGGAGGAGGAGGAGGAAGGGGAGGAAGGGGAGGAGGAAGAGGAGGAGAAGAAGAAGATGGGGAGAAGGGGGAAGGGAGGAGGAGAAGTTTTCAGTGCTGAGGAGGTCTAGGAGATGAATGTGCTTGTGGTGGCAGCAATGAGGGTGACTGACTTCTATTATTTTATTATTATTATTTTATAATGTTTTTATGCACTTAAGAGACAAGTTTTGGTGCATGAAAACATTTGAGGATCAAATCAAGATAATTAGCATTTCTATAACCTTTAGTAACCATTCTCTGTTCTATGTGTCTTGCAGTGTTCTACACACCATTATACACCACAGTCATGCCTGAAACACACAGAATGCACTGATGCCCAGCACGTCTTCCTCTTCTCATCTAAATAAACATGGTCCTCCTTGGCTGAGTTCTCCCATCTCTGCCTTAGGCTGTGGTAAGTGTCATTCTACTTTCAACTTTATGAGATCAACTGCTGTAGTGTCCACAGAAGAGACAAGCACACAAGATCTATTTCTGTGTGTGGCTTATTGTGTTTAGCATCATGTTCCTTATTTCCACTAGTATTGCTGCAAATGACAGGATTTCATCCATTCACTGGTGCATAATCTAGTGTGTGTAATTTCCTCACTTTATTTTGGTCATCTGTCAACAGACATGTCTACATTTCTTGCAATTAGCTTATAATGCTCCAGAGAGCATAGGTGGACAGTTGTCCCTTAGGTATGCTTAGGAGAGAGACCGAAGGATGGTGGCAAGCACTTCCATGTTAGTCCACATTGCTAGTGTTGGTTTCACTCCCACCAATAGTGTAAGAGATTCTTCTTAGTCATATCCTTGCCAACAGTGGTCACCATACATATTTGATACAGTTATTGTAATAGTATGGTGTATCTACTGTGGTTTTGATTTTTATTTCTATGATGGCCTTCTCTATTTTTGCTGTAACCTCTGCTTCATGGCCAGATTGTTTCTAAAGAGTTCAAAGGGACTGTCCCTGATAAGTAACAATAAAACACAGACCCTCTGCTCTCCTTGACAGCATTTTCTGGTGTGTTACCCTAGACACAAGACTAGAAGAGGCAAAGAAGTTTTCCTAGTCTGGCTTCCCTTGACCTGTGCAATCTAGAGATGGACCGGTCTAGTCTCTCTGAGTCTAGGGGTCCAGGAAACTACATAGGAGCTTGTTTCTGACTGGGGTTCCCAACCTCTCACCACCTTTGTCATCTGTGCCTAGCTAGCCCCATCCTGCACTTGGCCATGCAGTCTCACTGGCTCAAAAATGCCTGGTGTGTTATTTCATAGGAAATTGACAAGTGTAGTTTGAAAGGGAGAGCCCAGTCTTGTGTGGTGCAGAACATACTGCTGTTTACCAAGTGTGGAAACCCCAAGGTGGCACAGCTTGACTTTTGTGATGGTGGCTAGGGCTCTGGGTACCAGCAGTCATTCCACCATCCCTGTCATCTGCCGTGTACATGTTCACTTGGCAGTGAGAAAACTTATGCTTAGGAGGTTGTCTCTGCTTACATGGGAGCTGAGTACTGTGTTCTCCCTAGAAAGGCCACCTCTTTTCATGATGTGGTTTGGATATGGTAGGTTTCTGTTACAATGTTAGGTTTCCCGATGGGTGCGGCCTTAATATGGGACCTAGCTAGAGGACCTGAGCCACTGAGGTTGGGCATCTTCCTTGTCTCACTTCCTGTTTCACTATGTTCCCGACTGGATTCATTGTGACTGGGTGCCTCATGCTCTCGCCTTTGTACCTTTCCAGCCATGATGGTATAGATACCAGATGCCTCTATTGCTTTTAACTGTGAGCCCAAATCAACCCTTTGTCTCCTGAATTCTTTCTGTCAGGTATTTGGTCACAGCAATGTAGCCAAACCACAGAGTGTCCAGAAGATGAGTCAGTTGGAAGACTTTCCTTGAAGAGTTGCTTGTTTCTCACACATGACTGTTAGCATCTGAGAGTTAGCAGCGGACATCTTCTTGTGAGGTGTGTGAAATAGAGATTCAGAACCTTTCCCAGAACTAAATGTCACAGTAACAGAGACATCACCCACATGCTGCTCCAGTCTAGACTTTTCTCCCTAGGACTTGGCTGACTTACCTACAGGTTTCATAGTACTGGGAGCCTATAGTGTCTGAATTCCAGGTTGTCTGGGCTTTGGGAGCAGATGTTTGCCAACCAGTCCATAGGGAGGGGCCATGCCACCTCAGCCTGCCAGGCAGACCCAGAACACCAAAATATGATTGCCCTGTTATCAGGGTTTACCGAACACCCACTCAGCCTGTTCAAACATCTGACCATATTGGTGAGTAAGGCTCCTTGCTAAACAAAGAGAGGGCCTTTGCCAGACCAGTGACACAAAGACCAGCAGAAGTCTTGGTTCTAGGTGATAGGTTTGAACAGTTGGCTTAGGCAACTGTAGCTTCTCTGTACTGGGTAAGATGTTGCCTGTTTCCTTGTGCAAGACACTTGTGTCCTGCTATGGCTATGCATCCTGACCTGACAGCTTCGTTTTCAACATTGCTCATCCAGGCTTGCAAACAAAGACTTTGCCCTCTCCTAACTTCTCCCAAACATCTGGTCAGGCCCATATCCGCTGCTTTTGTGTTGCTATAACCCTTGACTTCAGAGGGGCAGAAGGAATCTTTCTCTATACTTGGAATATCATGAAGGGCTCAGATGCCCTGATAGACTTACATTATACTTTCAACTCAAAGCCAGAGAAACAAGGGCCTCAGTGAACGCACCTACCTCTCCAAATATTTCCTCAATCTATAAGCCAGTACCTTTGAGGAGATTTTCAGATACAAAGTGCTGGAAAATTCCAGTGACAGACACATGTGATCCTAGCTGTGGTGGGACAAAGTTTCAGAAGCCCTGACTGCTTGCCTTTGCTTACACTGAAGATAAGCATACTTGTCCAGGTCTGTGTGGTGTCATTATTTATGCATTTTTTCCTTTCCTTGGTGATTTTGCTGTCAATGGCCCTGGCACAAGTTCAAGTTCCACCCAGTGTCTCTAAGCATAAGGCTGCCTCCATGAAGTCCAATGGACAACACAGATCCATGAGATCTGCCTCATTCAGACTTGTGACTGAGTTGCAACAACATGCATCCAGTAAGGTCTCTACAAACAGATGTCTGTGTCTCTTTGTCTCTCTATGGCCCCTGTCCCTGAAATGAACAAGGCCGTGTGGTGATTGACTGAGGGACATACAGTGACCAGTCTTCTGGAACCTGGCTGCTTGTCTGTCAAGTCAGTATGCTAAGCCACAGTAGAACACAAGTGTCTTGCACAAGGAAATGATCTGTACCTTACTCACTATGGAGAAGCTGAGGGTCAGCAGCTCTGTGAAGTCAAGGGCCTGGTACTTTGCTGGGGCCACTTGTCCTTCTCGGCCAGCTTGGTCTGTGGCCTTTCAAACAAGCACCTCTTTATTGTAGGCCATTGTGATCACAATGGCATTTGTGTGTGATCGAATGCTGTGCCTTTGCTCAATGCTGCATTCTTAGCCGATGGCAGCAATGCTGACTTAGGTCCCCAGTGCTGTCACCTTTGTAGGGGTGGATACTCTGCTTGTCTAGGCAATCTCAAATGGCAGCATGTGACCTTCCAGGCTGGACAACAAAGGGATCTTCATTTCCCGGAGACTTATAGCTCACCCATACTTGCCTTGGCTTAGTCACACTGCTGGGTGACCTTCTGGCCGAGGACTGCTTGGAAGGTCTGAGCATGGAAGCCTACTTTCTCCCAGCATAATATGAGTCCCATGTGCCAGCTTTTTTCAATGCTCAGCTTTGCTATCTGTCCCATTCAAAGCCTGTAGGAGTCTAAATCACAATGCATGGCAGGCAAACCCCTAAGCTGCTGTTGGGAATGTGTGCCTGAGGAGCCAGCACATAGCACATAGCACATAGCACATAGCACATAGCACATAGCACATAGCACATAGCACATAGCACATAGCACATAGCACATAGCACATAGCACAGTGGATGGCATCTGTCCATAGGCAGATCCCAGACTGTGTTAGCTGGCTGGCTCCCACCCTGTTGACCCTGTAAGGCTACCACCTGCTTCCTTGTCTGATGCACTGGGAGTAGAGAGGGTCAGGGTATGCGGATTGGGTGAGGTAGTAGCTGTTCACCCCACTCTTTTGTCTAGAGGTGTGTTGCAGTTCCCCGGGGAGGAGGATCTCCTCCATCTGGCCTTTCCTGGTACAGCTGCTCCTGAGGCTGTTTGTGGAAATCCCCAAGGAGGTGACAGAAGACTGAGTAAAGTCACACCCCCATGCAACATGGCAGCATGGCTGCCTTGCAGGAGTGTCATAAGGGAAGGGAGAATGTGGCAGACTACCTACACACAGAAGGCGGCTGGGTGGCTGAGAGAAGCTGCACAGCCTAGAGGAACAGTCAAACTGGAGGGCTGATAACAAGGACTTCTTTCCCTTAAAAGAAATAATACATTCTTTTGCCTCTATGTTATCTGAGTGCATTTCCCAGCTGTCACCTTAGTAACCACTAGGAAGGTGATGGATGTAGAGAGTGGCCTTCCTTTACAAGTTACCTAGGTAACTGCTGCCCTTTCAGAAGCTTGGGGCACAGCAGCAACTTGGATTTAGACACTCCAGTTTTGTCTGGCTTTATCTTTCTTGTCTGTTTAATGGCCTGCACAGAGTCAGCCTCACAGGCTCATAGATGCAGAGTGCATCAAGCTCTGGCACTTGGGAAGTCTCCTTCATCTTCAATATGCCTTCATCTCTGACATCCAGAATTTATCAGGAGAGGTGGGCCCAGAGAGCAAGCCAACAGTGCACGGACCACACTGATACCATTTGGCACTCCCTCCTCACCACAAGGAGCAGTTATCCTTTTCCTGAGTAGCAAGGGTGGGTGGAACCCCTGCACTGTGGATCTTAGCTTGAGCTCCTGTTGAGAGCTGTTCTGAACAGGTTCCAAAGAGGTAGAAGACAGAGCCCTTGAGTGGCCTTAGGGGTATGATAGTAGCAAATGTGGCAAAAAACTGAAAGAGCCTAGGGGAAAGGCCAGCTGGAGCAGCATGCGGCTTGTGTTGTCTTCAGGGAAGCAGACCTTGGTAACAGTCTACGTTGTACTGGTTTTAAAGGCAAGAAAGATGCAAGAATGAGGAGATCGTGGAGTCTTATTCCATACACCCTCCAAGGTCAGGCGACATTCCAGTGGAAGAAGCCTAGTGAGTCTCCATCTCTGTTGGACTGTGTGACAGAGAGGACTTAGGGCTACTCATCAGGTGATTGTGGGAGGAGCCCAGACTGGTAATTAGCATGGACTGAAAGCCAAATGTTCCCTGGAAAGAAAGAGAAAAAACGAAACAGGATATGGTGAGCATCAGAGACATTCATTGTTCTGAAGACAGAAGAGATCAGAAAATGTAGAATAGCCAGCAGGTGACTTTGGACCCTTAAGGGGATGGGGAGCAGGGATGTCCTCCTGCAGCCTGTAGGAGGAAGCAGCACAGACACTCTGACCTTGTCCACGAAAGACAAACTCTGGGCCTGCATGGCAATTAATTCATGCTCTAAGCTAGTAAGTTCCTACGGGCATCTTAAAGCAGCAATAAGAAACAACACAGATGCCTCACTCACTGGGCCACAGAGTCTTCCTAAAAGCTGTGCCATGGGATCTGCTAAAGGATTCGTCCCGGGATCCTCATGAACACCAAAGTCTGCAGATCTCATCAAATAGCACACACATCCTCATCTACTAAAGTCATTTCTAGCTTGCCTGTGATGCCAGATATGATTCAAGTGTCATATAAGTTATAGTCTAATGGGTTGTTTAGAGAACAATGACAAGAAAAGCAGCCTATTTTTGGTCTGCATAGAGTTCCCCCGTGTTTTCAAGTCTGGTCAATTTTGTGGATTCTGATTCTGAACTATGCAAGACCGACTCCACAACTCACACGGGCAGTTCTTTGGGTCTATTCTTGGAGTGAGTTTGGTCCTTCTTTGGATCTGTCCTTGGGTCCTCTTGCTGTTTTGATTCCTAGGCTTCGATGGTCATGGGCGGTTTAAAGTAGAACGCTTTCCCTGGCTGATGAGGGCTTTCCTCATCCTTCATTTTACTCCCTGGTGCACCTTGCCTCCAACATACCTAACCTCCCTGCTTCTTTATTGCTTTCCCCTTCATTGCTGTGACAAAAATACACAGCAAAAGAAACTTAAGAAAGAAAAGGGTCCCTTTGTAGAAAGGTCCCCCAACTTCTCTTGCTCATCCTTGGGTACTGTGAATATAACAGTGTACCACGTATATAGCAAGGCTCCCAATCTGACTGGTGAGTGGCCAAGGAAGACTGGGGCTATGCAGCATGATAGCCCAATGCAGGAGGTTGAATTGGGTAGGGAAGGAGAAAAAAAATAAGGAATAGCTTTTCATGAAGCTGTGCAGTTTGGAAACAAGTGGGTGTTATTATTGACCCAGAGTTTCTCAGAATGTGCAGGCCTATGGGATGGCATGTCAGTCTGAATCAGGCAGAATGGAAGAGGGACTTCTGGAGCCAGGATAAGGAAAAGAAAGCAGAGATGAGAGAGAACGTGGCACGTGTGCTCTCGATTTATAAACAGAGCTTGTGAGCAATGCAGCTGATGCTCTGGTTAGCCCCAAGTGCCATGCTGTCCTAGGACTGGTGGAGATTGACATAATATAGATTTGTTTTTGGAGACCACATATGCAATGAATGGAGGGGACTATGGGTGAGCTTGGTATCTGCAGCAGGTGGGTGACATGCAGTGCCTGGGAACCCCGGAAGAAGTCAGCAGAAGCTGGGCCACAAGGCCCCACCTGGAGTTCTGAGACAAACAGAGGTATGGCAGAGGATCCTAAGGGAGGCAACAGTGTGTCTAATCAAGTAGAAGGCTACCAAATACCAGAGAAAGCAGCTGAAGGCCAGGGGATTGGATTAGAAAAGACTGAGTACCCTGGGCAAGAAATTTTGTATATTCAGAGATCAAGTTCACACCTTGTCACTAAAATGCAAACTTGTGGGCTCCAGGATGTAGGGTCATAGCTTTGGAGTGGTGGGGTGTCTTGTGCTGGTGGATGGATGCATGGAGGTACATGGTATCATATGTGTCTGTCACCCTACTTGGAGACCTAAAGTACCAATGATAATATCACTACTCATAAGATCTTCCCAGAGCTTGGTCAGGAAGGTGCATTTTATGTCTAATCTACAGAGCAGGAACTGATGCTCAAGGACCAGTAATGATGCATCATAGGAATAATGATCATAGGAAGGGCCAAGGGTGGAACAGGGCTGGGGACTGGGTTCACTCAGGATTCTGAGTTTATCTCGACATGCCTGTCCCTTTTTATGCGAGTCTGTGGCTATCCTTCAGGAGCATGCCATTCTAACCTTTAGCTGCTGGTTGTTCTGTCTCTAATGGATCCTCATGTGCACACACAGGATCTGCTAGCAAAGGCCCGGTTTCTGCAGCATTGGAGCTAAGGTGAGAGGGCACTGTTCATAGGTCTATAGATGGGGGCAGGAATCAGGGCTCCAACACTTCAGGATTTGGCCAGCTATAAAAATATCTGGCATCTGCTGGAGGCGGATTCAGGAACTGAAACTTCTTCTTGTTGTTCTTGTAGTATTGGATTGTACAATTATAGCACCTCAGAAGTTTCCTAATGCACCACAATATGTCAAGCTGCGGCATAAAGATTAATTTCTTATTTAATGACCAGCCCTGGCTTTGACCTTGGAGGGTGTGTTGTGTTTGCAGAGCATGCTGTTGCCTCATCAGCCTTGCTTCTGGACTTTGAAAATTAACTCTTCATTCTCAACCAAGTAGTTCTCCAAAGGCATCTCTTTACCTTAAGATTTTAGAGAGCAATAGAGGTGTGGATGAGCAGAGAGGAGGAGGAGGAGGCCAGGTGTAGGGGAGAGGCTAGAGCAATGGGTGAGGACTGGGATTCATTTAATATCTATTTGTCTTGCTCCCCTCTCCATAGCATCTGCGTTTGCTGTCTGTGAGTATGGGCCTGTGTTCTGGATTCTTGGGGGGGGGGGAGGGGAGCGGGAAGACTGATAGGGTTGGGGAGGGGTGAGTGAGGTATCTAGTTCACTTGTGCCAGTGAAGCCCGCATTGCTTTAGGGCAGTAGTTCCCTTCTTGTGGATCTCTACCCCTGAAGGGGGTGTCAAACGACCCTTTCACAGAGGTTGCTGTTGGAAACCACAGATATTTACATCATGACTCATAACAGTAGCAAAATTAGAGTTAGGAAGCAGCAACAGAAATAATTTTATTGTTGGGGGTCACCACAACATAAGGAACTGTATTAAAGGGTTGCAGTTTTAAGAAGGTGGAGAACCATTGTGTCTTAGGGTTCCCATTGCAGTGAAGAGACACATTGACCATCAAGGCAAGTCTTATAAAGGACAACATTTAATTAGGGCTGGATTACAGGTTCAGAGGTTCAGTCCATTATCATCAAGGCAGGAGGATGTCAGCATCCAGACAGGCACGATGCAGGAGGTCCTGAGAGTTCGGCATCTTGATATGAAGGCTACTAGAAGATGTGCCTCCAGGAAGCTAGGAGAAGAAACTCAAAGACCACCCCCAAACTGACATACTTCCTCCAACAAAGCCACACCTCCTCCAACAAGGCCACACCTCTTAATAGTGCCACCCACTGGGCCAAGCATATTCAAACCACCACACATGACTTTAGGATAACACCCAGTCTCCAGAAGGAAGTAAACAGTTTCTGGAAGCTTTAAGGAAGAGTGCATCTCCCTGGAAGATAGGGAATGACCTCTGAACTGGATCTTGAAGGATGGGAATAAGTCAGACAAATGGAGAGAACAGAGGTGGAGAGTGTCCAGAACAGGTTGGGGGCACACTGGGGAGAGTAGGCCTATTAAGGGAGTTGGTTTCATCATGTGAGCATATCATAGTGTGCTCTGTATGTCCTGTGGACAAAGCTGTGTGTGCTCATCTGCCACCTGTTCTGGGTCACTTGCAAAGTATTTTCTCTCTTTGGAGTGTACCCTAAGTCTTTACTCCTCCACTGACCTTCCTGTTGAGACTGTTCAGAGTGCAGCCCACCCCCACACGACTCATGGCTTCTAGGTTGGTGAACTTTCCTACTTACCAAAAACACATATGTAGCCCACAGTTAGTGCTGTGCCCTTTGGTAGTCCCCACAGATGCATGAAGTGGTGTGGCCTGTGACCCCTCTCCTGTATTAATTGTCTTATGTGTGACCTTGGCAGAACTCTGACATAACCAACCTAAAAGGAGGAAGCACTTTTCTTGCTCATGGTTTCAGAGTGTTCAGCCCTTCACAGAGAGGCTTAGTCTCTGTGAGTCCTCATGGGTCCAGGTTATTTTGCTCTGTAGGTTTTCCTGTGGTGTCCTTGATCTCTCTAGGTGCCCTCAATCTCCCCCCCCCCACTCTTCCACAAGTCTCCCCAAGCTCTGCCTACTGTTTGGCTATGGGTCTCTGCATCTGTTTCCATCAGCTGCTGGATGAAGCCTCTCAGGAGACAGTTATGCTAGACTCCTGTCTGCAAGCAGAACAGAGTATCATTAATAGTGTTAGGGATTGTCTCTCTCACATGAGATGGGTCTCCCATGGGTTAGAACAGTCATTGGTTAGCTGTTCCCTTAATGTCTGGTTCATCTTTATCCCTGCACATCTTGTAGTCAGGAAAAATTTGGGGTGGAAGTTTTTGTAGGTGGGTTGATGGCTCCCTCCCTCCACTGGAAGTCCCACCTGGCCACTTTAGTCTCTATATCCCCAGCTGCTAGGAGTCTCAGCTAGGGTCACTTCCTGTCCCTAGGGTCACAGTGAGCCTTCCCTGTCCCAGGTCTAGTTCATTCCAGAGATGGTCCTACTAATTTCCATTCTCCCTCCCAGCTCCTACCCTGATCCTCACTACTTCTCTTACCCAGATCCCTCCCTTTATCTATCTCTGTTGTCTATTTTATATCATCTTCTGAGTGAGAATCAAGCATTCTCACTTGGGCCCTGCTTGTTACTTAGCTTTATGGGGTTGGTGGATTATAGCATGGTTATCCTGTACTTTATGGCTAATGTCCACTTAGCCATACCTTTTTGAATCTGGGTTACCTCACTAAGGTATTCTCTAGTTCCATCCATTTGCCTGCAAGTATCATGATGTCTTTGTTTAATAACTGAGTAGTATTCTATTGTTTAAATGTACCACATTTATTTTTTATACATTCTTTGCTTGAGGGACATCTAGATTTTTTCCAGTTTCTGGCTATTATGAGTAAAGCTGCTATGAACATAGTTGAGCAACTGTCCTTGTGGGGTGGTGGAACATCTTTTGGGTATATGCCCAGGAGTGGTATAGCTGAGTCTTGAGGTAGAACTATTCCTAGTTTTCTGAGAAACCACCAAGTTGATTTCCAGAGTGGTTGTACAAGTTTTCACTCCCACCAGCAATGGAGGAGTGTTCTCCTTGCTCCACATCCTTACCAGCATGTGCTATTGATTGAGTTTTTTATTATAGCTATTCTGGGGGGGGGTGCAAGATGGAATCTCAGAGTTGTTTTGATGTGCATGTCCTAATGACTAAGGATATTGAATATTTCTTTAAGAGCTTCTTCACCATTTGCGATTCCTCTGTTGAGAATTCTGTTTAGTTCTGTACCTCACTTTTAAAATTGGGTTATTTGGTTTCTTGGTATCTAAATTTTGGAGTTCTTTATATATTTTGGATATTAGTCCTTAGATGTTGGATGCAGGTTTGGTGAAGATCTTTTCCCATTCTGTAGGCTATTGATGGTGTCCTTTGCCTTACAGAAGCTTTTCAGTTTTATAAGTCTTATTTATTAATCATTGATCGTAGTGCCTGAGTTAGTTGTGTTATGTTCAGGATTGTCTCCTGTGCCAATGTGTTCAAGGCAATTCCCCCCTTTCTCCTCTATTAGTGTGTATACTTTTATGTTGAGTCTTCAATCCACTTGGATGTGAGTTTGGTGCAGGGTGATAAATATGGATCTATTTGCATCCTTCTACATGCAGACATTAAGTTAGACCAGCACCAATTGTTGAAGATGTTTTCTTCCTTTTTTTTTCATTGTATGGTGTTTGGCTTTTTTGTCAAAAATTAAGAGTCCATAAGTGTTTGGGCTTATTTCTGGGTCTTTGATTTGATTCCATTGATCAACCTGTCTGTTTTTATGCCAATACCATGTAGTTTTTTTATTACTATTGCTCTGGAGTAAAGCTTGAAATCAGGAATGGTGATACCTCCAGAAGTTCTTTCTTTAATTGTACAGTATTATTGTACATAACCTGAGTTTTTTGTTTTCCCATATGAAGTTGAAAATTTCTCTTTTAATATCTATAAAGAATTGAGTTAGAATTTTGATGAGAATTGCATTGAATTTGTAGATTGCCTTTAGTAAGATGGCAATTTTAAAAAACTATGTTAAGTCTGTGAACCTGAGAGTAACCAACTAGTGTCTGACTTGACTTAAGGCCCACTTGACACTCCTTGGGTGACCAAGAACCAGAGATTAGAAAGCCCCAAGGTAAATGTAAAACTAAATATTACTGGTCTTAACAAAGTAGTGATAGAATGATATTCTTGTACAGATACCATTCTATGCAATGATATTCTTCTATATCATAGATCAGTGCCTTATTTAGCTTTCATCAGAGATGATTCCTCTTGCATCAGATGGGGACAAATACAGAGATCCATGGGAACAAATACAGAGACCCACAGCCAGACACTACCATTATATGCATGCAAACACACACACACACACACACACACACACACACACACACACACACACACACACACACAAAGAGACCTTGGAACACATAGCTCTAAATATGTTGTCTCCATCAAATCCATCCCCTCAAAGCTTAAGGAACCTGGTAGAAGAGGAGGCAGAAAGAGCATAAGAGCCAGAGGGTATGGGGGGCACCAGGAGAACAATACTGTCTAAATCTTGAACTCACAAATACTGAACTTACAAATATGAACTCACAGATACAGAAGCAGCAAGCATAGAGCCTGCATGGTTCTGCACCAGGTCGTCTTTTATAGCTTTCAGTTAAGTATTTTTATGGGACTCCTGAGTGTGTGAATGAGTGGGTCTCTGACTCTTGTGCCTTCTTTTGGGGCTCTCTTTTTTCCTGTTGGTTTTCCTTGTCCAACTTTGACATGATGGGTTTTGTTTTATCTTATTATATTTTATTTTGTTAATAAGTATTTTTGACAGTTTAAATTTTATGCATATGCATGTTCATGTGTGTATACACGTGTGCACATGCAAATGTATATGTGTCCGCATGTATATGTATATATGTATGAACATACATGTGTCCATGTGTGCATGTTTGTACGTGTGTGTGTGTGTGTGTGTGTGTGTGTGTGTGTGTGAAGACCAGGGAACAATTTCTGGTGTCATTCTCAGAAACACTGGTCACTTCAAACAGGAATCTCATTGGCTTGAAGTCCACCAGTTAGGTCCTAGGGATCTATCCTTCAATCTCTGTCCTCACCTCCCAAGTGTTGGGATTACAAGTACATGCTATCAAACCTGATATCTTTACCTGGGATCTGTCGATCAAACTCAGGTCCTCATCCTCATATGGCAAGTACTTTATTGGCCAAGACATCTCTCCAGACCTCTGTCTTTAGGCTTCTTGCCCATGGATAGATACACCAACAGCATTATCCTTCATGACTGTTCCACCATGTAAGACACTGGAAATCTGCTATGGCAAGATTTAGCCAACATCAACCGCTGCTATATGAATGGTGTCATACATGAGAAGATTGAGAGCTGTGTTCCCAACCAGATGTCAGAAGTTCCTGTGAGGGCTCTTAGATGGGAGGACACAGGGATGTGTGTGTGTGTGTGTGTGTGTGTGTGTGTGTGTGTGTGTGTGTGCATGCACATGCATGTTCATGTCTCATAGTCTCATCCTTGACCAGGATTTTTTTAAACTTTTCTCAACCATAACTTCTCCTTTTGGTGTCATTTAGGCTAAAGTGTCATTTCTGGAATTTTGGCCAGCACATTTGTATATTATCTTACACAGACATCCTTGTATGGATCCATCTTGGATAAGGTTGGGAGCTTTGGAGACAAGGCAGGATAAAGCAAACTATTTCCAGGGTCACATGCACATCAGACGGTTTGGTGATGACTTCGTGGGGTATGTTAGGAGATGAGCAGAACTCCCACAGAGGGACTCAGACATTTTCAGTCTGTCATAGAGGTCTTCCCTGGGTCAGCCTGGAGAGAAAAACGTCAGCCATTGCAAGCTACTACTAAGCTCATTTTAGCACAGTGACCCATGGATTTCCTCCACTGTGTACCCTGCTAACAGGAAGCCGAGGCTAAGAGAAGTGGCCCTATCTCAGTTGTGTAGGGCAGGGCCCTAGGCTCTGTCTAAATATCCATAAGCTGGTTTCCTTCAACATTTGCCTCTGTCCTGAGCAATGGGGAAGCTCTGAAAATCTTTTTCCTCTGGGCACTCCATATGAGCTCAGGAAGTGCCTCACATACAGAGTGGGGGTTAGTTACTCACAGGAGCCTGCCACACAAGGCTTAACTGTTGTTTAGCCCCAGAGCAAACGTCCAGCCACTGGGAATGAACTCTGGCTTATGAGCTTCTGGGCTGCTTCATCCTACTACTCTCCCTCCACTGGACATGTGTTTAAAGCTCAAGAGGAGAGAAGAGGTGAATGATAGAATTCTTGGTGCTCAAGACCAACTCATCTCCTGGGAAGCCCTGACTCCTTGAATTTCTGCCTGAGTGAGAAACAACATTCATTGTTGGTAGCAAGGTAAGCCTTCAGCTCTGTTTGCTATTGAGTGGGATCTAAATGAATTGGTGGATTCTGTGCTGGTTAGCTTTTTGTCAGCTTGTCACTATATGGGGTCATCTGAGAAGCAGAAACTTCAGTTGAGAATATGCCTCCATCAGCTTAGCCTGTAGACAATCTGAAGTGCATTTTCTTGATTAGTGAGTGATGTGGGAGGGCCCAGCTTACTGTGTGCTGTGCCATACCTGGGAAGGTAGGCCTGGGTTGTATAAGAATGCAGAAGTGCCCTTCCAGTCAGTGCCAGCTCCGGGCCACCTTGGGCTCCAACTTGGCAGATGGTTCCATGGTCCCCAGAGGACTCTCCATGCTGCAGTCCCCCTAGCATGTCCAGGATCTTAGGATAACTGGTGAGTGGAATGCAACATCTATTTCAAAACAATGGAGAGGGGCCTGTGACAGCAGAAGCAATGACACAGGAGCCCTGCCTGACCAGCGACTTGGGTTCCCTTCTGGTCAGAGCTGGTATACCTTGGTTTTGAACACAGCAGACAGCCTCACGGTCCCCAGAAGAGACACCACTTCCAGGTGCTGTAACATGCCCAGGATCTAAGGTTCCAGGATACCAGGATACCAGGACACCAGGAGCATGATCACAAGAGGATCTCAGAGTCTCAGAGGAAGCTTGACTGCCAAAAACTCTGACACACCCAGAATCTCAGGTTCACAGAATACTAGAATCACTGGATCACAGAGAAAGCTGGACTCTGAAGAGTCCTGAATCAACCAGGATAATAGGAAGGACAGGCTCCAATCAGATATATTGAGGGCAGGGAGCACTTGAGATAATCAGATGGCAGGAAGTAATCATAAGAACAGAAGCAACAGAAACCAAGGTTACTTGGCACTGTCAGAACCAAATTCTCCCACTTTAGCAAGTCCTGGATGCACCATCACACCAGAAAAGCAAAATATGGATCTAAAGTCACTTCTCATGATGATAATGGAGGACTTTAAGAAGGAAATAAACAACTCCCTTAAAGAAATACAGAAGAACACATTCAATCAGGTGAAAGAATTGAACAACACCATCCAGGATCTAAAAATAGAAATAGAAACAATAAAGAAATCACAAAGGGAGACCACTCTGAAAATAGAAAACTTAGAAAAGAAGTCAAGTATGCAAGCATAACCAACAGAATAAAAGAGATAGAAGAGGCAATCTCAGGTGCAGAAGATACCATAGAAAACATTGACACAATTATCAAAGAAAATGCAAAATTCAAAAAGATCCTAACACAAAACTTCCAGGAAATCCAGGACACAATGAGAAAACCAAATCTAAGATTAATAGGTATAGATGAGAATGAAGATTTTCAACTTAAAGGGCCAGTAAAATTATAGAAGAAAACTTTCCTAACCTAAAGAAAGAGATGCCCATGAACATACAAGAAGCCTACAGAATTCCAAATAGACTGGACCAGAAAAGAAATTTCTCCCATCACATAATAATCAAAACACCCAATGCACAAAACAAAGAAAGAATATTAAAAGCAGTAAGGGAAAAAAGTCAAGTAGCATATAAAGGCAGACCAATCAGAATTCCACCTGACTTCTCCTCAGAGACTATGAAAGTCAGAAGATCCTGGGCAGATGTCATACAGACCCTAAGAGAACACAAATGAAAGCCCAGGCTACTATACCCAGCAAAACTCTCAATTACTATAGATGGAGAAATTAAGACATTTCATGACAAAACCAAATATATACAATATCTTTTCACAAATCTAGCCCTTCAAAGGATAATAAAGGGAAAACTCCAACACAAAGAGGGAAACTACACTCTAGAAAAAGCATGAAAGTAATCTTTCAACAAACTTAAAGAAGACAGCCACATGAACAGAATTCCAACTCTAACAACAAAAATAACAGAAAGCAATGACTTTTCCTTAATATCTCTTAATATCAATGGACTCAATTCCCCAATAAAAAGACACAGACTAACAGACTGGTTATGCAAACAGTACCCAACATTTTGCTGCACACAGGAAACCCACCTCGGGGACAAAAACATACATTACCTTAACTAAATCCCACTAAAATCAGGGACTAGAAAAGGCTGCCCACTCTCTCACTACCTATTCAATATAGTACTCGAAGTCTTAGCCAGAGTAATTAGACAACAAAAGGAGGTCAAAGGAATACAAATTGGAAAGGAAGAAGTCAAGAAGGCTGGAAAACAATATTCCAAGCAAATGGTCCCAATAAACAAGCTGGAGTAGCCATTCTAATATCAAATAAAATTGACTTTCAACCTAAAGTTCTCAAAAAAAGATTAGGAGGGACATTTCATTTTTTTATTAAGATTTTTTATTAGGTATTTTCTTCATTTACATTTCCAATGCTATCCCAAAAGTACCCCATAATCCCCCAATCCCCTACCCACCCACTCCCACTTCTTGGCCCTGGCGTTCCAGAGGGACAATTCTTACTCATCAAAGGTAAAATTTACCAAGATGAACTCTCAATTCTGAACATCTATGCTCCAAATGCAAGGGCATCCACATTCATTGCTTAAACTCAAAGCACACATTACACCTCACACAATAATAGTGGGAGATTTCAACACCCCACTTTCATCAATGGACAGACCCTGGAAACAGAAACTAAACAGAGATACAGTGAAGCTAACAGAAGTTATGAAACAAATGGATTTAACAGATATCTATAGAACATTTTATCCTAAACCAAAAAGGATATACCTTCTTCCCAGCACCTCATCGTACCTTCTCCAAAATTGACCATATAATGGGTCACCAAGCAGGTCTCAGCAGATACAAAAATATTGAAATAATCCCATGTACCCTATCAGATCACCAAGACTAAGGTTGATTGATTTTCAATAAAAACATAAATAATAGAAAACCCACATGCACATGGAAGCCGAACAATAGTCCACTCAATGATACCTTGGTCAAGGAAGAAATAAAGAAATTAAAGACTTTTTAGAGTTTAATGAAAATGAAGTCACAACATACCCAAACTTATGGGACACAATGAAGGCAGTCCTAAGAGGAAAACTCATAGCTGTGAGTGCCTCCAAAAAGAAGCTGGAGCGAGTATACACTAGCAGCATGACAGCACATCTAAAAGCTCTAGAACAAAAGGAAGCAAATTCAGCCAAGAGGAGTAGACGGCAGGAAATAATCAAACTCAGGGCTGAAATCAACCAAATGGAAACAAAAACAACTGTTCAAAAAAAAAAAAAAAAATCAACCTTTGGTCTTCGTTTGTCTTGAGTTTCATGCGTTTAGCAAATTGTATCTTATATCTTGGGTATTCTGAATTTCTGGGCTAATATCCACTTATCAGTGAGTATATATTGTGCGAGTTCTTTTGTGATTGGATTACCTCACTCAGGGTGATGCCCTCCAGGTCCATTCATTTGCCTAGGAATTTCATAAATTCATTCTTTTTAATAGCTGAGTAGTACTCGATTGTGTAAATGTACCACATTTTCTGTATCCATTCCTCTGTTGAGGGGCATCTGGGTTCTTTCCAGCTTCTGGCTATTATAAATAAGGCTGCTATGAAGATAGTGGAGAATGTGTCCTTCTTAATGGTTGGAACATCTTCTGGATATATGCCCAGGAGAGGTATTGTGGGATCCTCCAGTAGTACTATGTCCAATTTTTTAAGGACCCGCCAGACTGATTTCCAGAGTGGTTGTACAAGCTTGCAATTTCACCAACAATGGAGGAGTGTTCCTCTCTCTCCACATCCTCGCCAGCATCTGCTGTCACCTGAATTTTTGATCTTAGCCATTCTGACTGGTGTGAGGTAGAATCTCAGGGTTGTTTTGTTTTGCATTTCCCTGATGATTAAGGATGTTGAACATTTTTTCAGGTGCTTCTCAGCCATTCGGTGTTCCTCAGGTGAGAATTCTTTGTTTAGATCTGAGCCCCATATTTTAATGGGTTTATTTGATTTTCTGGAGTCCACCTTCTTGAGTTCTTTATATATATTGGATATTAGTCACCTATCTGATTTAGGATAGGTAAAGATCCTTTCCCAATCTGTTGGTGGCCTTTTTGTCTTATTGACGGTGCCTTTTGCCTTGCAGAAGCTTTGCAATTTTATGAGGTCCCATTTGTCGATTCTCGATCTTATAGCACAAGCCATTGCTGTTCTATTCAGGAATTTTTCCCCTGTGGACACTTTGCCCCTTCTTAGAATTGGGAACAAAACAACCATGGAAGGAGTTACAGAGACAAAGTTTGGAGCTGAGACGAAAGGATAGACCATCTAGAGACTGCCATATTCGGGGATCCATCCCATAATCAGCTTCCAAACGCTGACACCATCGCACACACTAGCAAAATTTTGTTGAAAGGACCCAGATATGGCTGTCTCTTGTGAGACAGTGCCGGGGCCTGGCAAACACAGAAGTGGATGCTTACAGTCAGCTATTGGATGTATCACAGGCCCCCAATGGAGGAGCTAGAGAAAGTACCCAAGGAGCTGAAGGGATCTGTAATCCTATAGGTGGAACAACAATATGAACTAACCAATACCGCCCCCCCCCCCCAGGAGCTCGTGTCTCTAGCTGCATATGAATCGGAAGATGGCCTAGTCGGCCATCAGTGGAAAGAGAGGCCCATTGGTTGTGCAAACTTTATATGCCTCAGTACAGGGGAATGCCAGGGCCAAGAAGTGGGAGTGGGTGGGTAGGGGAGTGGGCAGGGGAGCGTGTGGGGGACTTTTGGGATAGCATTGGAAATGTAAATGAAATAAATACCCAATAAAAAATAAAGAGAAAAAAAATCAACCAAACCAGGAGGTGGTTCTTTGACAAAATCAACAAGATAGATAAACCCCTAGCCAGACTAATTAGAGGGCACAGGGACAGTATCCTAATTAACAAAATCAGAAATGAAAAGGGAGATATAACAACAGAATCTGAGGAAATAAAAAAAATCATCAGATCCTACTTCAAAAGCTTATACTCAACAAAACTGGAAAACCTGGATGAAATGGACAATTTTCTCGACAGATACCAGGTACCAAGATTAAATCAGGATCAGATTAATGATCTAAACAGTCCTATATAACCCTAAAGAAATAGAAGCAATCATTAAAAGTATCCCAACCAAAAAAAAAAAAAAGGCTAGGACCAGACAGGTTTAGTGCAGAGTTCTATCAGACTTTCAAAGAAGACATCATTTCAATACTCCTCAAACTATTCCACAAAATAGAAACAGAAGGTACTCTACCCAGTTCATTCTATGATGCCACTATTACTCTGACATGTAAACCACACAAAGACCCAACAAAGAAAGAGAATTTCAGACCAGTTTCTCTTATGAACATCAATACAAAATACTCAATAAAATTCTAGCTACCAGAATCCATGAACACATCAAAAGGATCATCCATCATGATCAAGTAGGCTTCATCCCAGGGATGCAAAGATAGTTAAATATACAGAAATCCATCAACATAATCCACTACTTAAACAAACTCAAAACTACATAATCACCTTATTACATGCTGAGAAAGTATTCGACAAAGTTCAATACCCCTTCCTGATGAAAGTCTTGGAAAGATCAGGAATTCAATCCCCACACATAAACATAATAAAAGCAATATAATGCAAACCAGTAGCCAACATCAAACTAAATGGAGAGAAACTTGAAGCAATCCCACTAAAATCAGGGACTAGACAAGGCTGCCCACTCTCCTCCTATCTATTTAATATAGTACTTGAAGTCCTAGCTAGAGCAATTAGACAGCAAAAGGAGATCAAAGGAATACAAATTGGAAAAGAAGTGAAATTATCACTATTTGCAGATGATATGATAGTATATATAAGTGACCCCAAAAATTCCACCAGAGAATCCCTTATCCTGATAACAGCTTCAGTGAAGTAGTTAGATATAAAACTAACTCAAATAAATCAATGGCCTTTCTCTACACAAAGGATAAACAGGCTGAGAAAGAAATTAGGAAAACAACACTCTTCACAATAGACACAATATAAAATACCTTGGTGTGGCTCTAACTAGGAAGTGAAAGATCTGTATGATAAAAACTTCAAGTCTCTGAACAAAGAAATCAAAGAAGATCTCAGAAGATGGAAAGACCTCCCATGCTCATGGATTGGCAGGATAAATATAGTAAAAATGGCTATCTTGCCGAAAACAATCTATAGCTTCAATGCAATCCCCATTAAAATTCCAACTCAATTCTTCACAGAGTTAGAAAAGGCAATTGGCAAAATCATCTGGAATAACAAAAATCCTAGGATAGCAAAAACTATTCTCAACACTAAAAGAACCTCTGGGCAAATCACAATCACCAACCTCAAGCTGTACTACAGAGCAATTGTGATAAAAACTGCATGGTACTGGTACAGCGACAGACAGGTAGATCAATTGAACAGAATTGAAGAAATGAACCCACACACCTATGTTCACTTGATCTGTGACAAAGGATCTAAAACCATCCAGTGGAAAGAAGATAACACCTTCCACAAATGGTGCTGGCTCAACTGGCAGTTAGCATGTAGAAGAATGCGAATTGATCCATTCTTATTTCTTTGCACAAATCTCAAGTCTAAGTGGATCAAAGAACTCCACATAATACCAGAGACACTGAATCATATAGAGGACAAAGATGGGAAAGAGCCTGGAAGATATGGGCACAGGGGAAAGATTCCTGAACAGAACACCAATGGCTTGTGCTGTAAGATCAAGAATCAACAAATAGGCCCTCATAAAATTGCAAAGGTTCTGTAAGGCAAAGGACATTGTCAATAAGACAAAAGGGCAACCAACAGATTGGGGAAAGATCTTTACTAATACTAAATTTGATAGGTGGCTATCATCCAATATATAGAAAGAACTCAAGAAGTTGGACTCCAGAAAACTAAAAAACCATATTAAAAATGGGGTACAGAGCTAAACAAAGAATTCTCAACTGAGGAATACCGAAGGGCTGAGAAGTACCTAAATATATGTTCAACATCCTTAATCATCAGGGAAATGCAAATCAAAACAACCCTGAGATTCCACCTCACACCGGTCAGAATGGCTAAGATCAAAAACCCAGGAGATAGCAGATGCTGGCAAGGATGTGGAAAAAGAGGAACATTCCTCCATTGCTGGTGGGACTGCAAGCTGGTACAACCACTGTGGAAACCAGTTTGGCATGTCCTCAGAAAACTGGGCATAGTTCTACCAGAAGTTCCAGCAATACCACTCCCGTGCATATACCCACAAGATGCTCCACCATGTAATAAGGACACATGTTCCACTATGTTCATAGCAGCCTTATGTATAATAGCCTGAAGCTGGAAAGAACCCAGATGTCCATCAGCAGAGGAATGGATACAGAAAATGTGGTACATTTACACAATGGAGTACTACTCAGCTATCAAAAACAATGAATTTATGAAATTCTTAGACAGATGGATGTATCTGGAGGATATCATCCTGAGTGAAGTAACTTAATTACAAAAGAACACACATGATATGCACTCACTGATAAGTGGATATTATCCCAGAAGCTCAGAATCCTCTTTAGGAGGGGGAACAAAAAACCCCTGGAAGCAGTTACAGAGACAGTTCTGAGCAGAGCCTGAAGGAACGACCATCCAGGGAGTGCCCCACTTGGGGATCCATCCCTTCAACAACCACCAAACTCTGACACTAGGCAGATGCCAACAAGAACCTGCTGACAGGAGCCTGATATAGCTGTCTCCTGTGAGGCTCCGCCAGTGACTGGCAAGTACAGAAGTGGATGCCCACAGTCATTCATTGGACAAATCACAAGGTCCCCAATAAAGGAGCTAGATAATGTACCCAGGGAGCTGAAGTGGTCTGAAGCCCCATAGGAGGAACATCAATGTGAACTAACCAGTATTCCCAGAGCTACTTCGTACAATACCACCAATCAAAGAAGACACACAGTGGGACTTGTGACTCTAGCTGTATATGTAGCAGAGAATGGCCTAGTAGGTCATCAATGGGAGGAGAGGCCCTTGGTCCTGTGAAGGCTGTATGCCCCAGTATAGGGGAATGCCAGGACCATGAATGGGAGTTGGTGAGCTGGGGAGCAGAGGCTGGGGGTAAGAGATAGGGGATTTTCAGAGGGTAAACTAGGAAATGGGATAACATTTGAAATGTAAATAAAGAAAATATCTAATAAAAAATTAAAAAAAAATAAGAGTGCAGGAGCAAGCCATGAGTAGCAAGCCAGTAAGAAGTGTCCTCCATAGTCTCTGTGTCAGTTCCTACCTCCAGGCGTTTGCCTTGAGCTCCTGCCCTGCCTTCCCTGAAAGGATGCTGTAACCTGCAAGTTGAAATGAGCATTTCCTCCTCATGTGGCTTTTGGCCATGGAGTTAACCACAGAAACAGAAAGAAAACTAGGACAAACCCATTGAAAGTGAATGGAGCATCTCAATTCACAGAGCCAGGTCTCCAGCTTTGGGAATCTTCCCTAGAGAGCTCTGGAGTGGACTGTGCTAGAAAATCTCACCATTCTCGAGCTGTCAAGTGGTGAACTTCTGAAGCCTCCCAAGCATTTCTTTTTCTTTTTATTAACTTTTTATTGATTGTCTGTGAATTTTAACATCGTATTCTCCCTTATTCCATCCATCTTCCTTTCCTGCCATAGCTATCCATTCTCTACTGTTGCACCACCCCACATAAAGAAAAAACAAAAACAACACAAAATTTCACCGTGGACGTTGCAGTGTGCCACACAATATACCCTTTTGCCCAAATGGCTTTACTTGCTATTTATTGCAGTGAATCATTTGTCTGGTTCGAGGTCTCTGGCTTCTGCTACTCTTCCAACACTGGATCCTCACCAGGACTCATGGAGATCCTACAACGTTGGTTGTGCAGGACCAGCCTCTTCATGAGCTCCAGCAGTTCATAGATGGGGTGGATGTTGAGGTGGGCCAACTCAAAGCTCTAGATCTGGGCCTGGGTGGTTGCTGAGTTGTTTAGGCCATCATCTCTCCTGCACCCATGCCACCAGGGGCAGCCCTCTCGCTTTGCCCAGGTTAGGGGTGGGCTCAGCTCTCCTGGTTCTGGCAGCCAGCAAGGGCTGGGACTAGCTCCCTTTCACTCACACCATCTGGGCTAGATCCCTCTTTCTCAAGTGCTGCAGCTGATGAAGGGCAGGGACAGCTCTCTTGCCATTACCCCAGTGAGGGGTGAGGCCAGTTCTCCAGCATCCACACCACCAGGTTCAGATCTCCCAAACTACCCGGGCAGGGGAGCAGAATCAGCTCTTATGTTTGCCACCGGCAGCAAGGGAGGGGGATCTCTTCTCTACCCACAGTACTGCATGACCAATGAAGGACAAGGACAACTTTCCTGTTCTCATGCCCAAGGGGCCATCTCTTCCAACCTGCCCAGGCAAGGGGCAGAGCCAGCTCTGTGAAGCCCTGGAACATCAACATGGACCTAGGAGACATCCCAGACTAGGGAGGTTGACATGGTCTTTGGTGGTAACATGGGCCACAGACATTGACACAGACTCCTGTTGCTTCAGGGCCATGGACCCAGACATGGCCCTTGGTGGCAGCACTGGCCAAAACCTCTCCATGGACTCAGGTGGCAGCACAGAGACCCATATCAGGCTTTTTCCAGTTTTCCTATCTTCACAAAATGTTCAGCTTCTCTTTTTTCTTTTTTTTTTTTTTTTTCCATTTTTTATTAGGTATTTAGCTCATTTACATTTCCAATGCTATACCAAAAGTCCCCCTTACCCACCCACCCCCACTCCCCTACCCACCCACTCCCCCCCTTTGGCCCTGGCGTTCCCCTGTACCGGGGCACACAAAGTCTGCGTGTCCAATGGGCCTCTCTTTCCAGTGATGGCCGACTAGGCCATCTTTTGATACATATGCAGCTAGAGTCAAGAGCTCAGGGGTACTGGTTAGTTCATAATGTTGTTCCACCTATAGGGTTGCAGATCCCTTTAGCTCCTTGGGTACTTTCTCTAGCTCCTCCATTGGGAGCCCTGTGATCCATCCATTAGCTGACTGTGAGCATCCACTTCTGTGTTTGCTAGGCCCCGGCATAGTCTCACAAGAGACAGCTACATCTGGGTCCTTTCAGTAAAATCTTGCTAGTGTATGCAATGGTGTCAGCATTTGGAAGCTGATTATGGGGTGGATCCCTGGATATGGCAGTCTCTACATGGTCCATCCTTTCATCTCAGCTCGATACTTTGTTTCTGTAACTCCTTCCATGGGTGTTTTGTTCCCACTTCTAAGGAGGGGCATAGTGTCCACACTTCAGTCTTCATTTTTCTTGAGTTTCATGTGTTTAGGAAATTGTATCTTATATCGTGGGTATCCTAGGTTTTGGGCTAGTATCCACTTATCAGTGAGTACATATTGTGTGAGTTCCTTTGTGATTGTGTTACCTCACTCAGGATGATGCCCTCCAGGTCCATCCATTTGGCTAGGAATTTCATAAATTCATTCTTTTTAATAGCTGAGTAGTACTCCATTGTGTAGATGTACCACATTTTCTGTATCCATTCCTCTGTTGAGGGGCATCTGGGTTCTTTCCAGTTTCTGGCTATTATAAATAAGGCTGCTATGAACATAGTGGAGCATGTGTCCTTCTTACCAGTTGGGGCTTCTTCTGGATATATGCCCAGGAGAGGTATTGCTGGATCCTCCGGTAGTACTATGTCCAATTTTCTGAGGAACCGCCAGACTGATTTCCAGAGTGGTTGTACAAGCCTGCAATCCCACCAACAATGGAGGAGTGTTCCTCTTTCTCCACATCCTCGCCAGCATCTGCTGTCACCTGAATTTTTGATCTTAGCCATTCTCACTGGTGTGAGGTGGAATCTCAGGGTTGTTTTGATTTGCATTTCCCTGATGATTAAGGATGTTGAACATTTTTTCAGGTGCTTCTCTGCCATTCGGTATTCCTCAGGTGAGAATTCTTTGTTCAGTTCTGAGCCCCATTTTTAAAGGGGGTTATTTGATTTTCTGAGGTCCACCTTCTTGAGTTCTTTATATATGTTGGATATTAGTCCCCTATCTGATTTAGGATAGGTAAAGATCCTTTCCCAGTCTGTTGGTGGTCTTTTTGTCTTATAGACAGTGTCTTTTGCCTTGCAGAAACTTTGGAGTTTCATTAGGTCCCATTTGTCAATTCTCGATCTTACAGCACAAGCCATTGCTGTTCTGTTCAGGAATTTTTCCCCTGTGCCCATATCTTCAAGGCTTTTCCCCACTTTCTCCTCTATAAGTTTCAGTGTCTCTGGTTTTATGTGAAGTTCCTTGATCCACTTAGATTTGACCTTAGTACAAGGAGATAAGTATGGATCGATTCGCATTCTTCTACATGATAACAACCAGTTGTGCCAGCACCAATTGTTGAAAATGCTGTCTTTCTTCCACTGGATGGTTTTGGCTCCCTTGTCGAAGATCAAGTGACCATAGGTGTGTGGGTTCATTTCTGGGTCTTCAATTCTATTCCATTGGTCCACTTGTCTGTCTCTATACCAGTACCATGCAGTTTTTATCACAATTGCTCTGTAGTAAAGCTTTAGGTCAGGCATGGTGATTCCACCAGAGGTTCTTTTATCCTTGAGAAGAGTTTTTGCTATCCTCGGTTTTTTGTTATTCCAGATGAATTTGCAAATTGTTCCTTCTAATTCGTTGAAGAATTGAGTTGGAATTTTAATGGGGATTGCATTGAATCTGTAGATTGCTTTTGGCAAGATAGCCATTTTTACAATGTTGGTCCTGCCAATCCATGAGCATGGGAGATCTTTCCATCTTCTGAGATCTTCTTTAATTTCTTTCTTCAGGGACTTGAAGTTTTTATCATACAGATCTTTCACTTCCTTCGTTAGAGTCACGCCGAGATATTTTATATTATTTGTGGCTATTGAGAAGGGTGTTGTTTCCCTAATTTCTTTCTCAGCCTGTTTATTCTTTGTGTAGAGAAAGGCCATTGACTTGTTTGAGTTAATTTTATATCCAGCTACTTCACCGAAGCTGTTTATCAGGTTTAGGAGTTCTCTGTTGGAATTCTTAGGGTCACTTATATATACTATCATATCATCTGCAAAAAGTGATATTTTGACTTCCTCTTTTCCAATTTGTATCCCCTTGATCTCCTTTTGTTGTCGAATTGCTCTGGCTAATACTTCAAGTACTATGTTGAAAAGGTAGGGAGAAAGTGGGCAGCCTTGTCTAGTCCCTGATTTTAGTGGGATTGCTTCCAGCTTCTCTCCATTTACTTTGATGTTGGCTACTGGTTTGCTGTAGATTGCTTTTATCATGTTTAGGTATTGGCCTTGAATTCCTGATCTTTCCAGAACTTTTATCATGAATGGGTGTTGGATCTTGTCAAATGCTTTTTCTGCATCTACCGAGATGATCATGTGGTTTTTGTCTTTGAGTTTGTTTATATAATGGATTACATTGATGGATTTTCGTATATTAAACCATCCCTGCATCCCTGGAATAAAACCTACTTGGTCAGGATGGATGATTGCTTTAATGTGTTCTTGGATTCGGTTAGCGAGAATTTTATTAAGGATTTTTGCATCGATGTTCATAAGAGAAATTGGTCTGAAGTTCTCTATCTTTGTTGGATCTTTCTGTGGTTTAGGTATCAGAGTAATAGTGGCTTCATAAAATGAGTTGGGTAGAATACCTTCTACTTCTATCTTGTGAAAAAGTTTGTGCAGAACTGGAGTTAGATCTTCTTTGAAGGTCTGATAGAACTCTGCACTAAACCCGTCTGGTCCTGGGCTTTTTTTGGCTGGGAGACTATTAATAACTGCTTCTATTTCTTTAGGGGATATGGGACTGTTTAGAAGGTCAACTTGATCCTGATTCAAC
Source organism: Mus musculus (assembly GCF_000001635.26). Lineage (NCBI taxonomy): Eukaryota > Metazoa > Chordata > Mammalia > Rodentia > Muridae > Mus > Mus musculus. Next base: position 28,590,741 of record NC_000071.6, read on the forward strand.
TTTGGTACCTGGTATCTGTCCAGAAATTTGTCCATTTCGTCCAGGTTTTCCAGTTTTGTTGAGTATAGCCTTTTGTAGAAGGATCTGATGGTGTTTTGGATTTCTTCAGGATCTGTTGTTATGTCTCCCTTTTCATTTCTGATTTTGTTAATTAGGATTTTGTCCCTGTGCCCTTTAGTGAGTCTAGCTAAGGGTTTATCTATCTTGTTGATTTTCTCAAAGAACCAACTCCTCGTTTGGTTAATTCTTTGAATAGTTCTTCTTGTTTCCACTTGGTTGATTTCACCCCTGAGTTTGATTATTTCCTGCCGTCTACTCCTCTTGGGTGAATTTGCTTCCTTTTTTTCTAGAGCTTTTAGATGTGTTGTCAAGCTGCTAGTATGTGCTCTCTCCCGTTTTTTCTTGAAGGCACTCATAGCTATGAGTTTCCCTCTTAGAAATGCTTTCATTGTGTCCCATAGGTTTGGGTACGTTGTGGCTTCATTTTCATTAAACTCTAAAAAGTCTTTAATTTCTTTCTTTATTCCTTCCTTGACCAAGGTATCATTGAGAAGAGTGTTGTTCAGTTTCCATGTGAATGTTGGCTTTCTGTTATTTATTTTGTTATTGAAGATCAGCCTTAGTGCATGGTGATCTGATAGGATACATGGGACAATTTCAATATTTTTGAATCTGTTGAGGCCTGATTTGTGACCTATTATGTGGTCAATTTTGGAGAAGGTACCATGAGGTGCTGAGAAGAAGGTATATCCTTTTGTTTTAGGATAAAATGTTCTGTAGATATCTGTCAGATCCATTTGTTTCATCACTTCTGTTAGTTTCAGTGTGTCCCTGTTTAGTTTCTGTTTCCATGATCTGTCCATTGGTGAAAGTGGTGTGTTGAAGTCTCCCACTATTATTGTGTGAGGCGCAATGTGTGCTTTGAGCTTTACTAAAGTTTCTTTAGTGAATGTGGCTGCTCTTGTATTTGGAGCATAGATATTCAGAATTGAGAGTTCCTCTTGGAGGATTTTACCTTTGATGAGAATGAAGTGTCCCTCCTTGTCTTTTTTGATGACTTTGGGTTGGAAGTCAATCTTATCAGATATTAGGATGGCTACTCCTGCTTGTTTCTTCATACCATTTGCTTGGAAAATTGTTTTCCAGCCTTTCATTCTGAGGTAGTGTCTATCTTTTTCTCTGAGATGAGTTTCCTGTAAGCAGCAAAATGTTGGGTCTTGTTTGTGTAGCCAGTTTGTTAGTCTATGTCTTTTTATTGGCGAGTTGAGACCATTGATGTTAAGAGATATTAAGGAAAAGTAATTGTTGCTTCCTGTTATTTTAGCTGTTAAAGGTGGCATTCTGTTCTTGTGGCTGTCTTCTTTTAGGTTTGTTGAGGGATTACCTTCTTGTTTTTTCTAGGGCGTTGTTCCCGTTCTTGTATTGGTTTTTTTCTGTTATTATCCTTTGAAGGGCTGGATTCGTGGAGAGATAATGCGTGAATTTGGTTTTGTCGTGGAATACTTTGGTTTCTCCCTCTATGATAATTGAGAGTTTGGCTGGGTATAGTAGCCTGGGCTGCAGTTTGTGTTCTCTTAGTGTCTGTATAACATCTGTCCAGGCTCTTCTGGCTTTCATAGTCTCTGGTGAAAAATCTGGTGTAATTCTGATAGGCTTGCCTTTATATGTTACTTGACCTTTTTCCCTTACTGCTTTTAGTATTCTATCTTTATTTAGTGCATTTGATGTTCTGATTATTATGTGTCGGGAGGAATTTCTTTTCTGGTCCAGTCTATTTGGAGTTCTGTAGGCTTCTTGTATGTTCATATGCATCTCATTCTTTAGATTTGGGAAGTTTTCTTCAATAATTTTGTTGAAGATGTTTGCTGGACCTTTGAGTTGAAAATCTTCATTCTCATCCACTCCTATTATCCGTACGTTTGGTCTTCTTATTGTGTCCTGGATTTCCTGGATATTTTGAGTTAGGATCTTTTTGCATTTTCCATTTTCTTTGATTGTTGTGCCGATGTTCTCTATGGAATCTTCTGCACCTGAGATTCTCTCTTCCATCTCTTGTATTCTGTTGCTGATGCTCAAATCTATGGTTCCAGATTTCTTTCCTAGGGTTTCTATCTCTAGTGTTGCCTCGCTTTGAGTTTTCTTTATTGTGTCTACTTCCCTTTTTAGGTCTAGTATGGTTTTGTTCATTTCCATCACCTGTTTGTATGTTTTTTCCTCTTTTTCTGTAAGGACTTCTACCTGTTTGATTGTGTTTTCCTGTTTTTCTTTAAGGACTTGTAACTCTTTAGCAGTGTTCTCCTGTATTTCTTTAAGTGATTTATTAAAGTCCTTCTTGATGTCCTCTACCATCATCATGAGATATGCTTTTAAATCTAGGTCTAGGTTCTCAGGTGTGTTGGGGTTCCCTGGACTGGGCGAAGTGGGTGTGCTGGGTTCTGGTGATGGTGAGTGGTCTTGGTTCCTGTTAGTAAGATTCCTCCGTTTACCTTTCGCCATCTGGTAATCTCTGGAGTTAGTAGTTATAGTTGACTCTGTTTAGAGATTGTTCTTCTGGTGATTCTGTTACCGTCTATCAGCAGACCTGGGAGACAGATTCTCTCCTCTGAGTTTCAGTGCTCAGAGCACTCTCTGCTGGCAAGCTCTCTTACAGGGAAGGTGCGCAGATATCTTGTATTTGGACCTCCTCCTGGCCGAAGAAGAAGGCCCAAAACAGGACCTTTCTCAGACACTGTGTTGCTTTGGCAGTTCCCAGGTGGTACAGACTCTCACCTAAGCAGACTAAATTCCTAAGTTCCTTGGAGTCCCGGGACCAAGATGGCGACCGCTGCTGCTGTGGCTTAGGCCGCCTCCCCAGCCGGGTGGGCACCTGTCCTCCGGTCCGGAAGGTGGCCGGCTGTCCCCGGCCCACACAGGGTGCCGCCTCAGCGCCTCTGTGCTTCTGCCTGTTCCAGAAGCTGTCAGGTTCTCTGGCGCACCCTCTCACCTGTTCAGACTAATTTCCTAAGTTCGGCGGGTCCCGGACCAAGATGGCGACCGCTGCTGCTGTGGCTTAGGCCGCCTCCCCAGCCGGGCGGGCACCTGTCCTCCGGTCCGGAAGGTGGCCGGTTGTCCCCGGCCCACACAGGGTGCTGCCTCAGCCCCTCTGTGCTTCTGCCTGTTCCAGAAGCTGTCAGGTTCTCTGGCGCACCCTCTCACCTGTTCAGACTAATTTCCTAAGTTCGGCAGGTCTCGGACCAAGATGGCGACCGCTGCTGCTGTGGCTTAGGCCGCCTCCCCAGCCGGGCGGGCACCTGTCCTCCGGTCCGGAAGGTGGTCGGCTGTCCCCGGCCCACAAAGGGTGCTGCCTCAGTGCCTCTGTGCTTCTGCCTGTTCCAGAAGCTGTCAGGTTCTCTGGAGCACCTTCTCACCTGTTCAGACTAATTTCCTAAGTTCCTCAGCTTCTCTTTTTTCACATCCACCGCACACTTACCCTTTCACTGCCCCTTGAGGTGGGTGTGCCTGGGGTGTCTTCCTTGCTCATTTAGTAATTCGCTGTTGTGCATCTTGGGGCTTCTAGATAGCACTCCTTAGGGCCAGTTAACTAACGAATTAATGACCATTGTAATTACCACCATTAGCATATCCATTAACACTGTAGGTCTAATGGCTCACATTGCTGGTCTAGGCTATCTTTGGAGTGTTTTCAGAAGCTCCAGTTTCAACTGGGCACTCGATCCCTGACGTGTTCAGGGGCAGAAAGACAGAGCAGTGGGGAAGGAGTGTTCTCATCCTTTGGCTTGGCATTTTGGAGCATGGCAGCCAGTTATCATTGGTACACCCCTGGGACACAAACCTGTGTGGCGGCCTGCAGCTCCCAGGGTTTCAGCTTCTGGGGAGTTCCAAATTAGACTTCAGGCTGTTCTTGGTGGCAGGTCCTTTCTTCTGTGACAGTGCTACCAGCATGTAGTCCTGCCTCTGCTGTTGGGCTTCCTGGGGGCCCTTCCCTCAGAGAGGTTTGTTAAGTAGGAAGATATGGCTCATATCACACATCTACCAAGAGATGGTACTGCTATGTCATTGTCACTTGGCAAACATGTGCAGAGGGTCCTGCTCAACTGGCCCCAAGCACCAGGCACTCAGCAGTGACAAAGCTCCTTGGAAGGGCTCCCAGTGAGCTCAGCAGCAGAGGCAGTGTGACTTGCTGGTAGTGCTGTCACAGAAGAAAGGACCTACCACCAAGAACAGCCTGAAGTCTAATTTGGAACTCCCCAGGAGCTGAAACCTTGGTATCTGTAGGCCTCCACACAGGTGTGTGTTGCAGGTGTGTCCCAAAGATGCCTGCTCCAAGGGATAGATTGGCAAGTGAAGGAAAGACAGCTGTAGCTGCTATAGAGAGATACTGAAGAGAACGTGATGCGGGGGATATACACCAAAACCTGGAGGTGAATGGGCAGTGGAGCTGAGAGGATGTCCTGGGACATTTCAGAAGGTAATATGGCCAGTGCCGAGTCTCTGCCATGTATAGAGCACACTGGATGGTCGTGAGTCGGTGGAGAGGTGATGGAGTGAGGAGAGAGTGGGTCAAGGGTCTGGTGGTTCCTGTGTCATCTGTTAAGAGTATCTTTAACAACCTGTTCACAGCTCAAGATTGAAGTGCAGCAGGCTGCATCCCCTGAGTTCCCCCTCCTTGGATTGTAGGTAGCAGGTTCCCCCTGTGTCCTCTTGTAGTCTGCACTCTGTGTCGGTGTGCTAGCCTTTTCCTTGAATGACGCTAGCTGTCTTGGAGAAGGCCCACTCAGATGCCCTCATTCTGACTTAACTATATCTGTGAAAAAGAGCCTGTTACTTCACACGGTGATGTACAGGAGTTGTTCTGATGACCACTCATGACTTGTTTCCCCCTATTTTGGGTTTGGTGACAGTGTGACAGTGAGAAGGGGTCTTAGGTGACCACCTTGTGCTGGAGGCAGGAGGTGAGGTCAGATGAGGTCTGTGACTAGGAGGGAGCTCCTCTTCCAACTCTGTTCTCCTGCCCTAACACCTGCTTTTCAATTTTGAGCTTCAAACCATCAGAATATAGCAGCCATAGCAAGAAAAACAAACCTTAAATTTCACTCTTAGAAACCAGAGTTTAGAGAATGAATAACTGCCATCTATATAACACTCTTCTCCTGTGGTTCTGGGACCATTTCAGAAGATAGTAAGAGATGAGCTTAAGCAGGGCCATAGTGAAATGTTGGCTTCTGGACATGTCAAGGCCACTGCACACATGAACTCACAGTAACTATGAGTGCCTGTACAGGACCAGCATAAGATCAAGCCAGTCAACACTCCAGAATGGTCAGGGGAGGGATTTATGAAGGTCTGTCCCTAGCTGACGAGTGTTGGCTGTTGAAGACTGCTGAAAGATGTCAGCTGTCTTTGGGGGCAGTGGCTCCTGGTAGGTTGCCCATACTATAGTGGATGGCTCCATACCCGTGCACATAAATAAGACCAGCAGTGACTGGGCCCAGTGGGCTATGGAAAGGAAATATGAAGTTGGGAGGTAACCTAACAAGGGGAGTATGGAGGGAGTTGGGGAGGGAATGAGGGGTTGATGTGATCAAAATACTTTGTCTACATGAACAAAATCCTCAAAGAACAAATAGCATAAAATATTTGAAAAGCATTACTTGTACAAAACACAGTCCTGGTGGGAGGTCCTGGTGGATTCCAATTGCATCATGGGAGCCTTTTCAGCCAGAGCAGTTTCTGTTTTATATTTTCAGCTCTTAGGGAAGTGGCCTTGCTGTCACTTGACTGTGCACACCAGAGACAATGGAGGTAGAAGATATGCTGTGGTGTTTTCCTCTTATCTGGGTCTACCATTTGGGACTTAAGCACTGGTAGAGGAGTTAGAGCCAGGAGCCACCAGTCCCCCAGCTCTCCAGGACAGCCTCTGTCTGTGACTCACCTGAGTAGCCTTAGTATTCCAGAAGTAGCCAAACCTGATTCTCCTCTCAGAGCCTGCATTAACTTGCTAGGTTCCATGCTGGCTTTTCCTGTTGTTGTGGGGCAGAGGGCTGCACTCCTTCAGGAGCTTGAGGCTCCTTTCTTCTACACACAGCCCTGGGGCTAGGGGCTTTTCCTACCCCTCACTAGGTCAGCTCATGGTTTCTCAGGAAAGTTCTTTCCCTAGCTCTGGTCAAAATTGCCAGCTGGGTCTGGTTTTGCCAAGTGGCCCCTAAGCAACACAGAAGTTGCAGCACAGTTCAAAAGGTAATTGTGTACCACCTCCAGCAGTCTTATCTCTGCATGTGGGTCAGAGCTACTAAGATCAGGGACACACCTCTTGTGTTTCTCATGGCCCAACAGGTACTACATGGAGATGGGTGGGGAGGGCTGGGTGAACCTGACAGGAAACTGCTCTCTCTTCACAAACTCCTCTGACTTTTCATCTCACCACTGCACCTGCTGTGAAGCATGAGGGAGAACAAAACAAGAAGCTTTGCTTCTTAATGGGCCACAATTAAATGTTAATGACCAGTGACCTCACAGAATGACTGCCTGCTTGTCATTGACTCATCCGCCCCTGTGTGTGCCCTCTGGGTATCAGAAAATTATATAATTAAGTATAGATTACCACAGACGCGTCACCACGCATTGTTATTCCTGGGAGACTTAATTGGCAAGCTTTGTGTTCATGTGTGCATCTCATATGAGCACCTCCAATAGCTTTACAAATAGCATCTCTTTAATCCTTTGCAACAGCCATACACACAGCTTGATTTAATGGGTTAAAAACCACAACCTGAAGCCATTCTGTGCCTAGATGTGCTTCCCCTCCTTCTTCTGCCACAAAGACCAAGAGGTAGGTGTCCCCCACTGTCCCCCTGAAACTACTTCAGTAGCTGTTTTCCAAAATTCATGTGAAAATGAGCAGAGGCAGGTGGTATGGCTATGGTTGCTGACACCCAGTTCCTCAAACCTAGCCACTCCTGGGGTGGCTGAATTCTAAGAGACTACATGAACAGGGGCTTCTAGAAAGAAGTGAGATTTATTGATCTATCTATCTATCTATCTATCTATCTATCTATCTATCTATCTATCTATTTTTGCATCTTCATGTAGCTCTGGGATGTGACATGATGGATGTATGCATCCATGTGTTAGGCATTGATGCTCAGTGTGGCTATCTCCAATATTAAGGTCAGTGGCATGTGAGGTTGTGGTTAGATCTGCACCAGCATCCAGAGATATGTTTGAAGGCCTTTGAAATGTGTTTGGACATCATTTCTGACTTCTGTGTCTCATGTTTGAGACCTTCATCTCTTATAACAGCCCTATAGAATACCTGATGTCATCTAGTCTTATAAAATGGACACCAGGCTGGAGGCATGAGGTGGTTTCCACATGTCACAGGACCCATAGGTGTCAGAATGATAAATGTTCAGGCATGTCCCATGGAGTCCAGATTCAACCCAGCTCCTGAATTGCATCTCTAACATCCAAATTTGAAAACATTGCAAAAGAAAACAGCACAGCACTAAAGAAACAGCCCCTCCTTGAGGTTAATAAGATGCAGTGTGAATCAGAATTACAATTCCCAAGGAGCATTCTAGCTTGCTTTAAACAAGCATGGTGATATTCAGACCCTGTCCCAACTCTGCAGTTTTGTCCACCTTAAAATGGTTCGTGCAGGGTACTCACATCTTAGAAGGTCAGATGGGCTGCTGGCCACTGACTAGATATTTCCACAATCATTTTCTTCTCTGAGTTGTCCCTTCGTCTATAAACCCAGCAGCAAGGATGATGGCAATGGAGAAATCACAGTACCTTTAGTATCCCAAAAGGCAGATTTATCACATGGATAGTTCCTGGGTATTTTCCTCAACTTCTCATCAGCAGACTGGGAGGGAGTCAAGTCTGTGACCTTGATCAGCCCTGGATATTCACATTATGTGCAGTTATCACCCATTTGTGGGACGTCACCAGAAGACATTAAACATATGAGGTGTTTATTGAATGGGTCATTCATGGTGGGGGCTCTTGAAGAAACAAATTACCTAATTAATTGGGGGAAATTTGACTTTGTGGGTTTAGGAAATTAAAATAATTACTTGCAACAGAACTTCCATACTTGTCTAGAATGGAGGTGAGGGTGCCTGGAAAGAATGGCTTGGAAGACAGGGCTCTCTGTGTTTGGAGAGGTGCTTTGACTCCAACTTTGAGCACCAGACAATTTTGGTGAGACTACTGCGCTGGTTTTTCAGGTCTCAGGAGGAACTGTGTGGTACTGCGGGACAGGTGAAAGCTGGGAGGGGCTCAGGATGGTGGTAATAGTGATTAACATGACCTGCCTGCTCTCTCTCTCTCTCTCTCTCTCTCTCTCTCTGTGTGTGTGTGTGTGTGTGCATGCGCACATGTTTTCTAGGACATGACTTCCTTGTTTATACCTCAAGTGGTTGGTTTTGTTGGTGGTTTCCAGGCTTGGGTCATAGACTGGAACATTTAACACACCAAGAAAATGTGTCTGCTAGTCAAGGCTGCCTTCTTTGTCTCTGCATCTTTTTATCTTTTTTTTTTTTTTCTAGTAAGCTTTTGGCAGAATTAATTATCTGCTAGAAGTATCATGTTATAAATTGCAGAATGGTTCAAAACTGACAAGGCAAACTTACAACTGTGGGTAGTTCTGAAAATTTGATAACTTGGGCTTTTATAGAAAGGTCATCTTGGGGCACTGGCTGCTCTGGTAGAGCACCTGGGTTTGGTTCCTAACACCCACACGACAGCTCACAACTAGGGGATCTGATGCCTTTTCTGAACTCCACAGACATTGGATATGCATGTGACACACACACACACACACACACAGAGAGAGAGAGAGAGAGAGAGAGAGAGAGAGAGAGAGAGAGAGAGAGAGACATGTTCATGCATGTGCACCATCCAAACACTCATAAAATAAATCTAAAATAAGAAAGGTCATCTCTGGTTTTTTCTTCTTAAGACAGTGTCTTACTATGTAGCCCAGGTGCCTTGCACTTGTGGCAGTCCTTCTACCTCAGCCTTCCAAGCCCTGAGGTTATGAATGTGAGCCACCATGCCTAGTTAGAAAACTTCACATCTGCCATAATTCCTGCTCCTTTTGTATCTATGAAGTTTTAGTAGAATCTAAGGATGAGTACTTGGGGATTTAAAGTTCTCTGGTTTGCACCCACTTGCTAGGACCTCAGTTCTCCATCCCAAAAGGCTCTGGTTTTCTAGAGGTCAGCCATGTTAGCATGACTCCAGCGGCCCATGTTTGGGCCTGGGGAATCCTGCCTCTAGCATGTATGGGTAAGACACCACTACCATGGCTGCATGAGTATAGGTATGGGTTCAGAACCTGCACTCACACCTTCTTGTCCTCTCATTGATGTGAAACTTCCTGTGGATTGTCCAGTAACCCAACCCTTAACCCTGATGGCATGCCACCTGGGCTTTGTGGAGTAACCTGTCCTCTCTGGCTACTGTATGGACTGGGATCTGAATCAATGAGTCAGCCTTGTTGGTAGTAGTGAGTGTAATGGGAGTAGTAGACTCCTTTTGCAGTGCCTTTGGGCACTCCTCTAGCTGTCTCCTGGGTGTCCTCCTATCTTGTCCTTCTGGGGCACATCTGTTGGTATTTTCCTGGAAAATCCTCCTTTTGTTTCTCCTAAGAAGAGCTGATCCTATTGCTTGCAACTGTAGAGTGGCCCTGCATATCTAGGCACCCATCTGCAATAGGGTGCACTGCTTCCCAGACACCCCCAGCCCATGTTCTGCTTGATGAATGGCTTGTGGAAATTTCTGCTGGTACTCAGGCCATGGCACTCACTTGCACCTTCAGGACAAAACAGAGTTCTCTCTTCAGCTCTGCCCCAATACAGGTGATGACTCTGATTGCCCTGGGCGCCTGGCTTCTCCTAACCCTTCTGGCTACTGTGGCTTGTGATGGACAGATGGTGCCTTCAGAAGACAGTGTTTCACATCAGGGACAGTTTGACTTGCTTGCTAATACAATTTACCACACACCTTTCTGACTACACAGAGTTCATGTATGCTCTTTACTTTCTTCATGTGCATATTGTATTTCTTGTTTCTTCTCTTTGGGTCTCATATAGTCTAGGCTGTCCTGAAGATTACTATGTAGCCCATGATGGTCTTTTTGTCTCTATCTCTTGAGTGTGTATCATAAGTGTGTATTATCATGTCTAGTTTTATGTGGTCTTAAAATTGAACCTAGGACTTCGTATATCCTAGAAAGGTACTATGCCCAATGAGATACATCTCTTACTCTAATGAGTTTACTTCCATTTTTATTTACTTTTATTTAATTTTAATAAATCAATAAAATAATGTATTTATTTTGTGCTATTTTATTATGTATTCATATTAATATATATTTTAATTCTCTTGGAATTTCATGAAATATATGTCAATCATAACCACCCCTCTCCAAACTCCTCCCAGATTAACCTAGATTTCTCTACCTACCCATCCCTCTTCCAAATTCTCCTAGATTAACCCCTACCTCCCCTACAACCCAACTTTATGTCTTCTTTTTTTCTAACCCACTGCGTCCAATTTGTCCTATCCAAATATTCCTCAGTGTAAGACCTTCTCTGGACATAGTTGACCCAACAATGGTCACACCCTTAAAGAAAACGGACTCTTCCTCTAAAAGCATCTACTAGTTATTCATATCTCCTCAGCTATGGGACACTGTGCCTACCTCCTCACCTCCATGATAGGATGCTGTCTGGCTTGAGCTTACACGGGTCTTATGCACACCATCATAACCACTATGTGTTTTTATGTGCAGCTGACCTGGAAACAGTACCCTTGTAATCATCTACTACCCATGGCTCTTATAATTTCATAATCCTCCTTCTGCAATGATGCCTGAGCCTTAAGAGGAGGGATTGTGATATAGACATCCCATGGGGAGAAGGTTCACATGAAATTATCTTAGTACATGATTCACTCCTTGTTAGGGCAGCCCCTTTTGAGGAAACAGAATTAACATCAGAATACAGACAGCACCAGGACAACCCACAGCAATCCCATTTAGAGCCAGTCACTCCATAGTCTCATTCTCTGTATGTTGATCAGTTGTGTGTCTCCATGTTAATTACCATCTACTGCAACAAGAAACTTCTCTGTTGAGGGATGGGAGATATACTAATCTATGTAAATAATGATAAGTCATTAGGAGTCGATTTAATATATATCAAGTTATCAGAATTATAGGCCTTATTTTATAATTATATTATTAGGTCTTCCCTTAGAGCCTATGACATGGCTAACCACAGATTCTTGGCCTCAGTAACAGTGCTAGGTATAGATTCTACATCATGAAATGGGCCTTAAATCTGATCAGGAAGTGGTTGGTTATTCTCAGAGCATTCATGTCACTCTTGTACCTATAAGCCAGTTTGCTAGGACACATGAACCCTGTGAGCTACAATAATGACTGACCTTATATGATTTGATTTTTAAATTTATATTGACATAGCACATGTGTTTATGACATTCTGGGTGGTTGACACAGGTATGTACTATTGAATGGTTTTATTCATCCAATTAATATATTCATCACCTCACATTCTTGTTAATTTTTGTTATAAGAGCATTGAAAAATATACTTTCTTTGTGATTGTCAATCATACAATGCAACAGCCATGTTGAGACACAGTGGGGCTCTAGCACCTATTTTTGACCAGCAACTTGTATGGCCTGGCATACTCCCCTCTTAACTCTCATAGCAAATCTGTTAGGCAACGCACAGCATCTTCCCTCAGACCTTGTTCTTCTAGTGTAGAAACCAGGCAGACATAGATCCCAACTCACTTTGGTTGTGATGTTTGATGAGTTAGGCATCAACACAACTCTTTATGAGCACTGAATACATCTTCCTGGTCACTATTACTGAAATATCTTTAACGTGACCTGGAAGCTTGTCCCCAGGTCACCGATGCACATGGAAATTGATTCTTGAGGGCTCCTTCTTCACTCTGGCTTCTTGTCCCCTGTTGTACAGTTTTATTTGAGACAAAATGGAATGTAGCTCAGGCTATCCTCAAACTCACTATGTAGTAGAGGATGGCCTAGTGCTATGTGTTCCTGATCCCACCTCCTGAGTGCTAGGATTGCAGAGCTGTAACACGATGCCCAGTTTATGAGGTGATGGGGATTGAATTCAGGGCCTTTGCATGCTAGTCAAGTACTTCACAGACTGAGTTGTTTTTTTCAACCCCTTTGATGCATTTTTCTGCAACAGTAGATAGAATGACCTTTGGACAGTCAGGTTTTCCACTCTACCACCTAAGCTATATTCCCAGTCCCTTCTAGACTCTTCTAATCTGCCAACAAATCAGTTCACAGGCAACATTCTGCTTAATGATTTTTTTCTCATATAAACATAGCATTCTCAGGGGTATCTTTTCTGGCCTTCAGCAAGGTTGTTGTGGAACTCTGTAGACTGTCTTGTAGTGAGTTGTTTGTGCCTCTCCCTATCTGTAGTACACAGTGGAACAAATCTTTCCACATGTTTGTGATGGCTTCCCTAGGTCCCATCTTCTAGAGTGCACACACTCTGTATGTTGTACTTAGGACTTACACAGGATTCGAGACTCTCCTCCAGAAGGCAGTCAGCTCTCTTTCTTTGCCAGCACAAAGCCTTGAACCTTAAGGCAAATGTTGGCAGCAATTTCCATCAAAAGTTTTGTGCCCCACTTCCAGCTTCCTGGAGGCATCTGTCTTTCCCTCCCTCCCCCCCTCTTTTTCATAAATTCTCTTTTACATTTCATCCTGACCACAGATTCCCCTCTCTCCACTACTCTCAGTCCCCCCCACCCCCGTTTCCTAAATCAACTCCTCTCTCTTCCTTAAAGAAAAAAAAAAAGAGCAGGTCTCCCACGGATATCCACTGACATGGCTTAATACAATAAGACTGGGTATAAACCCTCATATCATGGCTGGAAGTGGCAACTTACTAGGAGGAAAAGGTTTCCAAGCACAGGCAAAAGAGAGAAATGCCCCCCTCGCATTTTTGGGGGGAGTTTCACAAGAACATCAAGCTACACAACCATAAGGTATATACATAAGACCTAGCTCAGACCTATGCTGGATTTGTGATTGTAACTTCAGTTTCTGTGAGCCAGCTTAGTTGATTCTGTGGGCCATGTTCTCATGGTGTCCTCATCTTCTCTGGTTCCTACAATCCTTCTGGAACCATGTTTTTTTGTAGTGTGTTTCTGCCATGATCATGTGATCCCATTTATAGCTTGTCTGACTAATGAAACAACAACAACAGTTCATCCAGCTGGAGAGATGGCTTAGTGGTTAAGAACACTGGCTGACACCCAGCTGGGGAGGCGGCCTAAGCCACAGCAGCAGCGGTCGCCATCTTGGTCCGGGACCCGCCGAACTTAGGAAATTAGTCTGAACAGGTGAGAGGGTGCGCCAGAGAACCTGACAGCTTCTGGAACAGGCAGAAGCACAGAGGCGCTGAGGCAGCACCCTGTGTGGGCCGGGGACAGCCGGCCACCTTCCGGACCGGAGGACAGGTGCCCACCCGGCTGGGGAGGCGGCCTAAGCCACAGCAGCAGCGGTCGCCATCTTGGTCCGGGACCCGCCGAACTTAGGAAATTAGTCTGAACAGGTGAGAGGGTGCGCCAGAGAACCTGACAGCTTCTGGAACAGGCAGAAGCACAGAGGCACTGAGGCAGCACCCTGTGTGGGCCAGGGACAGCCGGCCACCTTCCGGACCAGAGGACAGGTGCCCACCCGGCTGGGGAGGCGACCTAAGCCACAGCAGCAGCGGTCGCCATCTTGGTCCGGGACCCGCCGAACTTAGGAAATTAGTCTGAACAGGTGAGAGGGTGCGCCAGAGAACCTGACAGCCTCTGGAACAGGCAGAAGCACAGAGGGGCTGAGGCAGCACCCTGTGTGGGCCGGGGACAGCCGGCCACCTTCCGGACCGGAGGACAGGTGCCCGCCCGGCTGGGGAGGCGACCTAAGCCACAGCAGCAGCGGTCGCCATCTTGGTCCGGGACCCGCCGAACTTAGGAAATTAGTCTGAACAGGTGAGAGGGTGCGCCAGAGAACCTGACAGCGGTCGCCATCTTGGTCCCGGGACTCCAAGGAACTTAGGAATTTAGTCTGCTTAGGTGAGAGTCTGTACCACCTGGGAACTGCCAAAGCAACACAGTGTCTGAGAAAGGTCCTGTTTTGGGCCTTCTTCTTCGGCCAGGAGGAGGTCCAAATACAAGATATCTGCGCACCTTCCCTGTAAGAGAGCTTGCCAGCAGAGAGTGCTCTGAGCACTGAAACTCAGAGGAGAGAATCTGTCTCCCAGGTCTGCTGATAGACGGTAACAGAATCACCAGAAGAACAATCTCTAAACAGAGTCAACTATAACTACTAACTCCAGAGATTACCAGATGGCGAAAGGTAAACGGAGGAATCTTACTAACAGGAACCAAGACCACTCACCATCACCAGAACCCAGCACACCCACTTCGCCCAGTCCAGGGAACCCCAACACACCTGAGAACCTAGACCTAGATTTAAAAGCATATCTCATGATGATGGTAGAGGACATCAAGAAGGACTTTAATAAATCACTTAAAGAAATACAGGAGAACACTGCTAAAGAGTTACAAGTCCTTAAAGAAAAACAGGAAAACACAATCAAACAGGTAGAAGTCCTTACAGAAAAAGAGGAAAAAACATACAAACAGGTGATGGAAATGAACAAAACCATACTAGACCTAAAAAGGGAAGTAGACACAATAAAGAAAACTCAAAGCGAGGCAACACTAGAGATAGAAACCCTAGGAAAGAAATCTGGAACCATAGATTTGAGCATCAGCAACAGAATACAAGAGATGGAAGAGAGAATCTCAGGTGCAGAAGATTCCATAGAGAACATCGGCACAACAATCAAAGAAAATGGAAAATGCAAAAAGATCCTAACTCAAAATATCCAGGAAATCCAGGACACAATAAGAAGACCAAACGTACGGATAATAGGAGTGGATGAGAATGAAGATTTTCAACTCAAAGGTCCAGCAAACATCTTCAACAAAATTATTGAAGAAAACTTCCCAAATCTAAAGAATGAGATGCATATGAACATACAAGAAGCCTACAGAACTCCAAATAGACTGGACCAGAAAAGAAATTCCTCCCGACACATAATAATCAGAACATCAAATGCACTAAATAAAGATAGAATACTAAAAGCAGTAAGGGAAAAAGGTCAAGTAACATATAAAGGCAAGCCTATCAGAATTACACCAGATTTTTCACCAGAGACTATGAAAGCCAGAAGAGCCTGGACAGATGTTATACAGACACTAAGAGAACACAAACTGCAGCCCAGGCTACTATACCCAGCCAAACTCTCAATTATCATAGAGGGAGAAACCAAAGTATTCCACGACAAAACCAAATTCACGCATTATCTCTCCACGAATCCAGCCCTTCAAAGGATAATAACAGAAAAAAACCAATACAAGAACGGGAACAACGCCCTAGAAAAAACAAGAAGGTAATCCCTCAACAAACCTAAAAGAAGACAGCCACAAGAACAGAATGCCACCTTTAACAACTAAAATAACAGGAAGCAACAATTACTTTTCCTTAATATCTCTTAACATCAATGGTCTCAACTCGCCAATAAAAAGACATAGACTAACAAACTGGCTACACAAACAAGACCCAACATTTTGCTGCTTACAGGAAACTCATCTCAGAGAAAAAGATAGACACTACCTCAGAATGAAAGGCTGGAAAACAATTTTCCAAGCAAATGGTATGAAGAAACAAGCAGGAGTAGCCATCCTAATATCTGATAAGATTGACTTCCAACCCAAAGTCATCAAAAAAGACAAGGAGGGACACTTCATTCTCATCAAAGGTAAAATCCTCCAAGAGGAACTCTCAATTCTGAATATCTATGCTCCAAATACAAGAGCAGCCACATTCACTAAAGAAACTTTAGTAAAGCTCAAAGCACACATTGCGCCTCACACAATAATAGTGGGAGACTTCAACACACCACTTTCACCAATGGACAGATCATGGAAACAGAAACTAAACAGGGACACACTGAAACTAACAGAAGTGATGAAACAAATGGATCTGACAGATATCTACAGAACATTTTATCCTAAAACAAAAGGATATACCTTCTTCTCAGCACCTCATGGTACCTTCTCCAAAATTGACCACATAATAGGTCACAAATCAGGCCTCAACAGATTCAAAAATATTGAAATTGTCCCATGTATCCTATCAGATCACCATGCACTAAGGCTGATCTTCAATAACAAAATAAATAACAGAAAGCCAACATTCACATGGAAACTGAACAACACTCTTCTCAATGATACCTTGGTCAAGGAAGGAATAAAGAAAGAAATTAAAGACTTTTTAGAGATTAATGAAAATGAAGCCACAACGTACCCAAACCTTTGGGACACAATGAAAGCATTTCTAAGAGGGAAACTCATAGCTATGAGTGCCTTCAAGAAAAAACGGGAGAGAGCACATACTAGCAGCTTGACAACACATCTAAAAGCTCTAGAAAAAAAGGAAGCAAATTCACCCAAGAGGAGTAGACGGCAGGAAATAATCAAACTCAGGGGTGAAATCAACCAAGTGGAAACAAGAAGAACTATTCAAAGAATTAACCAAACGAGGAGTTGGTTCTTTGAGAAAATCAACAAGATAGATAAACCCTTAGCTAGACTCACTAAAGGGCACAGGGACAAAATCCTAATTAACAAAATCAGAAATGAAAAGGGAGACATAACAACAGATCCTGAAGAAATCCAAAACACTATCAGATCCTTCTACAAAAGGCTATACTCAACAAAACTGGAAAACCTGGACGAAATGGACAAATTTCTGGACAGATATCAGGTACCAAAGTTGAATCAGGATCAAGTTGACCTTCTAAACAGTCCCATATCCCCTAAAGAAATAGAAGCAGTTATTAATAGTCTCCCAGCCAAAAAAAGCCCAGGACCAGACGGGTTTAGTGCAGAGTTCTATCAGACCTTCAAAGAAGATCTAACTCCAGTTCTGCACAAACTTTTTCACAAGATAGAAGTAGAAGGTATTCTACCCAACTCATTTTATGAAGCCACTATTACTCTGATACCTAAACCACAGAAAGATCCAACAAAGATAGAGAACTTCAGACCAATTTCTCTTATGAACATCGATGCAAAAATTCTTAATAAAATTCTCGCTAACCGAATCCAAGAACACATTAAAGCAATCATCCATCCTGACCAAGTAGGTTTTATTCCAGGGATGCAGGGATGGTTTAATATACGAAAATCCATCAATGTAATCCATTATATAAACAAACTCAAAGACAAAAACCACATGATCATCTCAGTAGATGCAGAAAAAGCATTTGACAAGATCCAACACCCATTCATGATAAAAGTTCTGGAAAGATCAGGAATTCAAGGCCAATACCTAAACATGATAAAAGCAATCTACAGCAAACCAGTAGCCAACATCAAAGTAAATGGAGAGAAGCTGGAAGCAATCCCACTAAAATCAGGGACTAGACAAGGCTGCCCACTTTCTCCCTACCTTTTCAACATAGTACTTGAAGTATTAGCCAGAGCAATTCGACAACAAAAGGAGATCAAGGGGATACAAATTGGAAAAGAGGAAGTCAAAATATCACTTTTTGCAGATGATATGATAGTATATATAAGTGACCCTAAAAATTCCAACAGAGAACTCCTAAACCTGATAAACAGCTTCGGTGAAGTAGCTGGATATAAAATTAACTCAAACAAGTCAATGGCCTTTCTCTACACAAAGAATAAACAGGCTGAGAAAGAAATTAGGGAAACAACACCCTTCTCAATAGCCACAAATAATATAAAATATCTCGGTGTGACTCTAACGAAGGAAGTGAAAGATCTGTATGATAAAAACTTCAAGTCCCTGAAGAAAGAAATTAAAGAAGATCTCAGAAGATGGAAAGATCTCCCATGCTCATGGATTGGCAGGACCAACATTGTAAAAATGGCTATCTTGCCAAAAGCAATCTACAGATTCAATGCAATCCCCATTAAAATTCCAACTCAATTCTTCAACGAACTAGAAGGAGCAATTTGCAAATTCATCTGGAATAACAAAAAACCGAGGATAGCAAAAACTCTTCTCAAGGATAAAAGAACCTCTGGTGGAATCACCATGCCTGACCTAAAGCTTTACTACAGAGCAATTGTGATAAAAACTGCATGGTACTGGTATAGAGACAGACAAGTGGACCAATGGAATAGAATTGAAGACCCAGAAATGAACCCACACACCTATGGTCACTTGATCTTCGACAAGGGAGCCAAAACCATCCAGTGGAAGAAAGACAGCATTTTCAACAATTGGTGCTGGCACAACTGGTTGTTATCATGTAGAAGAATGCGAATCGATCCATACTTATCTCCTTGTACTAAGGTCAAATCTAAGTGGATCAAGGAACTTCACATAAAACCAGAGACACTGAAACTTATAGAGGAGAAAGTGGGGAAAAGCCTTGAAGATATGGGCACAGGGGAAAAATTCCTGAACAGAACAGCAATGGCTTGTGCTGTAAGATCGAGAATTGACAAATGGGACCTAATGAAACTCCAAAGTTTCTGCAAGGCAAAAGACACTGTCTATAAGACAAAAAGACCACCAACAGACTGGGAAAGGATCTTTACCTATCCTAAATCAGATAGGGGACTAATATCCAACATATATAAAGAACTCAAGAAGGTGGACCTCAGAAAATCAAATAACCCCCTTAAAAAATGGGGCTCAGAACTGAACAAAGAATTCTCACCTGAGGAATACCGAATGGCAGAGAAGCACCTGAAAAAATGTTCAACATCCTTAATCATCAGGGAAATGCAAATCAAAACAACCCTGAGATTCCACCTCACACCAGTCAGAATGGCTAAGATCAAAAATTCAGGTGACAGCAGATGCTGGCGAGGATGTGGAGAAAGAGGAACACTCCTCCATTGTTGGTGGGATTGCAGGCTTGTACAACCACTCTGGAAATCAGTCTGGCGGTTCCTCAGAAAATTGGACATAGTACTACCGGAGGATCCAGCAATACCTCTCCTGGGCATATATCCAGAAGAAGCCCCAACTGGTAAGAAGGACACATGCTCCACTATGTTCATAGCAGCCTTATTTATAATAGCCAGAAACTGGAAAGAACCCAGATGCCCCTCAACAGAGGAATGGATACAGAAAATGTGGTACATCTACACAATGGAGTACTACTCAGCTATTAAAAAGAATGAATTTATGAAATTCCTAGCCAAATGGATGGACCTGGAGAGCATCATCCTGAGTGAGGTAACACAATCACAAAGGAACTCACACAATATGTACTCACTGATAAGTGGATACTAGCCCAAAACCTAGGATACCCACGATATAAGATACAATTTCCTAAACACATGAAACTCAAGAAAAATGAAGACTGAAGTGTGGACACTATGCCCCTCCTTAGAAGTGGGAACAAAACACCCATGGAAGGAGTTACAGAAACAAAGTATGGAGCTGAGATGAAAGGATGGACCATGTAGAGACTGCCATATCCAGGGATCCACCCCATAATCAGCTTCCAAATGCTGACACCATTGCATACACTAGCAAGATTTTACTGAAAGGACCCAGATGTAGCTGTCTCTTGTGAGACTATGCCGGGGCCTAGCAAACACAGAAGTGGATGCTCACAGTCAGCTAATGGATGGATCACAGGGCTCCCAATGGAGGAGCTAGAGAAAGTACCCAAGGAGCTAAAGGGATCTTCAACCCTATAGGTGGAACAACATTATGAACTAACCAGTACCCCTGAGCTCTTGACTCTAGCTGCATATGTATCAAAAGATGGCCTAGTCGGCCATCACTGGAAAGAGAGGCCCATTGGACACGCAGACTTTGTGTGCCCCGGTACAGGGGAACGCCAGGGCCAAAGGGGGGGAGTGGGTGGGTAGGGGAGTGGGGGTGGGTGGGTGCGGGGGTCTTTTGGTATAGCATTGGAAATGTAAATGAGCTAAATACCTAATAAAAAATGGAAAAAAAAAAAAAAAAAAAGAGCACTGGCTGTTCTTCCAGAGGTCCTGAGTTCAATTCCCAGCAGCCACATGGCAGCTCACAACTGTCTGTAACTCCAATTCCATGGTATGACATCCTCATATCAATGCATACAAAATAAAGTCAAATAAATTTAAAAAACCTCAGCCCAGCCAAATTAGAACCTCACATATACAACTTCTTTTTCAGTATAAAAGTAACCTAAAAACTGCTTTGGACATGCTCATGCAAAAACACTTCTCTGAAATAGCCTGGCATCCAGAATTTGATCTGGCATTCCCAATAACAGAAAAGATTCATTTCCTAACAAAAATGTAAAGTATGATTTAATCAACTGCTTGGCCTCTCGTGGGCACTCCTTCCCCGTTGGTGATACTCTAGCCGGTGCTGCTGAGTTTGTACTTCATGGCAGGTGTGGACCTCTGTGTGGCACTAGCTCTGTTACTTCCTCCAAGGAGCTCTGTCATCATGGTCCTGCCTAGCAGCTGTGAGAGATCATGCACAGACTCACCTGCTCATGCCAGTGTTCTTGTGTCTGCCTTGAAGATTCTCAATCTGATGTTCATATTGAGCCAATTACACAGCATTCTTTCAGTGTGCTATTCTATTTGCCATACCACCAGAAAGTGTATGGCTCATCTTTGCAATTAGACTCTTTGTATCTATGTCATTGTCCATTCCTAGGACTGGAAAAATAGCTGGGCTGTTTAAATGTTATTCTGAGAGGGAATAAAGTACATAATGGTGGGAACTCCCCTCAAGGAGCACCATCCAGATGTGAACAGCTGCATGGACATTCTACATGCATTATTCACCTTGCTCATCATAAATCCCTTGGAATACAGATGCTGCTCAATGCTTTGCAGATATATGCATGGAGTCTTCAGTTGTCATTTCTCTGACACATCATGCTGGAGTGATGTGAGTGTGAGTCACTATCCCATTTTGCCTTGGCTCTTCTCTTATACCATGGCTAGATCTGCCTTTCTTCCCCATCTTCTGACCTAACCAGTCACAGGTACCTGGGAGAATCTGGCTGGACACATTGAAGCTGAAATGTTTCTTGGAAGTCTGACCCATCTGTCAGTCTTGGAGGATGGCCACAAGCCTTGTACCAGCTCACACTTTTCTCTCTGGTGTAAAAAGGCTAGAGAAAGATGTGCTAAGCCCTGCATATGTCCTGTTTCCTAGGGAACAAATGATCTGGAAAATGACCTGATGCTGTGCACTCTGAAAGCCACTGATGGAGTACAGGGAACTGGCATCATCACAAAAAGAATCAAGTTGTAAAAGGAAGGTGGAGGGTTAGGCACTGAGGCATTTTAACTGAGCAGTTCAGCACAGTTGATCCATCTGTCCCAGCGCTTGGCAAATGCCAAGTGTCTTAGAATTTCCGTTCAGTGTGCAAGCCTTCTGTGCGTCTGTGATGATTTCAGGTTTGTAGGTTGTGCCTTTGGAGCCTTTCCTGTGCTTCTGTTTGGGAGTTCCCCACTTGACTTTAGGGCATGCCCTCAATCGAAACCCCATTCCTTATAGCCTGGAAGTGCTCAGCCATAAAATCTTCAAGATAATGAGTACGCACATGCACATGTATGTGTGTATGTGCATGCACATGCATGCATATGTGTACCTGCATATGTGTTTGCCTGCCTACATGTGTGCATGTGTCTGTGTATGGGCAGTGTGTTTTCAGCCTGCATTTCACTTTTTCTTTTTCTAAGTGTGATCAAAGGCAATGTTTTTCTTTAGGCATGTCAGTCTTTAGTGACTGCATCTTTTTCTGATTCTCAGAGATAAAATTCTCATTTGACTCGGGAGGCAGAAGCAGGCAGATCTCTGAGTTTGAGGCCAGTCTATTCTACAGAGCTCCAGGACAACCAGTGCTACACAGAGAAATGCTGTCTACTGCTATGATAGACACTATGACCAAAAACAACTTAGGGGAAGAAAGGGTTCATTTGGCTTATACTTTCAGGTAACAGCACATCACTGACGGAAGTCAGGGCAGGAACTAGATCATGCTTAGCTAACTTTCTTTCTTTCTTTCTTTCTTTCTTTCTTTCTTTCTTTCTTTCTTTCTTTCTTTCTTTCTTTCTTTCTTTCTTTCTTTCTTTCAGAGACAGGGTTTCTCTTTGTAGCTCTGGCTGTCCTGGAACTCACTTTGTAGACCAGGCTGGCCTGGAACTCAGAATTCTACCTGTCTCTGCCTCCCAAGTGCTGGGATGAAAGGCATGCACCACCACCGCTTATGGGGCCTAAGATTACCTGCCTAGCAATGGTACTGCCCACAGTTGGCCAGGTCCTTCAACATCAATTAGCAATCAAGGCAATGCCTCCAGGCAATTCTGAGCAAGTCAATTCTTCAGCTGAAGTTCCTCCTTCCTAGGTGACTTTAGGTTGTCTCAAGTTGACAATAAAACTAAACGGGACAATGATCTTCTGTTTTGTTCTCTTGGAACAATTTAATGGTGATGAAGCCAAAAGACTCACCCAGGATGGAATCTGTCCAAAGTCTCAGAATTATTGCCCTTAACATTTTAAGCCTATTAAAAAGGCAACAAGCCAAGAACAGATAGTTTCCTTTCATCAAAGTGCCCTATCTCTTCTATCTCTTCTATGATTGATGGGAAAATGTTGGATTAGAAGCCCAAGGCTCTCAGCTGGTATAGTGATCATCATGATCTTCCTTCTCTGCCTTGTTCCTGACCATCATTATCATCATCACCATTGGGTGAAGTTTGGCATTATCATTGTCATTGTCGTCATCATCATTGGGTAGAACCTGTCATTGTCACTGTCATTACCTTATTACCACTGGGTAGATCTTGTCATTGTTTTCATCATATTTATAGTCATGATCATTGGATAGAGTAGAGCTTAGCACATCATTATCATCATTTTCATCTTTGCATCATTGTCATCATCACCATCATTATTGGGTAGATAATGGGCTTCTTGTCATTGGGCTACTGTCTTCATCATTGTCGTTGTCATCATTATCATCATCATCAGTGCCATCACCAATGTGCAGTGATCACAAGGGCCAAATTGCTGGTCTAAACACTTGACATTATTAATTTATTTAATCTTCACTATAACTTAGACACCAAGGACTGCTATTCTAGGTGAGGAGTGATCTCACAGAATTAATGAACTTGTGAAACTCTTTGTCTTGGAGTTCTGGAGACAGGATTGGTGACCATTAGGCTACATATTAGTTATATTTACATTGGTGTGACAAAATATTTGATTGAAGCAACTTAAAGGAGCACAGGTTGATTTTGCCTCATGGTTTCATAAGAATTTCAGTCCAACGTAACAAGGAGGCAGAACGGAACATGTGACAGAGGGTCCTGGCATCTTGGTGGGCCAGGAATGAAGACCATGGCTGGAACTAGGAATAGCTCTACAGAGGCATGTCCCTACTAGTCTAATTTTGTTAGCTAAGTGCCAGTTTTACAGCCTTAAAAAATCACCATATCCACTTATTAGTGAGTACATACCATGCATGTCCTTTTGGGGTCTGAGTTACCTCACTCAGGATGATATTTTTTAGTTCCATCCATTTGCCTGCAAAAGTCAGGATGTCCTCATTCTTAATAGCTGAGTAGTATTCCATTGTGTAAATGAACCACATTTTCTGTATCCATTCTTCTCTCGTGGGACATCCAGGTTGTTTTCAGCTTCTGGCTATCACAAATAAGGCCGCTATGAACATAGTGGAACACATGCCCCTGTGGTGTGGTGGGGCATCTTTTGGTTATATTCCTAGTAGATCTATTCCCAACTTTCTGAGGATTGATTTCCAGAGTGGTTGTACCAGTTTGCAATTCCACAAGCAATCGAGGAGTGTTCCTCTTTCTCCACATCCTCTCCAACATGTTTTCTCACCTGAGGTTTTGATCTTAGCCATTCTGACTGGTGTAAGGTGGAATCTCAGGGTCATTTTGATTTGCATTTCTCTGATTATTAAGGACTTTGAACATTTCTTTAGGTGTTTCTCAGTCATTCAAGATTCCTCAGTTGTGAATTCTCGGTTTAGGTCTATACCCCATTTTTTGATTGGAATGTTTGGTTTTTTTGGTGATTAACTTTTTGAGTTCTTTATATATTTTTGGATATTAGCCCTCTATCAGATGTGGGGTTAGTGAAGACTTTTTTTCCCAATCCGAAGGTTTTATCGACTATGTTCTTTGCCTTACAGAAGCTTTCCAGTCTTATGAGGTCCCATTTATCAGTTCTTGATCTGAGAGCCTGAGCCATTGGAGTTCTGTTTAGGAAATTTCCCCCTTTGCCAATGAGTTCAAGGCTCTTTCCCACTTTCTCTTCTATTAGATTCAGTGTATCTGGTTTTATGTTGAGGTCCTTGATCCACTTGGATTTGAGCTTTGTACAAGGTGACAAATATGGGTCTATTTTCATTCTTCTACATACAGCCAATTAGATGAGCACCATTTATTGACGATGCTTTCTTTTTTCCATTGTATATTTTTGGTGTCCTTGTCAAAGATCAAGTGACAGTAAATATGCGGTTTTATTTCTGGGTTTTCAATTCTATTCCATTGATCAACATGTCTGTCCCTATACCAATACCATGCAGTTTTTTATCACTATTGCTCTGTAGTAAAGCTTGAGGTCAGGAATAGTGATTCCCCCAGCTGTTCTTTTATTGTTAAGAATTGTTTTTGTTATTCTGTTTTTTTGTTTTGTTTTGTTTTGTTTTTTGTTTTCCTTCCCAGGTGAATTTGAGAATTGCTCTTTCCATGTCTTTGAAGAATTGTTTTTGGGATTTTGATGGGGATTGCATTGAATCTATAGATTGCCATTGGTAGGATGGCCATTTTTGCTATGTTAATTATGCCAATCCATGAGCATCGGAGATCTCTATTTTCTGGGATCTTCAAATTCTTTCTTGAGAGACTTGAAGTTATTGCCATATAGCTTTTCACTTGTTTGATTAGAGTTACCCCAAGATATTTTATACTATTTGTGGCTATTGTGAAGGGAGTTGTTTCCCTAATTTCTTTCTCAGCCTGTTTAATCCTTTGTATAAAGGAAGGCTACTGATTTATTTGAGTTAATTTCATATCTAGCCAATTTGCTGAAGTTGTTTATCAGCTGGAGAAGTTCTCTGGTAGAATTTTTGGGGTCGCTTATGTATACAATTTATTAGCCAATCCCCCAAAACAATAACAACAACAACAACCATACAGAATACTCAAGATACAGTCCACAGAATTCAAAAGACTCAACAAGCTGAAGTGCCCAAGTGAGGATGTCTCAGTTCCACTTGGGAAAGAGAAGAAAACAATCATGAGTGGGGAGGGAGGGAGAGACTTAGGAGGGAAAGTGGACGAGATGGGAGGGCAGTGGGGTCGGGTAGAGGGAAACCTGATCTGGTATTGGGTGAGGGAAAAGGACTGAATCCCCAAGGCTCAGCAGAAAAAATGTAAACAGGCAACCTGAGGAAATAGGAGGTTGGGGGTCTAGAATGTACCAGAGACCTGGGAGGTGAGAGACTCCCAGGACTCATAGGGAGGGACCTTTGATGAAATGCCCAACAGTAGGGAGAGGAGGGAACTTATAGAGTCTGTCTTCTTCAGCAGGAAGACAGGACATCAAGTGAGGGATGGGGTTGCCATCCCACAGCCACACCTCTGACTCATAATTGCTTCTGTCCGAAAGAATTACAGAGATGGAAAATGGAGAGGAGCCTGAGGAAAAGAAGGTCCAGCAATAGTCCCAAAGTGGGATCCAGCTCAAGTGGAGGTCCCAAGACCTGACACTATCACTGAGGCTATGGAATGCTCACAAAAAGGGATCTATCATGACTGCCCTCCGAGGGACCCAACAAGTAGTCACATGCAGTTATTTGCACCCAATCCATGCACAGAAGCAGCTGACCCCTGTTTTTGAATTAGGGAAGGCTAAAAGAAGCTGAGGAGAAGGGCAATTCTATAGGAGGACCAGTGGTCTTAAATAATCTGTACCCTCGAGATCTTTCAAATATTGAACTGCCAAATAGACAGCATACACCAGTTGATATGATGCCCCAAGCACACATACAGTAGAGGATTTCCAGGTGTGTGCTCATTCAGAGATGAAGCACATAACCCTCAGAGACTGGAGGCCCAGGGAGTTTAGAGGTCAGATGGGGTAAGGGGTGGGTGCATCCATGTGGAGACAGAGTGGGGTGAAGAGGAGGTGTGGGATGTGGAACAGTCAGAGGGTGGATGGGGAGGGGCAGGGAATAGAATATGGAGTGTAAAAATGAATTACAAATAAAATTAAATTTAAAAAATTAAAAAATAATAGAAAATATAAATTAAGATAACGAAAAAATACCACCATAAACTGGAGCCAGAGAATGCAAAACATGGGACTACAGGGGCATTTCAAATTCAAATTATATTATTACCTCTTCTTACAAAGGCTTGTAGTCACCTCGTAATGCAAATTTCCCAAGAATTTTAAGAGTTCTATCACTGTTCAAAGTCCAGTCTTTTCTGAGACTAATGGAAGTTTTTCATCTGTTAGCCCCTATAGAATAAAGCATAAAATTGCACATTTCTAATATATAGTAGCATAGAGTAGGTGATCCCACTCCCAAAAGGAGGAAGAGGGGGCACTGAGAAGTGGAGCACAGAAAGACCCAATGAAAGTCAGCATGGCAAAATTTGAATACTCAAGTGGCCTTGCATCTGTGGTGTATGGGGTATCATGTGGATTCCATTGGGCTTGACAATCCCTGGGCCTTTGGCCCTTCCACCTGCTATGCACATAGCCTATCTCTTGAACCAGCTGTACTTTGTGCCTGCAGCGTTTCTCCCTAAATGTCTCACATTCTTGCTGCCTCTAACATCCTTGGATTTCCACTGTAACTTAAAACTTCCTCAAAACTCCACGTATGGATCCAACAATCCATGTATGGATTTACTGGGGTCAGGGGCTCCCAGTAAAGAATCCAACTTTATCACTTATTTTTTTCTATCTCAAAGGCGTTATGTGTGATTCCCATGATCCTATAACTCTTGTACTCTGCATACATGTAAAGAAAAACAAGCACCATGCAATCAATACCAAGTTCTTCTGCAAGCCATATGCTGATGTACCACTGCTTCATGCTGTGATGTCTAGGAAATGGTGCTCCCATGCACCCATAGTGTTATCAGTCTACCACCATGCATTCCTGCCAGGGACAAGAAGGTGATATGTACCAGGATTTGTTGTGTCTTGACTCTGTCACATATGCTAATAATAGACTCTGTCCTGGAAGGCCATTGGGACTTGGAATAAGTCAAATCAACAAGGGCCAAATCCCAGCATCATAGAAGTAGCCATTGTGGTGTCAATATGAGGTATAAGAAGAGATGTAGATCTTGGATCCAGGGACACGTTGGATTTAACAAGACCAAGAACCTTTTGGAATGAGATCTGCAAGTTGACCTTGAAGCCTACAATGAGGAGTGTCCTCTTTGAAACAATAGCTACTTGCTTCTACACCATAGCCATGCAATCACAAAAAGAAAGACCCCTGGTGCTCCAGGGCCATGAACCCAAGGATGGGCAAACTTGTTCACTCTAGCCATTTGCCAGAGGAGCCATCTGAGGTGGTGTAAAAATTGGCGCTATTTTTTTAGCCATAGTCTCACCACCCTGGGTGATAATGCTCCTCTACCTGCCACTCACCACCATACTACTCAAAGGGCAATCTGGACCACAAACATCACAGGAGCTGGCCTCCTCTGAGGTCGCTGCAGGATCTCGCAGGTGTGTCTCAAGGCTAGGGAACTGCTCCTTCCACCCAAGCACGGGTCTGACAGCACAACCTTACTCAGAACTGTAGGGTAAACAGCATTTGATTTATCTGAAAAGCGTCCTCACATGTGTTTATAAAAGGCACACCCAAACACAGGCATGCTTATCATAATTTCTTGAATATATAGTCATACATCCATACTTGTATTTTATCATATTACACATGTTCATATGTAATATAGGCTCACTGGTGCCGTCTGTGTGTCAGTTTGTCTGTCTGTCTTTCACGCACATGCAAGCACACATGCACGCATACACACTCATGATCACACTCATTCAGAGTTCCACTAGCACATAGGTCCACTCCCTATCTGGGCCTCCACAATCACAGATGTTTCTTATGAATCCTCAGTATTGTTACTGCCATAGAGTGACCGCATACCTCCACATCCCTGGTTTCTGTGGAGATGCTTGCATTGCTTGGCTTTGCTTGAGCTGAGGGGAACAGAGTCACACCCTTGCCTGTTTTGTCTGTTGCTGAAACAGCTCCCTGGTTCTGACAGACTCTGTGCCAACATTGTGACACTAGCATTTCCACAAGGCACACTTAGATGCTTAAAGCCATTTGGACTGAGTGTATAATCACTACCATAGTTTATGTTCCAAGAGTGAACTGGGCGTGTCTACCCTGGGGATTAATTGCTCACCCTTAGCTCAAGGTCAGGCATCTTTCTCTGCATTGCTTTAGCATTTATATCTTCCACAACCTGCCCCTACGGTGTAAAGCTTCCCAGAGACTCACTTCTGGCCTTCTGTTTTTTTTCTATTAGGAATTCTGGACTTGACAGAAATCTTGTTGCATTTGTTTTTTATTAACCTAGACAGGAGTCATCTTGCTTTTTCTTTCTTTTACCTTCTTACAAGGACTTTGACTTGTCATTTTTCTGTGACTCTAAATTATTCATATCCTTAAGGATTTTATAAAGATCATGTCCAACCTCAAGCTCAGCAAAGCCACTAAAGCAGGAGTTCTCAACCTGTGAGTCGTAACCCTTTGGGGGTCAAATGACCCTTTCACAAGAGTTGCCTAAGACTATTAAAAAATACAGGCATTTACATTACAATTCATAACAGTGGAAAATTATAGTTATAATTTTCCATTAGAATTATCATTTTCAAAAATAACTTCATGGTTGGGGTCATCACAACATGAGGAACCATATTAAAGGGTTGCAGCATTAGGAAGGCCGAGAAATACTGCTAAAACCTTAAACTTTTCCCAAAGTTCCTGCTGAATCAAACTTCTTAATTCTTCTGTCATTTCTGGCACGATGAAGAGGCCATCTCACTGCCTTTTGTATATCCAGTTCCTTCAGTAATGGCTGCCCATCTTCTACCTAGTCCCTGATGTTCATGGAGACCTAGGCCAACAAATAAGCAAGTGCCACTAAATGGCTCAACCCACCAGGGATTGGTTCGTCTTACCTCAGGTCATGCAGCTTCTGTTTTGAGGAGGAATGCACAGATATACAACTCAATTCTTTGTTTCTACAATTGCAGACTGATTCCTTCTAGCTCCATATTTTATAGCTTCACAAGCCAGCCTGCAAGAGGTCCCTTCATTGCTTAAAAGTCATGTCTGTGGCTGGAGAGATGGCTCGGTTGTTAAGCACTTGCTGCTCTTGCAGAGGACCTGGGTTCAGTTCCTAGCACTCAAATTGTGTATCTCACAAGCTCTAGTTTCAAGGTATTTGATGCCCTCTTCTGGTCTCCATGGGCATTTCCTGCACATGGTGCACATACATACATGCAGTCAAACACTCATGTACATAGAATATAAATAAATTCTAAAGTCTTTCCCAATTCAACCAGCTGAAATGCTGAGTAGTATCTGATGATCATAATTTATTGCCCATTCCATTAAGGTCTTGCTGAATCCTAGAGTTCTTATCCCTCTATTACAGGTTAGGCCTGAGGGATACCTTCATCAGTTTGTTTTTTAACTAGAAAGGGCTCTTTAGTTCAGATCTAACTTTTGCTCTCTTTGAATATTGCCAACTGTAACAAACAGCTCACCAACATCCCATCTCCCTTTTTCCTACCCTCCCTGCCAAATCAGAGGCTGATACCAAGGATAGCATGTGAGTATACTCACATGGTATACTGTATTCATCATGGAGGCAAGCACCCCCAAACAGCATAAGATGGCTACCCTTTTGATCCATCTCTCGGAGATGGCTTGGACTTTGTTGAATGCCCCTCACAGGAACCATGAAAGTACCACATCAGCAAGAAGGCACACCTTCCGGGACAAGGCGGCCATAGTAGAATTGCCTTTGTACTTTCCTTCACATGGATCAGCCTCAATCACATGTCAGCATGCATTGCTGGGACCACATAGTCATTCCTTCCCAACCTGCATTTGATTCTGTTGGTTCTAAGGTCAAGTACTGAGTCTGTTCTGGGATGTCACATCTGGAGATATGTGAGCAAGTATCTCCCCATTATTCTAGATATGGCATTGATGGAGGAGCAAAGAACTAATTCCAATTGAGTGTAGCCTAGTGAGACGGTGAGTTAATTGGGATTGCTTACAGGAGTGTGGGTGAAAAGCTCCTTCTAGGAGCATAGGTGACTCGGAAGCAGCTGCTTCATTGAAAAATTCATCTTGACAAGGGGAGTAGCTTGTAAAGCTACCTCCCTGGAGTTCTCTGCAGTTTGGCTGTCAGTCTCACCACCACAGTAAGTGTTACTGCTTACATAAACTTGGACAGAATCCTTGTGAACTCTGTAACTTTCAGGACTGTCCTGGGGTACACCATGTGAGTATGGGGCTGCTGGTGACACTGAGCATGGACTTGTAATTTTCGCTCCCTTCCTAGGTCATTTGAGCCCTTCCTCCCTTTGTGAGGCAATGTTTCATTCTAAACAAATTACCTCAACACAGTGCATGCACATGTACACTCAACTGTACTCATGGATATACACACTTGAGTGTATTCTCACATGCACACTCACACATCTGACTGTACTCTCACACACATACAAACACACTCTCTTGTCCTCTGTCATATATCTACTCACACATATAGTAACTTCTAGTCTCACACATGCAGTCACTTGGACTCTCACATGCATGCACACTCTCATATTACTCTCACATGTAACATGTAACTTGTACTTTCACATACACACATACACTCTGACTTGTATTCACATACACATCTACCATCACTTGCTCTCTCGCACACAACCATACTCACTTGTATTCCTACCTACACACATGAGCTTTACACATAGGCACACCTCTGCTCTCACACACAGGTGAGCATTTGTGTAGAATTACACACTTGCTGCATGCACTAAGAAGACTCACTTACTTCACACCACACCAGTTCAGCAGACGTGACTGCACTGCACATGCCTCTCACTTTATCTCTGTGTTTTTGTCCTTTGATGAAAATCCTCTCAGATGTGAGATATGTCACGCATAAGCCATCTCCCAGAGGAAACCTTAGGCCTCCTTCTTAACCATAGAGGAGGAAAGATGATTCAGCAGCATCCACAAACTACCAAAAGGAAAAAAACAAACGGGCAGAAAGGGAATCCATTGATAAAGTCATCTTTATTACCAACCTCAGTGGCCCCGCCTCAGACCATGGGAACAGGCATTTGAGGAACCTGGTGATGCCCTTCCTCACCGTCATTTAAAACATCAGAGGAGCTGGATGCATGGGGAATGCTAAGGTGACGGGGGTGGAGCTGAGTCTGGGAAGAGAGGGTGAGGCTCAGGTATCTTGGCTCTACCCTCATTACCATGTTGAACTTTAGTTTCACAACTGTCCATGGAACCTCTCAAAGTGATGCTGCATGACCTCACACAGCTTTGACAAGGACACATTCAGGACTTGCACTGAAATGTTGGTTTTTGAATATATGTGTGTGTGTGTGTGTGTGTGTGTGTGTGTGTGTGTGTGTGTGTGTGTGTGTGTGTATGAAATGCAATGCAAGCAAAGTCAACTTCTGTGGTGAAGAAACCTCAGCAAAAGCAGCAATGAAGGCCCTGGGTCAGCTGAGTACAAGTCACCTAGCTAGCATGTGTAACACATGGGGTCCATCCTTAGCACAGCCATATAGACAACAAACACACAAACCAGCAGCAACTTAATATTTTCTCATTAAACTGTCACTTTTACTGCTACTATGGTGTTTATTGAGGCTACATGGGTAGAAGAGAGTATATGGCAGCTTGATTCTTTGGGGGACAATTTGTATATTTAATTTTAAACTGAACATTTTTATTTAAAAATACAGCAAAGTTTAACTTGTTCAAGTGATTTAAGCTACCTATGGAACCATTTGCCTGCTCTGGATTTTGTTACTCTTAGTTTCAGGGGACCATTCTAGGGTCCTTCTAAGCTTACCTCCTTCCACCTACAGAATTCTGGGGTCAACCCATATTTGGCCTTTTGGTGGCCTTGTGATTCAGAGGTAAGCAACCAGGAGGCTGGGTTTTCTGGTTTGGGCCACGAGGCAGCTGCTTCCCTGTTGGCTAGAAGCAGCGACAGCTCAGCTCCTGTTCTGAGAAGAACGCTGAGGTACCAGGGTCAGCCAAGTCTGTGTTAAGAGTGTGTCTCACTATCCCATCTCAGAGGTGTGCCATGGGGGACAGACAGTCACAGGAAGTGATTTCTGATACCAGTATTCTGCATTATCTATAAGTATGAATATTACCTTTTTGTCAGTTGCATTGGAAAAGAATAAGTTATAACTAGTCAATCTCCTATAATCATAGGAGGGAGGCATGGCTTAATTGCTTCGGTTAAGTGGCCAGTGACTTTGCCAGCACTCATAAATGCCATTAGGCTTCAGGCCACCGAGATGGAGCTGTTGATTTATTAAATGATGACAGGCAGGGAGCTGGTGTAATTTCTTTTATGGGTTAACACAGAGAGCTGAAACACCTAAATGGTTAAGTCTCATATTCTCCATGGCCTCTTCCAGGAGAGATCAAAGGAGCAGGGTGACAGAGGTTCTCACTGTGATGATGAGGGATTGGCATTCAATGGATTTGCTTCTCATACCATAAAACACATGAAGTAATTATCAACTGTCCAGGACACGTTGATAACCTTTAGCAGTTCTTCTCCTTCCCTGCCTCCTTTTCCCTTGGTTAAACAGATGTGTTTGAGATTGCTTCCCTTTTATGACCATGAACCATAGTCACAGTATTCTCTGTTAGCTCAATGATTTGCAAAACTGACAATACATGTCCACTCAATGTGACCTTGGTGTGCAGGGCAGCCTGCTACACTCCTAGCTCTGTCAGCTGAAACAATCCCTTTCCTCAGAGAACTTAACTGTTAATGGTCAACAAAGAGACAGCTTTGCAGCACAGTTGTCTTTTTTCCCCCATGTGCTTGCTTTCCTCCTAGCCTAGAACTTTGTCCTGTTGACCTGCTAGAAGGGTATGGGATATCCTTTGGGGTTCACTAAGCTTCAAACACATGTCAGACCCACCCAGTGCTTAATAACTGTGTGTGGTGTTGTAGACAGGCCAGGAGCCCAGGATGTGGCTTAGTGGTAGAGTGTTTGTCTGCATGCTTTATTTCCTTCTTCATGCTAAACTGACTTAGAAAGCACTTTCTACGTTTCCAGCTTCCAAGTCTCTTGTAATCTGAAGGTGATGACAGGCCAGGCTGGAGGGCAGGTGCTACTGGGACTCAGTGAGCCTGAGAGCTGGGCACTTTTAACATTCATCTGGGGACACAGGGCAGCTCCCTAGAAAAACTGTCAGCAGTCGTTCTTATAAAGGAAAGAGATGTCAATGCCACCAATGGCTACTGTGTGCTTGCTGGGCACCAGGTGTTTCTTAGTGGAGACATGACCTTGATATCTGTGGCCTCCCAGCTTCTCAGCAGCATCCATCCCTCAGAAAACTCCAACCTCAACCACAGTCTCCAGGATGACAGTGTCAAGTGCCAGGATCTGCGGCCTTCCACAGGCTGCCATGGACCTTTTTTTTTTTAATCACACTTGTTCCCTTTAGGGGCAGTGGGGTTGGCCAAGTCTCTGATGGAGGTTCTCTTTGTATCTCTGCCGCACTGTCCCACTCTGTTCTGCTGTTCTGGGCACTTCAACAAAACATCAACCACAGGCATTCTATAAAACACTCCAGATCTGTTCTGCTTAACCCTCTCAGCCCTCAGAGGTAGATTTTTATTGACCTCATTCAAAGCTTGAGTTCCAAGAGGCCAAGGCACTTGTCTAAGATCCCCACTTGCCATTCTCTTAACAAAGCCAGGACTTAGAAATTGTTTTCTAAACTCTTGCCTTTTCACACAAGATCAGGGTACCACATCCAGTCATCCCTGGGCCTGGAGCATCCACAGACACAGCATGGGTGCTAGGCATAAATGCTCTTCCAAATGTGGCTGTGGTAGGTGTTATCAAAGACTGGTGACTTTGATGGTCCTGAAAAGCTGACCCACATTATTATATTAGTTTCCTTCCTACCAGGCCTTGGATTGGCACAAGCACTGTGTTTGAGCTAGACACATATCTTGTAAGAAGGGTGTGACATAGGAACTCGGAGCCTTGTGGTTGCTGGGGAGATATTACCCATGTTGGCAGAGCCTCCATGGGAATGGGAGACCCTGTTGGGTTCTCCTCCACAGAGACCAGGCTTTTCTGATGGTAGAATAGTATTTCTACCTTGTCTTTATCACAACACTAGCTCATATCCTCTTACTTTGTAAGAACTTGTGATCATCTTTCCTGTTTGAGTGCCTTGGTCACCTGCAAAGACATTTCCTAAGATTTCATAGGTGGATTCAGGAATTCCCAAAACTGGGAAAGATGGGACATTCCATACCTCTCAGGATTTGGCTTCTCCAAAAACTCTCAAGGATACACCACTGGTGTTCGTGGCGACACTGTGGAGCAGAGGACACACTGCAGTCAATGGCTGATTTGGCCCATGCCTTTGCATTGCGTTACCTCAGGTTCACCATTTCAAGCATGTGGGAACCAGGCACAGTGCTGAGTCTGACTCAAAGTTTCTCAATCTGTGATGCCTTATTCTTTGAACACAAACTCAAGAGTGTGCAGGGCTGGCAGGAAGGGGAGGGGTGTGGTTTGCACAAAGCACCAGATGAGAGACAAGGAGATGCCAGCGGCAGATTGAATGTGAATAACAGACACAGCCATTCTCAGTGTGGGATGAAAACACCAGAAATGTCATACACTCCAATTCCAGACATGAGCTCCGGTGCTTCATCTCCGACCACAGCCCTTGCTTCACTCCCTCAGTTACCAAGCCACAAAGCTTCAGTTCCCAAGTCTTTGATCTTTTTGGAAAAATACAGACTTATGGGATGGCAGTAAGGGAGGGGGCATTCCTGCATTTTTTCCCACCTTCCATCTGCAGAGGGGTTCTGAATACCTAGTGAGATTTTCTGTTCTCTAGAAGGACGGCGCCCATTGCTGGAGGGACAGTGTCTTCCTTTGGTCTAGCAAGGAAGGTTGAAAGTGGCCCCTCTGCTTTCTGCCCCCAGCATCTTGCTTTTTAAGTTTATGTAGGAGATGAGCTTCAACTTCATGGCCTTGAATTTCTTAGAATTCTTTTTATTTTATTTTATTTTATTTTATTTTATTTTATTTTATTTAGGTGTTTTCTTCATTTACATTTCCAATGCTATCCCAAAAGTCCCCATACCCTCCCCCCTTACTCCCCTACCTACCCACTCCCACTTCTTGGCCCTGGCATTCCCCTGTATTGAGGCATATAAAGTTTGCAAGACCAATGGGCCGCTCTTTCCACTGATGGCCAACTAGGCCATCTTCTGATACATATGCAGCTAGAGACACGAGCTCTGGAGGGATACTGGGTAGTTCATATTGTTGTTCCACCTATAGGGTTGCAGATCCCTTTAGCTCCTTGGGTACTTTCTCTAGCTCCTCCATTGGGGGCCCTGTGATCCATCCAACAGCTAACTGTGAGCATCCACTTCTGTGTTTGCTAGGCCCCGGCATAGCCTCACAAGAGACAGCTATATCAGGGTCCTATCAGCAAAATCTTGCTAGTGTATGCAATGGTGTCAGCATTTGAAGGCTGATTATGGGATGGATCCCTGGATATGGATGTCTCTAGATGGTGCATCCTTTCATCTCAGCTCCAAACTTTGTCTCTGTAACTCCTTCCATGGGTGTTTTGTTCCCAATTCTAAGAAGGGTCAAAGTGTCCACACTTTGGTCTTCGTTCTTCTTCAGTTTCATGTGTTTTGCAAATTGTATCTTATATCTTGGTTATTCTAAGTTTCTGGGCTAATATCCACTTATCAGTGAGTACATATCATGTGAGTTCTTTTGTGATTGGGTTACCTCACTCAGGATGATGCCCTCCAGGTCCATTTATTTGGCTAGGAATTTCATAAATTCATTCTTTTTAATAGCTGAGTAGTACTCGATTGTGTAAATGTACCACATTTTCTGTATCCATTCCTCTGTTGAGGGGCATCTGGGTTCTTTACAGCTTCTGGCTATTATAAATAAGGCTGCTATGAACATAGTGGAGAATGTGTCCTTCTTACCGGTTGGAACATCTTCTGGATATATGCCCAGGAAAGGTATTGCTGGATCCTCCGGTAGTACTATGTCCAATTTTCTGAGGAACCACCAGACTGATTTCCAGAGTGGTTGTACAAGCTTGCAATCCCACCAACAATGGAGGAGTGTTCCTCTTTCTCCACATCCTCGCCAGCATCTGCTGTCACCTGAATTTTTGATCTTAGCCATTCTGACTGGTGTGAGGTGGAATCTCAGGGTTGTTTTGATTTGCATTTCCTTGATGATTAAGGATGCTGAACATCTTTTCAGG
Organism: Mus musculus; assembly: GCF_000001635.26. NCBI lineage: Eukaryota > Metazoa > Chordata > Mammalia > Rodentia > Muridae > Mus > Mus musculus. Next base: position 28,627,489 of record NC_000071.6, read on the forward strand.
TGTTTCTCAGCCATTCGGTATTCCTCAGGTGAGAATTCTTTGTTTCGCTCTGAGCCTAAAGCTTGTGGTTTTGGTTGTTTGCTATGGGAATGGTAAATCTTCTTGATAGAAAATCTGTACTCCAGAAAGGAATCAGAGCCCCTGCAATGATCAGTGACCTGACTCCTTGGGGCAGCAGAGTTTCATTCATGATGGCAGGGACCTGCACATCAGGATCTCATGAGAAAATGTCTTCTCTCCCACAAGTGGCTTTCTGATTAAGCAGAATGTTGAGTGATGACATGTGTCTTTGGGGTAGGCTTCTTCCTCATATGCCTCCTGCACACCAGCTCAGTGAGCCACCTGTGGAGCCCAGGATGCCTTAGGAGACACGAGGAAGCTTTCTCGTAGGCCTGTATGGCTTCAGGAAGGCAGGTATGACAATACCAGAGTGTTCTGACACCTTTGTTGGAATGGAGTACTTGCAGTGCTGGACTGGAACCAGAGTGTAGGGTAGTGGGGGTGCACTGGAAGGGTATCCCTTCTCCCACAGAGGTCTCCTGAAAGGGTCAGCTATCCCCTAAGGTGTATGCTCATTTGCAGATCCTCACCCAGGGGTAGTTAAGTGGGGAGCCCATTCCCATCTGCACCCTTGGCTTCCCTTCTGTTGCTGCTCATTTATTCAGCAAGAAGCTGTTTATGGCCTCTTATTTCCCATCCATCCACCCACCCACCTACCCATCCATCCATTCATCCATTCATCTACTTACATATGTGCACTGTGAAATGTTAACCCCTCCTTGGGAATTGAGTTGGGGACTCAATAAGAAGTGAGACAAATTCCTTTGAGTCTTTGTGTCTGGAAGCCAGCATCAGGGAGACAGGTTAGTGTGCCAGGAGGCACACAGGAGCAGTAGGCAGGTAGAGCAGGCTGCCGATTGGTTCAGGAGTTCTATATCCAGACCTGCCTGCTTTTTGGGGTGTGTGCTAAGGTTGAACTCTGGGAGAAGGTATATTCTTATGATTATGATACTACTTGATATTAGTGCTTTAGCAAACTAAGAATTGATGCATAGTATTGTAGCTTTAATTTTGGAGACAGGGTTTCATGAATGGTAGGCTGGCTTCAAACTTCCTTGGTACCTAAGAATGACATAGAATTTCTGATGCTTTTGCATCTATCTCCTGAGTACTGAGATTAAAAGGACGTGCCACTACACCTGATTTATGTGGTGTTAGGGGTTAATCCCAGGACTGTATGCATGTGAGACAAGCATTCTACCAACCAAGCTACAGCCCAACCCAATGTCATATCTCTCTAAGAACCCTTTAGAGTTAAATATAATGCCAGTCACCTGTAATGCAAACTCTTGGGAGCCTGAGGCAGAAGGGTAGAGTACTCTGTGCCAACCTGAACTACATAGTAAGACTCTTGTCTCAATGAGCAAACACACGAACCAACCAACCAACCAACCAAAACCAACCAATGTTAACAATTATAAAATGATAAGTTTATTATATAATATATTGAAAATACAATAATATGTAAAATGAGTAAAAGGGTGAATAATCATAGTAAAGTCTGATCCAATAATGAGCTCCTTCCAGGCCTCTCTGTATATAGTTTTTGAAGGTTGTGCATATAGCTTATTAGAATTTCATATTCTTCCACTCCACCATTGGTATGTGGGTTTCCCATATTCTTAAGGAGCCTTTGCAAATAAAGATTTCTTCTCATCTGTATGATGTCCCATGATTTGGATCACTTGTTATTGCAGATGAGGCTTTGCTACTTAGATTTCTCAATGTCGTCTTGTAGGGTTGTTTTGTTGTGATGGTTTGGTTGCCTTTTTGTATGGAATGTGAGTCTAGAGCCTTGGTTATATGTGATAGGCAAATGCTCTACCACTGAGCTACATGCCCAACCTGCTTTATTGTTTTATTCTGAGAGTCTAATTTGTCCAGTAGACCTTGAACTTCTGATTCTTTTGCTTCAGCGTCTGACCATGTATTGTGTTGTATTTATTAAATCTGGTAGTAGGGCTGCCTGGATGTTTCAAAGGCTTGTCACAGGCTCTATCACAATTTCAAACATTTCCCATGCAGGACTCACTAGTCCACAGTCAACTCACACAGGAGCTCTTAGCAAACAGGCTGCATTACTGTGGTCACAGTTTTTTTTTTTTTTTGATTCTAACAAAGTTAAATTTTTATTGAACATTTGTTTTCCTTTTCTGCCAGTTCAGTCTCTCTCTTTTCCAACTGCATCTTCTGTGTACACATTTGGGCTATTCATGTGAGTGTTGGTAAGTGAGCACACATGTGCAGGCAGGAGGGCTGTCTCAGGTATTGTTCCTCAGGCACCATCCTTCCTTATTTTGAGACAGAGTCTCTCACTGGCTTAGAACTCACCAACAAGTTTAGGCTAGTAGGCCAGTGAGCCCCAGAGACTCACCAGTCTCTGCCTTCCAGTGCTGAGACTGCAAGCATGCACCACTATGCCTGACTTTTATAAATATGGACTGAACATAGATCTTTGTGCTAGCAAGCTGAGTACTTTATCCTTAGTTCCTTGGTGGTTATTTCTATAAGTGTTTAGCCTAGACTCTGGGCCCTACTGTAAAGAGTTGTACTGATCTGGCCCACACTATTAAGTAGTCTGGTTACCTTCAGTCCTATCTGGGCTGTCCATGGGATTAGAGTTGGCTGCATTATTAGACAAAAACAATATATTCCCAATTGCCAAGTGTGGGGTGGGTTGTATGACAAGAAGAGGGGGTGTTCTGGAAGTTTGGTGACTCTTTCTCCAAATAACAAGAACATGAATCACAGACTCTGGAAAGACCAGTGGTGACTCAAAGTCAAGTTCCCAGTGAGCTTGCTCCTCTGTGTGCAGGACCCAACTTGACGAGGAATCTGAGAAATTGGTCTGGCAATGCCAAGCCTGGGTTTCATTTGTTTTTGTGTTTGGGGGCAGAGGCCCCAGCCTCGCAGAACACCATTTGAAAGCAGGTGCCACACGTCAGAGGATGTGTTTATCCCAAATAGGGGATAAACCCTGCCTCACCTTACCCTTCCAGTGAAGGTCATCATGCCCTATTCCAGAAGCGAGATGCCTCATGAACTCTGTGTCCCTGGCTGCCAATTGTCTTTTCTTTATTTTCCCCATGTTTCCATATGCTATGACAAAGCACTGTAACCCAGGAGAGACTCGAGGAAGGGTAGAGAATCAGAGCCAAAAGATGATTCTCAGGTTTTCAGTTCAACCCACTTCCCTAGAAGAAGAGGAAGCAGGCCACAAGACCTGTCTAGACTCGCAGTGGCTGGGGGCAGATCCAAGATCAGAAAAAGTCTCCTGGCTTCTAGGATAGAGTTTTTGTTCATGCTGTGAGCACTAGAGCCTGGGGATAAACTTCTGAGCTTCAGTTCAATCCACGTTACTGTGTCACAGGAGTCCTTCCTCCCTCTACCATTGGGAGTCCTATGTAGCCCATAGTCCATGTCATGAGCTTGCCAACTCTGTCTCTCTAAGCTCCCACACTCCCACCTCTTCTGAGGCCTGGAAGAGCTCCCCGTGGCTGTGACCTTCCACTTAGAGGCTTCTCCTTGTCCCACTACAAAGAGTGTCTTGGGGTTTCTCTCTTACATCATTGAGGTCAGTCATGCTCACTGTGCAGCACAACGATAAATAAAAGCAAGTGGCTAAAGTCATGTTTATACAGGCAAAGGACTTTGTGGAGCGATAGCTTCTTATGCCAACTCCCCTCTTTCCATGTGCAGTGCTCACAGGCTTAGGCCCCAGGAAGGACTATCAAGATTCAAAGCCTGGTCCCATACACTAGGAGTGACTGTAGCCAGTATATTATTTCTTCAGGTCAGTACTGACATCAGTAACAAAGGAAATCCACTCAGCTGAGCTCAGTTACCCTTGGTGGTCCAACACAGAGAACTCCCAGCATGTGCCAGAGACAAACCACAGACCATGATGCTGAGTGTGTGTGCACCAAGGGCTTGGTAGCTGAGAACAGTCTTGGAAGGGCTTGCTAAATGGCACCAGGACCATTGACTAAAGTGTGAGCTTCACTGGCTGAGGGTCGGGGATTTAGGGTGTCTGCTTCAAGTTCAGGTGGAGATATAAGCAGAAGCCAGAAGGACCTTTGGGAAGCTAAGAGATAGGAGCCAGAAGGAGAGGTCCAGAAGAGAGGGAGCTAGAGTGGAGCCCATGACAGAACAGGAAGGACAGACATACCAGCTCTGTGAGGGCTTGGGTTTCCTAGCAGGGTCCATGGAAGTCATGTGGGATGTTGGGAGATAGGTGGACTGATATGGCTATAGTTGTTGGAGCACTTGGATGTAGACAAATGTTAGCTGGGTGAGGTCATGGGCCAAGAGTGGATGATCCAAGAGAGCATCTGAAGACTCAGTGTGGTCTGTGTGTGAGGCTTGTGTTGGAGTCCAGAGGTAGAAAGTAGGTGTGAGGGTGCATAGTTTGGATGTGAGGTAGCATCAAAGAGAGGTGATGAGGGGAGCTTCAGTCTCTGCCATGGATACTATGCCTTAGGTACTTTCTCTAGCTCCTTCATTGGGGACCCTGGGCTCCGTCCAATGGATGATTGTGGGCATCCACTTCTGTATTTGCCAGGCACTGGCAGAGCCTCTCAGGAGACAGCTATATCATGCTCCTGTCAACAAGCTGTTGTTGGCATCTGCCATAGTTTCTGGGTTTGGTGGTTGTTTATGGGATGGATCCCCAAATGGGGCAGTCTCTGGATGGTCCTTCCTTCAGTCTCTGCTCTGAACTTTGTCTCTGTAACTCATTCCATGGGTATTTTGTTCCTCTTCTAAGAAGGATTATGAGCTTCTGGACTCAGAATCCACTTATCAGTGAGTGCATATCATGTGTGTTCTTTTTGTGATTGAGTTTCCTTACTTAAGATAATATCCTCCAGATCCATCCATTTGTCTAAGAATTTCATAAATTCATTCTTTTTAATAGCTGAGTAGTACTCCATTGTGTAAATGTGTCACATTTTCTATATCTATTCCTCTGTTGAGGGACATCTGGGTTCTTTCCAACTTCTGGTTATTATAAATAAGGCTGCTATGAACATAGTGGAGCATGTGTCCTTATTACATGGTGGAACATCTTGTGGGTATATGGCCAGGAGTGGTATTGCTGGATCTTCTGGTAGAACTATGTCCAATTTTCTGAGGAACCATCAAATTGATTTTCAGAGTAGTTATACCAGCTTGCAGTCTCACCAGAAATGGAGGAGTGTTCCTCTTTCTTCACATCCTTGCCAGCATCTGCTGTCTCTTGGGTTTTGGATCTTAGCCATGCTGACCGGTGTGAAGTAGAATCTCAGAGTTGCTTTGATTTGCATTTCCCTGATGACTAAGGATGTTGAACATTTTTTAGGTGCTTCTCAGCCGTTCCTCAGTTGAGAATTCTTTGTTTAGCTCTGTGCTCCATTTTATAATAGGATTATTTGGTTCCCTGGAGTCTAACTTTTTGAGTTCTTTGTATATATTGGATGTTACCCCCCTATTGGATTTAGGATTGTTAAAGATCTTTCCCCAATCTGTTGGTTGCAGTTTTGTCCTATTGACAGTGCACTTTGCCTTGCAGAAGCTTTGCAATTTTATGAGGTCCCATTTGTTGATTCTTGAACTTATAGCACAAGCCATTGCTGTTCTGTTTAGGAATCTTTCCCCTGTGCCCATATCTTCGAGGCTCTTCCCCACTTTCTCCTCTATAAGTTTCAGTGTCTCTGGTTTTATGTGGAGTTCCTTGATCCACTTAGACTTGAGCTTTGTACAAGGAGATAAGAATATATCAGTTCACATTCTTTTACATGCTAACTGCCAGTTGAGCCAGCACCACTTGTTGAAGATGCTTTTTGTTGAAGATTCATTCCAGTGGATGGTTTTAGCTCCTTTGTCAAAGATCAAGTAACCATAGGTGTGTGGGTTCATTTCTGGGTCTTCAGTTCTATACCATTGATCTACCTGTCTGTCACTGTAACAGTACCATGCAGGTTTTATCACAATTGCTCTGTAGTACAGCTTGAGGTCAGGGATTGTGATTCCACCAGAGGTGGAATCTTTTATTATTGAGAAAAGTTTTTGCTATCCTAGGTTTTTTGTTATTACAGATGAAATTCCAAATTGCCCCAACTCTGTGAAGAATTGAGTTGGAATTTTGATGGCGAATCCATTGAATCTGTAGATTGCTTTTGGCAAGTTAGCCATTTTGACTATATTAATCCTGCCAATCAATAAGCATGGGAGATCTTTCCATCTTCTGAGATCTTTGATTTCTTTCTTCAGAGACTTAAAATTCTTTTCATACAGATCTTTCTCTTCCTTAGTTAGAGTCACACCAAGGCATTATATATTTTTTGTGACTATTGAGAAGGGTGTTGTTTCCCTAACTTCTTTTTCAGCCTGTTTATCCTTTGTGTTGAGAAAGGCCACTGATTTGTTTGAGTTCATTTTATATCCAGCTACTTCACTAAGGTTGTTTATCAGGTTTAAGAGTTCTCTGGTGGAATTTTTGGGTTCACTTATATCATATCATCTGCAAATAGTGATATTTTGACTTCTTCCTTTCCAATTTGTATTCTTTTGATCTCCTTTTTGTTGTCTAATTGCTCTGGCTAGGACTTCAAGTACTATATTGAATAGGTAGGGAAAGAGTGGGCAGCCTTGTCTAGTCCCTGATTTTCTGTTTTTATTTTGATGCTGGCTACTGGTTTACTTTATATTGCTTTTATTATGTTTTGGTATGGGCCTTGAATTCCTGATCTTTTCAAGATTTTTATCATGAACTGGTGTTGGATTTTTTTTCGAATACTTTCTCAGCATCTAATGAGATGATCATGTGATTTTTGGCTTTGAGTTTGTTTATATAGTGGATTACATCGATGGATTTCTGTATATTGAACCATCCCTGCATCCCTGGGATGAAACCTACTTCATCATGATGGATGATCATTTTGATGTGTTCTTGGATTCTGTTAGCGAGAATTTCATTGAGTATTTTTGCATAGATATTCATAAGGGAAATTGGTCTGAAGTTCTCTGTCTTTGTTGGGTCTTTGTGTGGTTTAGGTATCAGAGTAATAGTGACTTCATAGAACGAATTGGGTAGAGTACCTTCTGTTTTTATTTTGTGGAATAGTTTGAGGAGCATTGGAATTAGGTCCTCTTTGAAGGTCTGATAGAACTCTGCACTAAACCTGTTTGGTCCTAGACTTTTTTTGGTTAGGAGACTATTAATGACTGTTTCTATTTCTTTAGGGGATATGGGACTGTTTAGATCATTAATCTGATCCTGATTTAACTTGGTACCTGGTATCTGTCTAGAAAATTGTCCATTTCATCCAGGTTTTCCAGTTTTGTTGAGTATAGGATTTTGTAGTAGAATCTGATTTTTTTTTTTTGGATTTTCTCAGATTCTGTTGTTATACCTCCTTTTTCATTTCTGATTTTGTTAATTAGGATACTGTCCCTGTGCCCTCTAGTGAGTCTAGCTAAGGGTTTATCTATCTTGTTGATTTTCTCAAAGAACTAGCTCCTCATTTGGTTGATTCTTTGAATAGTTCTTTTTGCTTCTACTTGGTTGATTTCAGCCCTGAGTTTGATTATTTCCTGCCGTCTACTCCTCTTGGATATTTGCTTCCTTTTGTTATAGAGCTTTTAGGTGTGCTGTCAAGCTGCTAGTATATGCTCTCTCCAGTTTCTTTTTGGAGGCACTCAGATCTATGAATTTTCCTCTTAGGAATGCTTTCATTGTGTCCCATAAGTTTGCATATGTTCTGGCTTCATTTTCATTAACCTTTAAAAAGTCTTTAATTTCTTTCTTTCTTTCTTCCTTGACCAAGTTATCATTGAGTAGAGTGTTGTTCAGTTTGTACGTGAATGTTGGCTTTCTATTATTTATGTTGTTATTGAAGATCAGCCTTAGTCCGTGGTGATGTGATAGGATACATGGGATTATTTCAGTATTTTTGTATCTGCTCAGGCTGGTTTATGACCAATATGATCACTTTTGAAAAATATATGATCAATTTTGGAAAAGGTACAATGAGGTTCTGAGAAGAAGTTATATCCTTTTACTTTAGGATGAAATGTTTTATAGATATCTGCTAAATCCATTTGTTTCATAACTTCTGTTAGTTTCACTGTGTCTCTCTTTAGTTTCTGTTTCCAGGGTCTGTCCATTGATGAGAGTGGGGTGTTGAAGTCTCCCACTATTATTGTGTGAGGTGCAATGTGTGCTTTGAGTTTTGGCAAAGTTTCTTTAATGAATGTGGATGCCCTTGCATTTGGAGCATAGATGTTCAGAATTGAGAGTTCATCTTGGTAAATTTTACCTTTGATGAGTAAGAATTGTCCCTCCTTATCTTTTTTGAGAACTTTAGGTTGAAAGTCAATTTTATATGCCGGGTGTGATGGCGCACACTTTTAATCCCAGCACTTGGGAGGCAGAGGGAGGTGGATTTCTGAGTTCAAGGACAGCCTGGGCTACAAGAGTGAGTTCCAGGACAGCCAGGGCTACACAGAGAAACCCTGTCTCAAAAAACCAAATAATAATAATAATAATGATAGAAAGTCAATTTTATTTGATATTAGAATGGCTACTCCAGCTTGTTTATTGGGACCATTTGCTTGGAATATTGTTTTCCAGCCTTCTTGACTTCTTCCTTTCCATTTTGTATTCTTTTGACCTCCTTTTGTTGTCTAATTGCTCTGGTTATGACTTCAGGTACTATATTGAATAGGTAGGGAGAGAGTGGGCAGCCTTTTCTAGTCCCTGATTTTAGTGGAATTTAGTTAAGGTAGTGTATGTCTTTGTCCCAGAGGTGGGTTTCCTGTGTGCAGCAAAATGTTGGGTATTGTTTATGTAACCAGTCTGTTAGTCTATATTTTTTTATTGGGGAATTGAGTCCATTGATATTAAGAGATATTAAGGAAAAGTCATTGTTGCCTCCTGTTATTTTTGTTTTTAGAGTTGGAATTCTGTTCATGTGGCTATCTTTTTTAGGTTTGTTGAAAGAGTACTTTCATGCTTTTTCTAGAATGTAGTTTCCCTCTTTGTGTTGGAGTTTTCCCTTTATTATCCTTTGAAGGGCTGAATTTGTGGAAAGATACTGTGTAAATTTGGTTTTGTCATTGGATACCTTACTTTCTCCATCTATAGTAACTGAGAGTTTTGCTGGGTATAGTAGCCTGGGCTGACATTTGTGTTCTCTTAGGCTCTGTATGACATCTGCCCAGGATCTTCTACCTTTCATAGTCCCTGTGGAGAAGTCAAGTGGAATTCTTTATATGTTACTTGACCTCATTCTCTTACTGCTTTTAACATTCTTTCTTTGTTCTGTGCATTTGGTGTTTTGATTATTATGTGGCAGGAGGAATTTCTTTTCTGGTCCAAACTATTTGGAGATCTGTAGGCTTCTTATGTTCATGGACATCTCTTTCTTTAGGTTGGGGAAATTTTATTCTATAATTTTGTTGAAGACATTTATTGGCCCTTTAGGTTGGAAATCTTCATTTTTCTCTATACATATTATCCTTAGGTTTGGCCTTCTCATTGTGTCCTGGATTTCCTGGTTGTTTTGTGTTAGGATCTTCTTGCATTTTGCATTTTCTTTGATTGTTGTGTCAATGTTTTCTATGGAATCTTCTGCACCTTAGATTCTCTCTCTCTCTTTTTTTCTTCTTCTATTATTCCACTAAGATTTTGTTTTATTTTTATTTGATATTTTCTTTATTTTCATTTCAAATCTCTTGTATTCTGTGGTGATGCTTGCATATACAACTCCTGATCTCTTTCTTATGTTTTCTATCTCCAGGCTTGTCTCCCTTTGTGATTTCTTTATTGTTTCTATTTCCATTTTTAAATCCTGGATGATTTTGTTCAATTCTTTCACCTATTTGGATGTATTTCTTTAAGGGAGTTGTTTATTTCCTTCTTATTGTCCTCCATCATCATCATGAGAAGTGACTTTAGATCCACATCTTGCTTTTCTGGTGTGATGGTGTATTCAGGACTTGCTATGGTAGGAGAGTTGGGTTCTGATGATGCCATGTATCCTTGATTTCTGTCACTTGTGTTCTTACACTTGCCTCCTGCCATCTGATTATCTCAAGTGCTCCCTGTCCTCAATAAATCTGATTGGAGCCTGTCCTTCCTGTAATCCCGGTTGAGTCAGAACTCCTCAGAGTCCAGCTTTCTCTGTGATCTAGTGATTCCGGGATCCTGTGAATCCTAGATTCTGGGTTTGTCAGAGTTCTTGGCTGTCAAGGTTTCTCTAATACCCTGAGATCATGGTGTGACCAAGTTCCTGGGATCCTGGGATCCTGAGCATGTTAGAGAGCCTGGAAGTGGTACCTCCTCTGGGGACTGTGGGGCTATCCACTGAGTTCAAAACCAAGGTAGACCAGTGCTGACTGGAAGGAACTCGAGTCGCTGGTTGGGTGGGTTTCCTGTCCTTGCTCCTGCTGGCCCCAGGCTCACAGGATTGCATTGGAATAGATGTTGTGTTCTACTCACCAGTGATTCATGAGTGTGCTAGGGCACCTGGGGGTGTGTGGAGAGTCCTCTGGAGTGGAGTGACCATCCACTGAGTTTATACCCAAGGTGGCCACCTGCAACATGTCTTGATGCACCTCACATACCAACTCTGTCCTTATACTCTGGCCATGCTCAGCAGGTTGGACCCAGGGCCCAGTCCACCAATGAGGACTCATTTATCCATGGCCCCAGTGAGGTCACTGTCTCTATAAGTAAATTCTGGTAGGACTATGTTCATTCAGGTATGAAGAGTTGAAACTCCCCCTGGCTCTTTCCCTCCAGGAAGTGTTCCACATCCAGATACCTCCAAGCACCATGGAAACATTCAAGATTTCTCAGGCTTGCTGAGTGATTATTCTTATTCATTTCTGTTCCCTGGAGAAAACTTCATGAGTCAAGTGACTAAGAGATCAAGGACCACTTTCTGCAAAGGAGAGCTGGTCTTGGTACACAAACAAAGGATCAAGCACAGGCTCTTGGGTGGGAGCTCATTTGCTGAGGAGGGGTAAAAAGGGCAGAGTATGTTTCCTGTCAGAAAGAGTGGAATGACTTTGTGGGCACATGTCAGTGCATGTGTGTGCATGTAGCCCTGTACAAATGTACATGCATACATGAGGGGATGTGTATGTGAGTATGTCACTATGCGTGTCCTTATGTGTGTGTGTACCCATTTCTGAGCTGAGCTGATGTGAAGACAATGCGCTCTTATTGGCCACAAGGACATCTTTTGGTTCACCCTACCCTTTATTTTTCACAGTATATCTGTGTTTAGGGTCTTATCTACTTCATGTGATATATCAGGCAACCCAGTGGAGTGCTAAGCAATATAGGCTCTACAGGAAGGCCCAGTCCTTGAAAACAATCTGAGTTCAGAACTGTTGTCTACTGTAAGAAGCTCTGGTGAGCTTCACTGTGGGGAGGGGGATGAGAACAAGTTCCAGTGAGTGTGGCCATCCTTCCTGGGCCCCTGACCTGGTGGCAGGTTGGTTGTCAGTAATTTTGGAATTCAAATACCTAGCTCCTGGTTCTGAAAGAAGTCCTTACATCTGTTACCTGTGGGTTGAGGGGCAGATGGAGCCTTTCTCATTGGCTCTCATGGGACCAAGGAAGAGGCTGAGGAGATGGCTGCCTTAGCACAGAGTCTCCTTCTGAGATGCTGCTCAGGATGGTGTGGATGATTCCAAACAGCCTCAGGCCCAGAGCTGTGTGAGGAGGAAGGGGCTGGACTGAGTTCCTGGGCCCCCTTGGGGCTGACAGGAGACAACTGGTGAGTGATGGAAAAGAGACTTGCTTCTCAACTCTTGGAGGAGGCTGGGAGACTGGAGCCATTTCACATGGGAAAGCTGAGGTAGGCTGCTCAGGACTGCCACATCAGCAGGAACCAGGTTGGAGCCCCCTGCTTTTTAGGAGTCATACAGATTCTTGTAAGGCCCCTGGAAAGCTATGGAGCCTCCCTCACATGCTCACAACCACTGTGATTTAATTGCTTTGCTATTTGTTAATTAGCCTGTGTGAAGTGCTGGTATCCTTGGCTGAGGGAGTGGGAGGGCAGGAATGAAGCTCTCTGTGAAGCAGGTCCAAGCAGCGGGTAGTTAGTCTACCTGCTAAGTCTGTGGTTGTTACTGATGCTCTGATGTCTCAAGCTGCCCAGGGGGAAGTTTCCCACTAGAAACTTGATCCACTAGGGACCATAATTTCCCTCTAATCCAATAGCAGAAGTGTGAACATGAAGCTGAGCTTCCTAAGCAAAACATGAACTGATGGTGTCTGGCTGCCCTCTTCCTTGAGCTCACCCTTCTGTGTAACCTTCTCAGGCCTTCAGATTTACCCCTGCCTATTCCCAATTAACTGTTGCATTCAGGAAAAGACGGGTATTAGTCCTTTATAGGTGTGTTCCAACACCTTCTCTGATTCATTCAGCAAATATTACTCAAAGACTACTAACTTCCAAGTGTGGGTATCCTTCCACAAGAGTTCTGGGGTGAAAGTACTGATGGATAGAGAAAGAAATAGCTTTACCATGGACTGGGGATGAGGCGGTCAGTCTGGTGATGCGTCGGAGTGCTTTGAGAGCACAGGCGCTGATAAGGAGGTCAAGGAAGGCTTCCCAGAAGAGGTCATGCTGGCTCAAGTCTTCAAGATGAGGAAGGACAAGGTGAGTGGTTGGTAAGGAGGGAGTGCAGCCCAGCACAGCCCAGCACAGTCAATCCCAAGGCCAATTGTTCAGGAGCCCAGGGAGCTCCAGAGCTGGTGTGGCAGAGGGTTGGGGAAAAGGGGATGGCACCCATCCCATTGACTGATGCTGCATGGGGTTCAGATATTGGGTGTGGGCCTGAGAGGAAGATGGTTTGGGCTCATTAGGAGGAAGCTGACTGTTTCAGCTCGATATAAAACACTCACACACTCTTCTGTGTTTGAATACTCTGTCCCCAGCTAGTGGCAGCTCTGATTTGATAGGTTTCAGGTTGGGGCTTAGCTGAAAAAGGTGAACCTTTGGGTCTGGGCAGCCCCATTTCCTGCCCCATCTGTTTCTTGATCAGCTGAGATATGAGCAAGCAGTGACTATACAACACAGTTCCTCTGCCATGAAGCCACCTGTCACCTTCCCTACTCTGTCTTCATGAGCAAGCCAGAATAAATCCTCTTAAAGTTTCTTGTCAGGGAAAGAAAAGAAAAGCAATTATTGATAATTCACAGGCCAAGGTGCTGATGGAAAGCAGTGTTGGGGGTGAGATAATGGAGCTGCTGGCTTGCTGATAGAATGGGTGACCTGGTCCAGCCAAGGCAGGTTGAGTACAGGGCCTTGGAAGCTGTGATGCACTCACCTCTGGGTGAGTTTAGAGATAGTGAAGCCTGTGTGTAATGGACCTTCAGTTCTGACAATATGTAAATGGAGGGATTGTAAAGACGACCTAAAGGGCCCAACTGGCCCCTTGTAGGTGGCCACTATTTGTGTTCCTGCTCTGAACATGCACTCTGTCACATACATGTCCACTCTGCCAATATGAACAGAGTGGCCCTGAGACCTCCTTATACTTAGGCATCTATCTGTTTGGCAGAGCTGGACCTCAAAAGAATTAGATGACTTGCACAGGGTTGGACAGGTCCTTTACTATTGCTTGATGTGGGCTTCTAGGCTGCACATGGCATGTCCCAAGCGATCTTCTTGCCCTGTACTATACTGTAAGGATAGTAAGGATTATTTCGCCTTGGTGTGTGGGTGTAATAGACTTACTGCTGGAGTGGACCCTTACTGGTCAAACTGAAGTACATACCCCTGTTCATGTTGGTACCCCATAGATGGTACCTGGAGATTCCCTACTACCAAGAGTGCAAGATTGCTGTTTTTAGTGTCTGGAAGGTGGGCCGTGTTTCTCCTGTGAGTAGTATAAATCTAGAGCCTTCTACCACTTGGACAGCCATTGTCAAAACTGCCACTGAAGGTGGCAGCCTAGGCAGGGGTACAGATGCTTCCCAGGGGTCAGCTTCTCTGCCAGCCAGGCTGGATTGACCCAGATGTACCAAAGAGACATAACAGGACTTTGAGGTTGTCAGGCTAGCATTGTCTCTGTAGCTGCTCCTCTCCCAGGTGCCCTGTTGTCCTGGAAGCGTCAGGTATGACGACATCTGTCACAGCTTGAGTGGCTAGTGCACATCAGGGTAACCCTTGGAGACTGTAGGTTAGGAAAGTCACAGCTACAGTGTTGCTGCTCCCAGGATGGACCCTCAGTTTGGAAAGATACTCTATTCTCATAGTTTGGGAATGACCCAATGACTTGGGCCCCGGAGCTTGTCAGCTGATCTGGGGCTGATAGGGTATGCATGTGTGCATCATGCTTATTGAAAGCAATCATTTGTGAAGCCCGTTTCACCTTTTTCCCCAAGTGGGGGAATGAGTTTTTTTTCCTGACTACATTGTTCATAAAGTTTGACTCAGTGATGAGCATGGCTGTCAGATCAGCAGCGTTAGGTTAGCTCTTTCAGCTGCTGGTTTGGTAAGCAGTAAGAACCTGGAGGAGCAGGCTCAGTCCTGTGAAAGTTCGGGGTTCCATGCAGCTGCTTCAGGATAAGGGGGGAGTGGAGCCCCACAGGATGGTGTACAAGCCAGTCTGTGCCTCCCCTGTCCCTCGGGAGTCTGGATTGTGTTCTTGGCAGCTCCACTGCTCATCTTGTGGGGCTTTCATATTGCCTTTGAAAAGGGATGATGCCCGTCTCCCCAGTGTGGTGTGCGTCCCCTCTTCTACACACAAGTTATATTTTGTTATACCCTACAGCCCACTTCTGAGAGATGCTTGCATGAGGATGGGGTTGGAGATTGAAGGCTCTCAGTACAGGGGATCAGAGCCTTCTATTTCCCACAGGACAGCAGCTTCTACATCTGCTTCTCTGTTCATAGGCTGTGCATGATTACATACCTCCACAGTATTCCACATCTATCCTCATAGGCTTTGTGTGATGACATGCTTCCATGGTATTCCACATCTGTCCTGAGCTGCTCTGTGATAACAACTCAACCTGCTAGAAGGTCATATGACATGCATTATGGAGAAACATTGTAATAACCCATGCCCCTGGCCTCCTAGCTTCCTGTCTTTTTGGGAGAGCATGGCTTGTCAGCTAGGTCTGGCAGGTGAACCTTTGGCAATTAGATACAACTCTCTGAAAGGTGAGTCTCAGGGAATGGAGGGCCTGCCATCAGGGCCTCCACCTTGCTGGGATGATATCTGGGTCAGAGCACAGGTTTCAAGATGCACAAGGTTTAAATGTCAATTTGTTGTACCTCTATGATGGATCCCATCAGCTGGAGCCACTGATGGCCTTTGATATTCTGAGCCCAGAAATGGTGGTAGTACTAACTCATAGGTCACAGTAGCCATTTCTTTTTAGAGCCTAAGCCTAGCTACATTAACCTGAACTTGCCTCTTGCTAGAATTGAGAGACATGGCACCCCATAGCCACATGATGCCTCCCGAGCAGTTTGGACACTCTTAACATGAGCTATGCTTTGAGTTGTCTTACTGGTCAGATGATTGCTTTTGGTTGACTCCAAAGACAGGTGTCACAATAAACCAGGGCTCTTTGCTATACTCTTACTTCATGGAATTAACTGCATGGATGCCAAGTTCATCATGAACCATGCAGGAAAGTGCCAGGGCAACACTGTCCTTCATTCTCAGCTCAGAGCAGATGCTTTTTACCAAAGAGCTGATCTTCAAGACCAGTGGTTCTCAACCTTTCTAATACTATGATCTTTTAATACAGTTCCTTATGTTTTGGAGGCCCCAAACATAAAATTATTTTTTGCTACTTTATAGCTGTAATCTTGCTACTGTTAAGAATAGTAATTTGAACATCTGATATGCAGGATATCTGATATGTGACTCCTAAAGGGGTCATGAACCATGGGCTGAGAAACACTTTTCAAGAAGAAGACTGCTTCTAGAATGTATGTCCTGGTCTTTAGGGCTGGGATCTTCATGGACCTATGTGGAATAGTGACTGTCATCATGGCTATTAGGAACTTTGAATACTATTTCTTTAAAAGGAACAATCAAATACCATTTAGTGTGGCCTGGAGAGATTCTTAAGATTGCTCACTGTGCTTCCAGAGAATCTAGGGTTGATACCTATCACTTGTCACAGTGGTTCACAGCTGTTTGTAACTCTAGGCATACAGTCTCCAATGCCCTCTTCTGGCTTATAATGGCACCAGGCATGCAAATGGTATAGACATACATGTAAGAATAATACACATTAAAACAAAAATATTGAATGACTCTCAAAGCATTCTGCTCTAAATTGGGACCAATGAACTGGATATTCGGCTGGCTCTGAATGACTCCAGTGGGTCTCAGGCACGTTCAGAATGGCAGCAGATTTTGTTAGGACTGTGAGCACAGAATAATGGACTTCTGTGACATGTCCACTGTGACTGCTCCCCAAACATCCACACAGACACAGAACAGCAAATGGAGTCAGGTTGGGTGAAGCCAAGACTGTCTCAAGTTCCTTGTCCATCTGCCAGAATACTGTGAGATTCTACTGCCACCAGTAGGTAGAGCGGTAGCAAGGTATGGCTGGACAGTGCCAAGGCCTTGATTTCAGGCCTTGAAAATCCTGAAATCAAATGCGTTTGTCTGTGTTTTTTTATTTTTTATTCAGACAATACAGGTGTTTTCCGGGAAAGGTGACCCTTAATGGATCAGGACACAATCAAGGTTCCATAGCTGGAGCAGTGGGGATCCTGATATGTGGGTGAAAAAAACCAATCCATGTACCTCTTTACTCACAGAGAGAGCAGTCATGGAGAACTGATATTGTTGGCCCAAGATTTAGGTCTAGGCTTGACCCCGACTCAGAAACATCAGATCCCTCCTCTCATGATGTCCATGGTACATTGTAGCATCCCAAAATTGTTAGTGATAGCCTGCAGCCAATGCCTGGCTGAAGCAAAGTATTTTCAGGTGTGGTTCTCTCTCCAGGGCACTTTGTTTTGTCATTGGTATCTAAATCTAAGTGAGTCTGTCTGCAAACCTTCAGCATAGACATCACATTTTGCAAATGTCAAGGGAGATGTAGCCCTGCCCCTCCCCGCCCACCCCCACCCCCCAGCTCTTTGGAGGATGTTCAGTCTGGGAGGGGCAAGCATGTGCTCTGTCAGGCACAGTGAAATCTGCTTGTGCATTAAGAAAACATTCATTTGTTCCCTGAAGATCAGAGAAATGGAAGATAATTTCCCATAGGCATAGACCTGCCTTAGACAACCATCAGCGCATCCTCCCTTTTGCTGACGTCAGATGATGGGGAGCTGTGCTGGGCTGTGCTGGGTGCTTCCTCTGCTTCCCTCATGAGACTGAGCAGCTTAACTGGGGTCAGTGTTGCCCTGCAAGTGTCTTGCCCTCCTGAGACCACTTAGGATGTCCTTGTCCTGGTGATGACTGATTGAAAACCCTCTAAAATGGCATGGGTTGGCCTCTTTCCTTTCTTTCTCACTGGCTTAGCCCCATATGGCTCCAACTTTTAGTTTTAATTCTTAAAAATAACTAAGCTTGTTCAGAGTGTTGGGCTCTGTGACTTGCATCCTTTGGCAGTCCCTGTGGCATTTAGCTTTAGTTGTCAACTTGATATAACCTAATTTGGCAGCTTGAATGAGAATGGCTCCCATAGGCTTATATACTTGAATTTGTAGCCTCCAGTTGGTGAACTGTTTAGAAGGATTAGGAGCTGTGGCCTTGCTGGATTAGGTGAGGCTTTGTGGGAAAAGGTATATCACATCAGGTCTAATCTGCTCCCACCCTTGGCTGCTGCCTGAGGACCAGGTGTAAAGCTCTCAATTACTTCTCTAGCACCATACTTGTCTGCACTCTGCCATGCTCCCCACCATGATGATAATGGACTAAATCTCTGAAACCATAGGTAAGCCTCCAATTAAGTGATTGCCTTTATTAAAGTTGACTTGGTCATGGTGTCTTTTCACAGACAGCAATAGAACAGGGTCTAAGACATGTAAAATCACTTGGAGGGGAGAGATTGTCTACAGTGAGTTACCCTATGGGCATGTCTATGGAGAGTTTTCTTGTCATCTGATGTGGGAAGACTCAGAACACTATGGGCAGCACCATTCCCTAATCCAGAGTTCCTGAAACTGGAAAAGTCAAGCTGAGCACAAATGAACAAGTAGGTATGAATTTATTTCTCTGTGTTTGATTGTGGATGTCATCTGACTAGATGTTTGAAATCCCTGTCTAGACTTCACCACAGTGGTGCTGAAAAACAACAAAACACAAAACAACAACAAAAACTCTTTCTCCTCTAAGTTGCTTTTTATTTTGGAATTTTATCACAGCAACAGAAATGAAACTAGGACAGTCACTATATTAGCTACTAAGAAACTTAAAAAATATTAATTAACTAACCAATTTTGGAATGATCCCCTTTCAAGCAGCTCTGTCCTTTGGTTTGTGGGCTCCATGTAGCTCTATGAGGCTGAGGATATGAATGTGGTCCAACACAAAATTGAAATCTTATTTAAAACATTGAGATGTTCTTGTGAATGTTACTTTTCATTTTTCAGTATGAACTTTGGAAATGACAATGCCATTGTGTGATATCACAAGGTTGAACAGGCCTGCATGTTAGTTTGAATAACCTAGTAACAGAGGCCCATGGTCCTAGAACTTGGGACACTAATGCAGGAAGTTATTTATCTACACAGTGAGAACCCACTTCAAACGTAAATAGATAAGCAACATATCCTTTAAAATGTTTCTTTTATGTGTACGTTTGTGTGTCTGAGTATATGCATGTATGTGTACCATTACCCCACAGATGTCAGAAGAAGGCATAGGATCCCCTGGAAATGGAGTCATAGACAATCATGAGCTGCCATGTGAGTGCTAGAAATGGAACCTGGGTCTTCTGGAAGAGCTGCCTGTGCTCTTGATCACTAAGCCATCTTCCCAGCCCCCATAAACAATACACCTTAATGAAAAACAGACACACTGTTATTCTAAAGCAACAACAACAACAATAACACGAGAGCTTTTAATAGCACTTTTCATGTTCTAGAAACTACTCCTGACTGGTGAACTAGAAGTGGTGGCTGAGTGTAGTTCTAAGCTCAATCCATTGCTTTGCTAGAGGTTTTTGGAGACAACCATCATACCAAAGACACATAATTAGCAGAGTTCAGAGCACTGATTCAAGTGAACATGGACACTCATCTTTGATACCCAGCTGTGCTGTCACCTTTCCAGCTTTAGCTGCCATGTGGAGCCTGGAGCTGCACTGATGACCTTGTTGACCTCCTTGTCTTTTTCTGTAACCCTTGTCCAGCAATGGGGATACATTTTATTGTCAGTTGATACATTTTATTGGTATTGGAGGGGTGGTTTAACAGATGACGATGTGTTTGCTTTCCAAGTGTGAAGACTGGAGTTCAGAACCTCCAAATTCACATAAAATCAGGGCAGGCTTGGCAGCTACACATACTCCCAGGGCATGGAGACAGGAGATTGCTGAGACAAGCTGACTAGCCAAATTAGCTGATTCAGCAAGGCTCTGGCTCAGCTAGAGGTCCTGCCTCAGAATATGAAGTTTACAGCAAGTGAGGAAGACAGAGGAAGAATGTGTGGCACTCCAAGCCCGGTCTCAGGAACATAGCAATTGGCCATGATTCACCGACTTGTTTTCTATCTCAGCCACCTGCGTTTCCATCCACACTTGTCTGTGGTAACAGGCAAATGCATTCCTCAGGCTGGGCCTTCTGCCCATCTCTAGGAAGTGAGGGAAATTATAAATAACACACAGGTAGTGTTTTTCCTTCTCAGCTCTTTCCATGTGGGTTTGTAAAGTACTGAGAACAGTCCAACCCTCACTGGGTTACTGTGCTGTGTAGATACTGTTATTGAGCAGATCTCAGGCTGGGCCTGGCTTTGAATGACCCTATCTTATAAGGCAATAGCCTTGACCAAAGTTATCCCCATTTTGAGTCTATGTGCCAAAGAAGACTGACTCTAAA
The DNA here is from genome assembly GCF_000001635.26 of Mus musculus. Lineage (NCBI taxonomy): Eukaryota > Metazoa > Chordata > Mammalia > Rodentia > Muridae > Mus > Mus musculus. Next base: position 28,647,570 of record NC_000071.6, read on the forward strand.
TCTTGTTTATACAAGTAAACAACCACAATCAACAGCACATCAGGAGGCACAAATGGATCATTTATTTCTGCCAGAAAATAATGGCTACTCTGAATATATAAGCCAGACCAGATATGTCAGATGTAGGAACTGATCAATCATTACCCAATGAAACCCACCTAGAACCATGAAACAGGGGATTCACAACACGGAGATGTGACAGGCACTGACCAGTCATTCAGTCACAAGTCTCATCTAAGAAGACTGCTTCAGCAAAGGACTTTTGACTCTGTCCATGGGCTCAGTCCACTTCAAACTCATCCTTACCTGGACTGTCACCTGGTCCTGCTTTGATGTTTCAGTCTAAGGAGTTTGGTACCTGAAACTTGTGAAACCTTCTCCCTTGTCTCCACAGTCTTTGCTTCTGTCTGTGTTAGCTTTGCCACTCACACCAGGATGTCCTCTCTGAACTCCACAGGCTTTTAAACTCTCAGGTTCTTGGAAATTGTTTATGTCTCTACAGATGTGTGATGTATACTGGAAGATCCTAAAACTGAAGGCAAAGAAACTGTGATTCCCAATGACCATTCAATCTGTGAAATTAGGATTATTTAGCATATTCCAGGCAATGAAATGGATGCAGAATTCAACAAATTCTGACATTATGGAAAGATGAGAATATGTATATCTGTGTCTCTTACAGAGCTTGTCAGGATAACTGTCCTTAATGGTGTAAAATGCTCTCTTTCTCTTTGAAGGGCAGTGCTCCCTTGCCCTTTTCTTGGATACAATATTGTGCAAGCATATTCATATGATATATGTGCATGAGTGTAAAAATGGTATAGCTGCATGTGTGTTTATATGATTTGTGTGCATAAATGTACATATGATATGCATGTTTGTATATGATATGTGTACACTGTGTGTATATGATAGGTGTGCAGGTGTGTTTATGGAATGTGTAGACACATGTGCACATATGTTTGTGTGTGTGTACATGCATGTGTGCGAGTACACATTTGTATGGCATTGTACACATGTGATGTCAGAGGTTAGCTTCAGGTGTCTGTCCTTGCCTTCTACTTCATTTCAAACAGGATCTCCTTGTGTTTCTCAAGTGTTCACCAGGCTAGGTGGCCCATGAGTTTCTGGGATTCTCTTGTCTCTGCCCCCCAACCTCTTGTAAGAGTGCTGGGGTTAGATGTGCACAGAGTGACTTACTTTTATTTTATTTTATTTTTTTTATTTTATTTTTTCCATTTTAGCTTCCCTCTTACGATTGGTTTCTTGAGAACTTCTGACCTCTGCTCTTGTGTTTTGTTTTCCATTGAGATTGTAACTGTTACCCTGAGGCCATGTGTGACTCTGTGGCATCCCACTTCAGCTGTCGACTCCCACCCCTTCCCTCCATCATGGGATGCTCCCAGGATATGGGTGATTCAGACTGCCTCCTCACAATGCTCACTTTGCTGGTCCTGTTCTTCAAGGAGACATGTCTCATCTCAGTGAAGCACGAGTGTCTGGACAGTTGTTGCTACCTCAGACAGGAAGCATGCATCCTCACCTCACCTCACCTCACCTCACCTCACCTCACCTCACCTCACCTCACCTCACCTCACCTCAGGACTTCATTGGAACCTGGGCAGAGCTGAATCGATTTACCTGCTGTTTGAGAGGTCTTCAACTTGACTGAACATGTTTTCCAGTACTGTCTGTCCCCAAGTCCCTTACTAATTGTTTGCTGCTCTAGTACCAAATGTCAGCCATATAAGGTTCTAGGAAGGCAAACCAGTTTTGACTGTGGGGTGCTGGTCCACGATGTGTGTAGAACTGCAGTTTCACTCTGAATTTCATTAGCTACAGGAGTGTTGGGTGCCAAAGGCAGGACCAGAGTCTGTAGGCTTCTGGAGCCAGCTGAGTGCCATTGCTGTTATCTGAAGTACATTGTTTTCATATGGCAAGTTTTCCAGAAGACATTTAAACTGAGCCCAGGCCTGTCTGGGTGGTTTTCTTTTTTATTTATTTATTTTTAATCTTCTCAGCCTTTCATAGGGAGAATTTTATTTTGCTTTTTCGTTGTTGTTTGTTTTTAAAATCTATTCTTTTCTTCTTTCTTTGCCTTTCTGGACCTGGATGTCAAAAAAGTAATTCTTGACAGGATGAATGTTCTGGTTAGCTTTGGTCAACCTGACACAAACTATAGTTGTTGGGCAAGAAGAAACCTCAATGGAGGAATTGCCTCCATTGGGTCTCAGTTGGGCCTGTGGGCATGTCTGTGAGAGTGCTTTCCTGGAACCCTGGAATCCCTGAGCACATAGTGGGAAGCAATAGGAAAATCTATGCCATGGTACGTGGAGGAGAGGAATCCAAGGCCCAGGTGGGCGTTTCCATAGAAATCCCTATGTCTCTCAGCCTTTTCTAGCTAGCTACTGAGGGCCTAAATACACAAGAGCCCTCTTTATTTCTTTCACTTCTGTGAAAAGAAAATTTCATTTCTTCTGTCCACTGATTGTGCCAAATGTTTTCTGGAAGCTGAATTCAGAAGCAATGGCTTATAGCAATTACCTCATGGGGTTTGCTGGGGTGCATTTTATCATAAAAGCCAGGGCCATTTGTCCCTGTCAAGGCTGTAGCTATCTTTGTGCCTATATTTAGCAAAAAGTTAAGCCAGTTTTCCTGGGTACTTAACAGTTTTCTACTTTGTGTTGTTCAGGTTAAACTTGGCTTTTGTTATGTCAGATCTGGACCACAAATATCAAAGTTGTCACCTCTTGACTCAATCTACTGGGGGACTTTTGAAAGGATCACTTGATCAGGGTAAGGCTGTGGCTAGATTTTCATTTCTTTGAAAAAAAAAAAACCAAATGGATAATTTTGCTTTCTGTGGAAACAGATAAAAGCATTTGCAGACTGGCAGTACAGTGACTTGGAAGAGGCCATCACGAGAGGGGCCATTGCCCACAGTAAAGGATTGAAGTGTGGTCCTTAAGTTAGGTGTTGAAGGGCTAACTCCTGGCACAAGAGTCCCTCTCCACCATTCACATTCCGTGGGCATCAGTCTGATAATATTATATGAAAAATTCTAGAAATAAATAATTCATAAGTTTTAAATTGCATACCCTTTTAGCATGATGAAATCTTCCTGACCCAGCTCTGTCCGATGGGGACATGAGTCATCTTTCCCTGCTGTAGCCACACCATATGTGCTGCCGCCACTCATCTTAGTTCCAGATCCACCGGAGAAGCATTGTAGTACCTGTTACTACCTCAAAGGAAGTTTGTATTTAGTTTGAAATATAATTTCATACTATATATATTTACTTTTGTGTGTGTTTTATTTGGGTCAGAATCTCTCTACATAGTCCTGGCTATCTTGGAATTCACTCTGTGGACCAGGCTGGCCTTGAAATCAGAGATCCACCTGCCCCTGCCTCCTGAGTGCTGAGACTCATGCCAGACCTTATACAATATATTCTGCTCATATTCTTCTCCCTCACCCAATTCCTCCCAGACCCCACTCTCATCTATCAAACTTCTTGTTCTTTCTCCCTCTTAGAAAAAAAATCAGAACTTAACAATAATAAAAGAACCCCACAGAGCCCATTTTGTGTTGTTCAACTGCTCCTGAGCACGAGGCCTGTCCTGGAGTACGGTTTTCATACTCAGCGATGCTCCCTTGAAGAAAACTGATTTCCCATCTCCCAGGAGCTATCAATTACAAAGAGCTTCCTGACTGGGAGTGGGGTTTTCTGCCCATTTCCCCTTCTCCTTGCTGGGGTTTCGCCTGACTTGAACTTGTATAGATCTTGAATATGCTGACACAACCTGAGGTCATATGTGCACTGGCCCTGAAGTATCTGAAAAATCTTTCCTTGAATTCATTTACCACCTCTGGTTCTTACAACCTTTCTGCCTCTTCTTCTTCACAGATTCCCCTGTCCTCCCAGTAAGGGACGTGATGAAGACATCCCACTAAGGGCTCCAGAGTCATTTGCTTTCTACACACTTTCCAGCTGTGAGTTTCTTTTCTTTCCTTTATTTCTTATTTTACATAATATTTTTATTATTTGCGAATCTTTACATTATGAACCCCAGTTTCACTCACTTCTGAGTCCTCCCAGGTTTGCCACAACATCCTTGTTGCCTTACTCCCCAGAAGAAGAAAAGAAGAAGGAGAAGAAGGAGAAGGAGAAGGGGGAGGGGGAGGAGGAGGAGGAGGAGGGGAGGGAAGGGGGAGGAGGAGGAGGAGGAAGAGGAGGAGGAGGAGGAGGAGGAGGAGGAGGAGGAGGAGGAGGGGAGGGAAGGGGGAGGAGGAGGAGGAGGAAGAAGAAGAAGAAGAAGAAGAAGAAGAAGAAGAAGAAGAAGAAGAAGAAGAAGAAGAAGAAGAAGACAGTGACAAGTCCAATTTGTATTGCCCATACACTCACAGGAATATGGTCAAACTCACACTGGCCAAACCCTTAAAGAAAACTGAGTCTCCACCCACACCCCTTGCCAGAAGCCATCAGTTGTGGAGAGCTAGACTTCAGCATCCTTACCACAGTTTTTAAGAGTTCTCTTTCAAGGCTTTCTATCTAGCCTGCTGCGTTTTTAGGGGTGATGTGAGATAGGGGTGGAGTGGGGCGAGGGACTCTCATAGAATCCTTTGTCCTTCTCAGCTGTGACTCTGTCTACCATAGTAGATTTTCATGTGGCTTTTTGAAAAGCTTTTAATGTTAGTTGCCCCTTCTCATATGCCCTCTTCATTTTGATGTTCTGTTTTTCTGCCTATTTAATTCTTATTTTCTACTTTCTCCTTTATTCATTTTAATGCTATATTCTATTTTCTACTCCTTGGAAGATTCTCTTCTTCTTGCTCTGGTTTCTTATTATCTGTCTCTCACTTCTGTAGATACACTAAACAAAACACACTTATCTTAAGTTTAAAAGCTAACATGCACACATAAAGAAAATATAATATTTGTCTTTCTAGTTCTGGGTTACCTCAGTCAGGATGATGGTTTTTTAAGTTTAATTTACTTAGAAAAGTTTACAATTTAATTTTTCTTAACAGCTGAATAATATTACATTGTACTGAATATACCATGTTTTCATTATTCATTCTTTAGTTGGTAGTCATCAAGGTTTTTTCCAATTCCTGGATATTATCAATAGAGTAACAATGACCATGGATGAGCATGTGTCTTTGGAGCAGTATGTAGAGACCTTTGATTGTTCGCTCCAGAGTGGTATATCTGTACCTTGCAGTAGAACAAGTTTCATCATTTTGGAAAATCACGATGATTTCCACAGTGGCTCTACCTATTTACATTCTGATCGATGGTGCATAACTGTTCCTCCTTTCCCATAAGTACATGTTGTCATTAGTTTTATTGGCCTTGGCCATTCTGACTGGGGTAAGATGATATCTTAAAATAATTTTAATTTGCATTTTCCTGATGACTAAGAACATTAAGCATTAAAAAGAATATTTCTCAGTCATTTGGGTTTCATCTTCTGAGAACTGTTTAGTTCTCATACCCCATTTTAAAATTTGGCTATTTGTTTCCTTGATGTTCAGTTTCTTCCTCTTCTTTGTACACAGACACTAAGCCTCTGCCAGACGTATCATTCTGTAGGCTGCCTCATTTCTCCAGTGATGTTATTCATTTGCCATACAGAAGCTTCCCACGTCATGAGGTCCCATTCATTAATCACTGGTCTATAGTGCCTGTACTACTGTGGTCCTGTTAAGAAATCCCTTTCCTGTGTCAGTGAATTCAAGCATGTTCTGAACTTCTCTTTTATCAGATTCATATCAGGTATTTTTTTTAATTGGAAAATATCTTTATTTATATGTGAGATATTTCCATCTTCTGAGGTATTTTTTGATTTCTTTCTTTAGAGACTTGAAGTTCTTGTCATACAGATCTTTCACTTGTTTGGTTTGCATCACACCAAGATATTTTATACTGTTTGTAATTATTGTGAAGGGTGTTGTTTCCCTAATTTCTTTCTCAGCCTGTAGGAAGGCAACTGATTTGTTTGAGCTAATTTTATTTCCAGCCACTTTACTGAAGTTCTTTATCAGGTTTAGGAATCCTCTGGTGGAATTTTTGGGGACACTTACGTATACTATCTTATCATCTGCAAATAGTGATATTTTGACTTCTTCCTTTCCAATTGTATCCGTTTGATCTCCTTTTGTTGTCGAATTGCTCTGGCTAGGACTTTGAGTACTATATTGAATAGATTGGGGGAGAGAGGGCAGCCCTATCTAGTTCCTGATTTTAGTGGGATTGCTTCAAATTTCTCTCCATTTAGTTTGATGTTGGCTACTGGTTTGCTGTATATATATATATATATATATATATATATATATATATATATATATATATATATATATAACTATGTTTAGGTATGGGCCTTGAATTTCTTATCTTTCCAAGACTTCTATCATGAAGGGATGTAGAATTTTGTCAAATGCTTTTTCAGCATCTAGTGAAGTGATCTTTTTTTTAATGTAGTGGATTACGTTGATGGATTTCTGCTTATTGAGCCATCCTGCATCCCTGGGATGAAGCCTGTTTGATTGCGGTGAATGATTTGGATGTGTTGTTGGACTGGGTTTGCAAGAATCCTATTGAGTATTTTTGCATTGCTATTCATAAGGGGAGTTGGTTTCTTTCTTTGTTAGGTCTTTGTGTAGTTTTGGCATCAGCATAATTATGGTTTCATAGAACGAATTGTGCACTGTTCCTTCTGTTTCTATTTTGTGGAATAGTTTGAAGAGTATTGGTATTGGGTATTCATTGAAGGTCTGATATAATTCTGCACTAAACCCATCTGGTCCTGGGTTGGTTTTTGTTTTTGGTTTTTGGTTTTTGGTTTTTTGTCTTTTGTTTTTTTTTTTTTTTTTTTTTTTTGTTTGTTTGTTTGGTTGGTTGTTTGGTTGGGAGACTTTTAATGACTGCTCCTATTTCTTTAGGGGTTGGGGGACTGTTTAGATGGTTTACCTGATCCTGGCTTAACTTTGGTATTTGGTATCTGCCTAGAAAATTGTCCATTTCACCCAGATTTTCCAATTTTGTTGAATACAGGATTTTGTAGTAGGATCTGGTGAATTTTTTAATTTCCTCAGTTTCTGTTGTTGTATCTCCCTTTTCATTTCTGATTTTGTTATTTTGGATACTGTCTCTGTGCCCTCTGGTTAGCCTGGCTAATGGTTTATCAGTCTTGTTGATTTCCTCAGAGAACCAGCTCCTGGTTTGATTGATTCTTTGTATAGTTCTTTTTGTTTCTACTTGGTTGATTTCAGCCCTGAATTTATTTATTTCCTGCCTTCTACTCCTCTTGGGTGTAATTTGTTTCTTTTTGTTCTAGAGCTTTCAGTTGTGCTGTCAGGCTGATAGTGTATGTTCTCCCCAGTTTCTTTTTGGAGGCACTCAGAGCTATGAGTTTTCTTCTTAGGACTGCTTTCATTGTGTCCCATAAGTTTGGGTATATTGTGCCTTCATTTTCATTAAATTCTAAAAAGTCTTAAATTCCTCTCTTTATTTTTATAACTTGACTAAGTTATCATTAAGTAGGACATTGTTCAGTTTCCATGTGAAAGTGGGCTCTGTGTTGTTTTTGTTGCTATTGAAGACTAGCCTTATTCTGTGATAATCTGATAGGATGCATTATTTCAGTCTTCTTGTATATGTTGAGGCCTGTTTTGTGACTGATAATATGGTCAATTTTGAAGGAGAAACCATGAGCTGCTGAAAAGAAGGTATATTCTTTTGTTTAAGGATGAAATGTTCTATAGATATCTGTTAAATCTATTTGGTCCATAACTTCTGTTAGTTTCACTGTGTCTCTGTTTAGTTTGTGTTTCCATGTTCTGTCCACTGATTAGAGTGGGGTGTTGAAGTCTCCCAGTATTATTGTGTGAGGTGCAATGTGTACTCTGAGCTTTAGTAAAGTTTCTTTTCTTTTCTTTTTTTTTTTTAAAGATTTATTTATTTATTATATGTAATACACTGTAGCTGTCTTCAGACACTCCAGAAGAGGGAGTCAGATCTTGTTACGGATGGTTGTGAGCCACCATGTGGTTGCTGGGATTTGAACTCCTGACCTTCGGAAGAGCAGTCGGGTGCTCTTACACACTGAGCCATCTCACCAGCCCTTTAGTAAAGTTTCTTTTATGAATGTGTATGCCCTTGCATTTGGAGCATAGATGTTCAGAATTGAGAGTTCTTCTTGGTAGATTTTTCCTTTGATGAGTATGAATTATCCTTCTTTATCCTTTTTGATGACTTTTGGTTGAAAGTTGATTTTATTTGATATTAGAATGGCTACTTCAGGTTGTTTCTTGGGACCATTTGCTTGTAAAATTGTTTTCTAGCCTTTCACTCTGAGATAGTGTCTGTCTTTGACACTGAGTTACATTTCCTGTATGCAGCAAAATGCTGGGTTCTGTTCAGGTATCCAGTTTGTTAGTCTATGTCTTTTTATTGGGGGAATTGAGTCCACTGATGTTAAGAAATATTAAGGAAAAGTGATTCTTGCTACCTATTATTTTTGTTGTTAGAGGTAGAATTATATTTGCGGCTATCTTCTTTTGGGTTTGTTAAAAGATTACTTTCTTTCTTTTTCTACGGTGTAGTTTCCTTCCTTGTGTTGGCATTTTCCATCTATTATCCTTTGTAAGGTTGGATTTATGGAAAGTTATTGTGTAAATTTGGTTTTGTCATGGAATATCTTGTTTTCTCCATCTATGGTAATTAAGAGTTTTACTGTGTATAGTAGTTTGGGCTGACATTTATGTTCTTTTAGGGTCTGTGTGATATCTGCCCAGGATCTTCTGGCTTTCATAGTCTCATATTAGTAGTCTGGTGTGATTCTAATAGGTCTGCCTTTATATGTTACTTGACTTTTTTTTTCCTTACTGCTTTTAATATTCTTTCTTTGTTTTGTGCATTTTGTGTTTTGACTATTATGTGATAGGAGGAATTTCTTTTCTGGTCTAATGTATTTGTAGTTCTGTAGGCTTTTTATATGTTTATGGGCATCTCTTTCTTTAGGTTAGGGAAGTTTTCTTCTATAATTTTGTTGAAGATATTTATTGGCCCTTTTAGTTGGGAATTTTCACTCTCTTTTATACCTATTATCCTTAGGTTTGGTCTTTTCCTTGTGGCCTGGATTTCCTGGATGTATTGGGCTAGGAGCTTTTTGCATTTTGCATTTTCTTTGATTGTGGTGCCAACGTTTTCTATGGTATCTTCGCAACCAAGATTCTCTCTTCTATCTCCTGTATTCTGTTGGTGATGCTTGCATCTATGACTCCTTATCTCTTTCCTAGGTTTTTTATATCCAGGGTTGTCTCCCTTTGTGATTTCTTTATTATTTCTATTTCCATTTTCAGATCCTGGATGGTTTTTTTTTCAATTCCTTCAACTGTTTGGTTGTATTTTCCTGTAATTCTTTAAGGGAGTTATTTATGTTCTTCTTAAAGTTCTCTATCACTATCATGGAATGTGATTTTAAATCAGAGTCTTGCTTTCTGTTGTGTTGGGGTATCCAGCGCCAGCTATGGTGAGACAACTGGGCTCTGATGATGCCCAGTAGTCTTGGTTTCTGTTGCTTATGGTCTTGTGCTTGCCCCTCACCATCTAGTTATTTCTGGTATTAGGTGGTCTTACTGTCTCTGACTGTGGCTTTTCTCTCCTGTAAGCCTGTGTGTCAGCACTCCTGGGAGACCAGTTGTGTCTGAAAGGAATTTGGGTATGGATAGTGATGGCACATGGTCAGCTCATAGGCAGATGGAAACTGGAAGGATCCTGTCCCTGGCTGTTCTTTAATTCCCTTATCCTGATGGCTCTGGGCAGGTCCGTTCTGGGCCAGGAATTTGATCAGAAATGGTGGTTCTAACTGTGCTCACAGGTGTGTCTGCACTCTTGGGAGACCAGCTGTCTCCCTGTGGTATTTGGGTTTGGAGAGCTGTGGCATAGGATCAAGCCTGGGTGCAGATGGAAATCAGAAGCTCATATCAGGTCTTATGTTGGAGTCGTTGATTTAGCTGGATGATCAAGGGTAGTAAATATGGGTCAATTTTCATTCTCCTACCTACAGTCCTCATGTGTTGAAGACAATGTCTTTTCTCCAGTATGCATTTCCTTCCTTATAAAGAATATCAGGCCTCTGTATATGTGGAGTTATCTATTGGTCTTTAATTCAATTCCATTGATGAACATGTTTTGTTGTTGTTGTTTTGTTTTTTGTCAATACCATGTTTTCTTTACTACTATCGCTCTGTAGAATGAATTGCAATTGGGATGCTGATATCTCCAGAAGTTCTTTCATTATTAATGTTTGTTCTATAATCCTTAGTTTTTGTGTTTTTATATGAAGTTTCAGTTTTTATTCTTTTGAAATTAAAAATACCTTTTCTTTCATGTAATATCTTTGCTCATGATCCTCCCCATCTCCTCTCAAATGAGTGTATAAGAAAAGTTATGTTGGAATTTTGATGGGGACTGCATGACTGACTACCAAACATAAGAGCAGTGTTTCTGCCAACTAAGCTCTGGGGAAAAAAAACCAAAACAAAACAGCAAAGTACTTCAAGTGAAAGGGTCAAAATACAAGAAGATACTTTGAGAAAATGGCAGGTGGTAGTCACCTCCCCCCTCATTATAATGCATTGTTATGGTGGCTTTACATTATCCATGTTTACTGTTGCTAATATCTTGGTCATATCATCAGTTTAACTTCATCATAGGCTTCTGTGCAAATTAAAGAAGACTGAACATGGCCTGGTGCTGTCTACTGCTCCCCGACTAGGGACCTTAGGACATAGCAGATAAATTGAGGAATTGAAGATCCTCAGCCTGTAGCCGTGTTTGAAGATGGACTACTTAGGTAATGAACCTATATTAGTGGACCTTCATTCAGTCTGGTTGGAAGAGCCTGTTATAATGGGTAACTTGACTGTTAACTTGATTGGACTGCCAAGAGTGCTTACAAAGGTTTTTCCAGAAAGCATGAGATCCCAAGGGCTCTGTATTCATCAGTTAACCCCATGCTTGCTATAAATGCCAAAATCTTGAATCAGTGGGATCCTAAGGAGGGAGCTGTACACTGAGTCACTTTTTAGGAAGACAAACTTGACCTAGGAAGAGTGTGAGAAGCAGGTGGGTGGAGCAGGGCATGAGGCAGGGGTCTGATTAGAGATTCAGGAGGTGTGAATATGGAGAAGATGGATCTGAAGCTCCTGGAAAGGTTGTAGAAAACCCCTGGTGGAGCTGGCTGGAGAGCATGGTTCTCATGTCAGGCTGGTGGCCAGCATTGAGTCAGTCACAAGAGTTGCCTATAGAAAAGCATTTTCTGTTTTACCAGCATCTGCCTTACACATTGTGCTTGAGGATCATCATGACTCAAGAGAAATGGCAAGATAGGAATATGCTGAGCAGAGTCATGCCACAAGAGAACCTGGTTCTGAAACTCAGAGATAGAAAATGACTTAAATTCTAAATTAGCCCTGAATGTATCTGTCATATCAAGTGGAACAATCCCCACTGTCCAGTATGTAGACACTAATGCAAAGAGTGAAACCATGCCTGGCTTCTCCAAGGCTCTTGGATTAGTAGTTCAGTTATAGTACACGGCAGGGAGAAAGGCCTTCCAGTGGACTCTTTCCCAGCAGAGTTTGAAAGTAAGAAAAGACACAAAAGTATTTCTTCTGGTGACATTTGATGTGGGAAAGAAATATCTATCATGTTTCCTGGAGGGGTTCTTATAGTACCCTCAGATGAAGATCTTGGCTGTCAACCCTAGAGCACTGGCCAGGCAAACAGGACTGCCCAAAGGCTGCCTTAACTCCAAGTATGGTGGTCTTAAGCTGGAAAGAACCCAGATGCCCCTCAACAGAGGAGTGGATACAGAAAATGTGGTACATTTACACAATCGAGTACTACTCAGCTATTAAAAAGAATGAATTTATGAAATTCCTAGGCAAATGGATCGACCTGGAGGGCATCATCTTGAGTGAGGTAACCCAATCACAAAAGAACTCACACAATATGTACTCACTGATAAGTGGATATTAGCACAGAAACTTAGAATACCCAAGATATAAGATATAATTTGCAAAACATATGAACCTCAAGAAGAACGAAGACCAAAGTGTAGACACTCTGCCCCTTCTTAGAATTGGGAACAAAACACCCATGGAAGGAGTTACAGAGACAAAGTTTGGAGCTGAGACGAAAGGATGGACCATCTAGAAACTGCCATATCCAGGGATCCATCCCATAATCAGCTTCCAAACGCTGATACCATTGCATACACTAGCAAGATTTTGCTGAAAGGACCCAGATATAGCTGTCTCTTGTGAGACTATGCCGGGGCCTAGCAAACACAGAAGTGGATGCTCACAGTCAGCTATTGGATGGATCACAGGGCCCCCAATGGAGGAGCTAGAGAAAGTACCCAAGAAGCTAAAGGGATCTGCAACCCTATAGGTGGAACAACATTATGAACTAACCAGTACCCCCTGGAGCTCGTGTCTCTAGCTGCATATGTATCAGAAGATGGCCTAGTCGGCCATCAGTGGAAAGAGAGGCCCATTGGACTTGCAAACTTTATATGCCTCAGTACAGGGGAACACCAGGGCCAAGTGGGAGTGGGAGGGCGAGGGAGTGGGTGGGGGAGCGTGTGGGGGACTTTTGGGATAGAATTGGGAATGTAACTGAAATAAATACCTAATAAAAAATTTAAAAAAAGAAAACTTTGTGATAACAGCAATGTGAGAAACACTGAAGTCTTGTGATATTTCTGTAACAGAGCAGTGACATTAGCTTTAGTTTATCATTGTATGGCAGCCTCCAGAGTTAGCTTTGCAAGACTAGAACTTTATATCCACCAAGCAACAAATGCCATCTTCCATCCCTGCCCTCCTGCTTCCTGCTGCTATGAACATGGATGTATATCTCAGTGTGTGGTTTTTTTTTTTGTGGCTGGCTTGTGTCACTCATCATGGTGTCCTCATGGGTTTCCCATGTCATAGTGTGCTCTAGAATGTACTTTAAGTGTTTCACCTGGTGCTTCACTGCATCTATTCTGCATTGGGTGACCCTTCAGTTGTTTGGTGAACAGTAGCTCTACAGACACACATGTAGAGACACAAATGTACAGACACGAATGTACAGTTTTTTCATTTGTATACACAGAAGTGTGGCTGCTAGATCATGTAGAAATTTAAAAGTATTTTTTGAGAAGTTGAACAAGGGTCTTTTATGGAGGCTTTAATGATGCAGTGCTCTGTGTTGGTAACAAAATTCAGTGAGATGAACCTTCACTAATATGAAACAATATGACTGGCCTGAAGGCACGGGCCTATAATCCTAGCCACTCAGGCAGCTAAGTCAGAAGGTTCACGAGTTCAAACCCAGCCTGTGCAACTTAGAGAGACCATATCTCAAAATAAAAAAAAAGAAAATTAATTTTGTCCTTTGTTTGTTTGTTTGTTTCCCATTCTATGAAAGATTGAAGCAGCTACACTTTGGTCTTTCTTCTTCTTAAGCTCCATATGGTTTGTGGGTTGTATCATGGGTATTCTGAGCTTTCCAGCTAATAATCCACTTATCAGTAAGTACACACCATGTGTGTTCTTTTATGTCTGGATTACCTCACTAAGCATATTTTCTAGTTCCATTTATTTACCTGTGAATTCCATGAAGTCATTGTTTTCAATAGTTGAGTAGTACTCCATTGTGTAAGTGTAACACATTTTCTGTATCCATTCCTCTGTTGAAGGACACGGGAGTTGTTTCCAGCTTCTGGATATTATAAATAAAGCTGCTATGAACATAGTGGAGCATGTGTCCTTGTTATATGTCAGAATATCTTCTGGGTATCTCAGGAGTGGTATATCTGGGTCTTCAGGTAGTACTATTTCCAATTTTCTGAGGAACTAGTGTTTGTACTAGCTTGCAGTCCCACCAGCAGTGGAGGAGTGTTCCTTTTTCTCCATATCCTTGCCAGCATCTGCTGTTGCCTGAGGTTTTTTTGTTTGTTTGTTTTTTTTTTTCCTCTCTCTTAGCCATTCTGATTGGTATGAGATAGAACTCAAGGTCATTTTGATTTGTATTTCCCTGATGATGTTGAACATTTTTTAAGTGCTTCTTAGCCATTCCAGATTCCTCAGTTGAAAATTCTCTGTTTAGCTTTCTACCCATTTTTAATAGGGTTATTTGCTTCTCTGGAGTCTAACTTCTCAAGTTCTTTGTATATTTTGGATATTAGCCCTCTATCGGATTTAGGGTTGGTAAAGATCTTTTCCCAATCTGTGGGTTGCCATTTAGTCATATTGACAGTGTTCTTTGCCTTGCAGAAGCTTTGCAATTTTATGAGGTCCCATTTGTCAATTGTTTATCTTGGAGCATGAGCCATTGGTGTTCTGTTCAGGAAATTTTCCCCTGTGCCAATGTATTTGAGGTTCTTTCCACTTTCTCTTCTATTAGAGTCAGAGTATCTGGTTTTATGAGGAGGTCCTTAATCCACTTGGACTTGAGCTTTGTACAAGGAGATAAGAATGGATCAATTTGCATTCTTCTACATGTAGACAGCCAGTTGAACTAGCATCATTTGTTGAAAATGCTGTCTTTTTTTTTTCCCCCCATTGGATGGTTTTGGCTTCTTTGTCAAAGATCAAGTGACCATAGGTGTTTGAGTTTATTTCTGGGTCTTCAGTTCTATTCCACCGATCTACCTGCCTGTCACTGTACCAATACCATGCAGAATTTTAGCACTGTTACTCTATAGTTCAGCTTGGTATTGGCCAGGGATGGTGATTCCCTCAGAAGTTCTTTTATTGTTGAGAATGGTTTTCACTATCCTGGGTTTTTGTTATTCCAGATAAATTTGAGAACTGCTCTTTCTATCTCTGTGAAAAATTGAGTTGGAATCTTGATGGGGATTTCATTGAACTAGATTGCTTTAGGTAAGATGGCCATTTTTACTATGTTAATCCTGCCAATTTATGAGCATGGGAGATCTGTCTACCTTCTGAGGTTTTCTTTGACTTCTTTCTTCAGAGACTTGAAGATCTTGTCATACTGATCTTTCACTTGTTTGGTTAGAGCCATACCAAGATATTTTACATTATTTTTAGCTATTGTGAAGGGTGTTGTTTCTCTGATTTCCTTCTCAGCCCATTTATCCTTTGAGTAGTTGAAGGCTACTGATTTGTTTGAATTAATTTTGTATCCAGCCACTTTGCTGAAGTTGTTTATCAGCTGTAGGAGTTATGTAGTGGACATTTTTAGGTCCCTTATGTATATTGTCATATCATCTGCAAATAGTGATATCCTGACTTCCTCCTTTCCAATTTGTATTCCTTTGTTCTCCTTCTGTTGCTTAATTTTTTTCTCTGACTAGAATTTTGAGTACTACATTGAATAGAGTGGGCAGCCTTGTCTTGTTCCTGATTTTAGTGAAATTGCTTTATGTTCCTCTCCATTTAGTTTGATGTTGGCTATTGGCATAATCACAGGAGATAGAGGGAGGGAGGGACCTATGAGGGAAGGATGAGGGGGAGAAAAGTGGAGGCAGGAACAGGTATTGGAAAAGACAGGAGAGAAGTACAGAGGGTCAGAAAATTGAATAGAAATATGTAGCAGTGGTGGATGGGGAACTAGGGGGTAGTCACTAGAAAGTCCCAGACTCCAGGAAAGTAAGAGGCTCCCAGAATCCAATGGTGATGACTTTAGCTGAAATACCTAACAAAGAGGTTATACAACCTCATCTAGAGATCTATCCCATCTGCAGACACCAAAGCCCAGCAGTATTGCTGATGCCAAGAAGCACTTGCTGCCAGGAACCTGGTATAGCTGTTCTCTGAGAGAATCTACCCACACCTGATCAATAAAAATGCAGAGATTCACAGCCAACCATTGGACTGAGCCTGGGAACCCCAATGGGAGAGCTAGGGGAAGGACTGAAGGAGCTGAAGGGAATTGCACTCTTATACGAAGAACTATACTGGACCACCCAGAGCTCCTAGGGACGAAACCACCAACCAAAGAGTATGCATAGAGGGAGCCAAGAGTCCAGATACAAATGTAGCAGAGGATGGCCTTATCTGACATCACCGGGAGGGGAGGAGCTTGGTCCTGTGGAGGCTTGATGCCCCAGCATAGGGAGATGCTAGAGGACTGAAACAGGAGTGAGTGATTGGGTTGGGGACACCCTCCTCACAGAAGTAAAAGGGAGGGGGGGATAATATGGTGGTTGTGGAAGGGTAACCAGGAAGGGAGATATCATTTGAAATGTAAAGGAATAAAATTATTAATAAAAAAAGAAAATTAAAGATAAATTTCAAGATGCAATGCCAGCTTAGCTCATGTGAAGTCCCAGGTTCAAACCAGCACTAAAAAGTCAAAGAAATGAAACAGACCAGGTGAGAGGCTCAGCTGTCACTCAAGTTTCTGAAGAACACCTCCAGGCTCAGTTCTGTAGCTATGTGGCAAGCATTTGTGTCAAAGACAATCCAGGTCTGGCAAAATGGAAAGAAGCTAGTTAGTTTGGATTTAAAAAAAAAAAACAAAACGATTTTGCTTGAAATAGTTGTAGCACATGCATGGTTCCAAGTTTTTTTTTTTTTTTTAAAAAAGGCATTTCATAAGAATTGCTCTGTGGGTTAATTACCTAACACTGGACATACACAAAGGATATACATGTCCCCCCCCCACCCTGAGTATGTGATGTCCAAGAGCCACTCTGTCTTGGTATGCTGGCCCATTGACAGCTGAGCTGTGACCATCATCCTGACGCCCAATGTCACCATGAGCACCTGACATTTGACAGTAGAGCCTCGACCTGGCGTTTTCCAGTGTTGAGCTTCTGGAGGAGCATAGCAGTGGGTATCCAGCTCTGAGTAGTGGAGTTTTATGAAATGCTATTGAAGTAGGTTGGTGCTAGTCTCTGCTGGTTTGCATGACATTTCCAGCTTAGAAGGATCATATTAGATAGACCCTGTTATTCAGCTGTTCTTACTAAGTGAGGCTCACTGGGAACTACAACATGGGAGTGCCGAGTTGGAATGTGAGCTTTTGTTACTCTAATTATTTGTCTTTTTTCTGATTCTAGGAACCTGAGCTCAACTTTGCCCAACTTTTTCAAATAGTTTTGAATGTCTTATAAAAACATCAAAGTTGTCACCCATTCTTTCATCTCAGTTGGGTTATTCTTACAGTGACGTCAGAGAAGTGAGGGTTGTTTCACTGAGAACAGTGAAACTCAGAAGAAGGTTAGAGCCCATATCTGCCAGAGCCCGTGGTTCTGTTGTTTTTCCTTCCTATCTCTACTTCAGTGTGCTTTCAAGGGTCAGGGAGGCAGGTCAGGCTCAGTAATCTCAGTCTTTAGGATGTGAAGAAAAATGGGGAGAGCAAAAAGGAAACGAAACAAGAGTAAAGAGAAAAAAAGGAAGAACATAGACAGATATGCAGGATGCCATCAGACAGGCAGACCACCATTGGAAACACAGGATACCATCAGACATGCAGTCTGAGTCAGCAAGTTTGTGTGGAGCTGCAGCCCTCCTGTGAGGATGAGTTTCTAAGTAGCTTAGTTAACTGACTAAGTGAGCACAAGGTGTTGTCCTTCATTTCTCACATGCCACTTGGGCTGTGAATCCACAATGTTCAAACTCAGTCTTAATGGCCAAATGATTTAGAAGTTAAGTGCCTCTTTAGATAATACGGTCTCTTGGGGAGGGGCTCTTCAATTTCTCCAAAGATGTCTTAGTAAACACAAATTAGCATTGTACAGGTCTATAGCAGTGGGTGGAAATCTGTATTCTGAAGTCTCTCTCCCTCTCTCTTTCTCTTTCTTTCTCTGTGGTGTGTGTGTGTGTGTGTGTGTGTGTGTGTGTGTGTGTGTGTGTGTGTGTTGAAGGGATGGAATGACTGGGAAGAAGCTGTAGCTACATGTTGTACAGCATAGCAAGCAACTGTGTGACCAGTCTCCACAGAGCTCGTACAATGAGTGACTCTAGACTTTGTCAGTCACAAACAAGTCTCATCAAAGAGGTTATGTTTGGGGGCTGGAGAGATGCCTTAAGTGGTTAGGAACACTTGCTGGGTTGGCAGAGGAACTGAGTTTAGTTCCCAGCATGCACACTGGGAACCTCTCAGATACCTGTATCTCTAGCTCTGGGGAGCCTGTGCTTGCTGGTCTCCAAGGGCACTTGTTCTCCTGAATATATATCCACATACAGATATACACAAGTATACTTGTATTTCAAAATACAAGTATTTTGAAAAGAAAATAAATCTTAAAAGTGTAGATACGACTCCAAAGGCATGCTTAATGCTCTCGGTGATGAAAGAAGAAGATGAATACATCCATCCTCTCTATGTAGTGGGGAAGCAGGACAGTGACCCTGTAGAGTAACACTGATTGCTGTGGGCGTCAGAAACTGTCTTGATGAGTCTCAGAGTCCTCCAATCATGATCATGCAGGATGGAAGATGTCAATGGTCTTAGATCACCTGGTGAATGTGAATCATGGGGAGCTGCAGGCCTTAGTAGTTGTTCTATGAGGTTGTGGATCAATTACTGTTATTTGGGACTCAAGGTAACCCCCATGGGCCTGGTGAGCAACTTCCCCATGATGATGTCCCCATTGGGGTCTGGGACTTTTTGCTTGGTGACTGCTGCAGAGTGGAGTTTTGCAGTAGAGAATTGGTACCTCCTTAGTCTTTCCAAAAACCTAAGTGAGTAGAATCATCCTGAACTTCATTGCTAATCCCAGTTAACATGGCAATCTGTGCACACAGTTGCAGGATCCTCCCTGAGATGGAGGAGCCCCTGAATGGAATGGTCAAGGGATGAAAGATTCCTGAGGACAAGTCCCTGAGATGGGAGAATCCATATGTATGGACTCTCTGATAATGACCCTGAGCAGAAATTAGTAGAGGAAGGCTACTAAGAAAGAGGTTTCTGAGGGACATCATGAGCACAGATAACAATTAAGTGCTGTTATCTCTGTGGGCTCCTCCTGCAGGCAGAGGAGAGAGGGGTTCAGACAACAGTGGGTCCAGGGAAGAGACTGAGCCACAGTGGGATCACTGGGGTGGGACACAACACCTGAAGGCAAAGCCTGACCAAATCCCAGTCTGAGGACTCTAAGATTGCCCTCTCACATGGGTTAGCATTTGCGGACACCTTCTTGCTTCTCATCCTCTGGAAGGCACAAGGGACTGGAAGCTGACTTTGGAATCAAGAGTAAAGGGACAGGGTCACATCAGCACAGCATGTGGTCATTGTTGCCCTTGAAAAGCCCCTCCCTCTTGTCTGTCTGTCTGTCTGTCTGTATATTTGCCAGCTCCTCCCTCCCCTCATCTCTTTGTCCTGCTTCATTTCTTCATCTGTCCCCTGACTCCTCTTACCCAGTTCTCTTGCCTTCCTATCCTCGTGTGACCTTATGAGTTATGATTCTAGGTGGTGAATATTTTCTGAAAACATATGGAGTTCTTGTTTAATCTAGTGACTTTTTGCTACATTTACACTATTAGAAGTACTGATGACCCCCTGGGCTGGGAATAAGGCATGTGGTGCTCTGAAGGATTCTGAAGAGCATCAACCTCTATGTTCTGTTGCGTGGGTGACCCAGCTTTGATCTTGCTGAGCTTCTTAGATAACAGGAAGCTCATAGGTCTTTCTTAAATGAACAGAGGTGGCTGTGATTTGCCCCTATTTCTGCCCCCTCTTCAGCACCTTTTCACAGTCTACTTGTCTGATGATTTTTCGGGGTTTAGCATAACCTGTGGACTCTTGGGTGTGCAGACAAAAGGGAATGGCAGGTCTTTGCCTGATGAGATCAAACCTGTCTCACAAGTCAGAAAGCTATGGGCCCCTATCAGAACCCCAGAGTTGTTTCAACCCATCCTGGTCCAGGACTCATCTTCAGAGCGTGTTATGTTCACAAATGAACACAGTTTGAGCCCAGATACTGCCTGTGGATGCTGTGGTTCTGCTGTGATCTGGCTGCTGACCTAGGACACATATGAGCTAAGGGACAGACAGGATGCCTCATCCCAAAGATGGCTTGTGATAAAGGAACCCTAGCTGCCTCTGTCTCTCTAAGTGTCTCTTACCCTGTCTCTCTCTGTCCCTGTCTCTCTGTCTCTCTCTGTCTCTGTCTCTCTCTTTCTCAGTTGTGTGTATGTGTGTGTGTGTGTGTGTGTGTCTGTGTGATGCTGAAAGTCAAGCTAGGACAGATCTATAAGAAACCCTGTCTCACCCTTCATAACCTGCTCTCTAGCTCACTGGTCATCTTGTTATTCAGGCTTTGGAACTTCTCTATGCCAGAAGGCAGGTTTACTCTGGCCCTGTGTCTGCATGTCCAAAGGAACATCATGGTTAGTATATTCACACACTCAGGAGCTGTTGTCTCCAAGGAGCCTGGAGGTCACAAACATGTCTCATTTATGCAAGGACAGCTGATTATACTGAGAAACCAGAGGAACCAAGTCAAAGATGACCTGGTAGTATGGCTTGGGTAGGTGCAGGGTTCCTAGGGACTTGCTCACCCTACCCCCTCACAGAGGCCCTCTAAAGGCCAAGACTGAAGGGAGGCTGCAGGTCCAGGCTCAATACTGAGAGGGCTTGCGAAGCCCAAGACTCACTCTGTTCTGTACATGTGCCTTCACCTACTTGGTGCCACTTAAGAAGATGGCTTTCTGGGCAGGAGATATCTCTATGGGTAGTATGCTTACCTAGCATGCACGAAACTCTGCGTTCAAACCCCAGCACACATAAATCAAATACAGTGGTATATACCTGTTATCCCAGGACTTGGTAGGTGGAGGCAAAAGGATCAGAAATTCAAGGTTTTCCTTGACTATAGAATAAATTCAAGGGCAAACCTTGTCTTAAAAACTCAAATCTGTTAGCATTTTTTTCCAGGAATCCCTACTCTAGAATGTAGCTCCTAGAACAGAGTGTCAGCCTCCTTTGCTTGGTCCTCTTTGGATGGAGTCAAACTGTAAATGGGAATCCTTAGGCAGAGCTAACATCATGGTCCAGAGCAACTGTAGAACACACAGGCCTATTATAGCTTACATTTATAGTTCACTGTTTTTGTTGTTCACTTGGGTGTTGTCTACTTGACCATGTGAGGAGTAACCCTGTGACCCTTCCTTCCATTCATCATTTTCCACTACCAAGTCATCATTGGCCTAGGATCTTTGGTGGCTATACTCACCAAAGGCCCTTATGTAGATGAGATACAGCATCCAGTACTGTACAGAGACAATGACTTCTGCCATGTTGTTTTGTTGCAGAAAAGCTGATTGGAGGAAACTGGGTTTCTGGTATGACGAGGAAGATGGCTGGTGAGCTAGGGCAGGTTATGAAATAATGTGATGGGTCTTCATTCAGCTCTTGTCTGGCTTCATTTTTCAGCACAGCTATGAGTTCCCCCAAGGACTTTGTCCATAGGGATGCCAACAAGAGGGGGCCAGGAAGATGGAAAGTGTGCTCCACCTCCAATCTATGTCCATGCTTCTTCCAGCTGGATTCTTAAGAAGGACTTGACATGTTTGTTGGGGTCCCAACATCAGGCCCCATTCTGTTGCTGATACAAGACAGAGCGACTGAAATGACCAAGTGAGCTGTGGTGCTCAGGCAAGACACCTTGCAATGTGGAGATCCTGTGAGCTCAGAAAGTGTTACAACAGCCCCAAGTGAGTCTTGGCTATGTCTGGACTGTTGGGTACATTTCTGGGGGGGTGTGTGGCAGATGTGTGGTGAAGTGTCTTGGAAAAGAGTGGAAATTTGGCTTTGTTTTTTTTTTTTTTAATTGCGTATTTTCCTCAGTTACATTTCCAATGCTATCCCAAAAGTCCCCCATACCCTCCCCCCCCCCACTTCGCTACCCACCCATTCCCATTTTTTTTTGGCCCTGGCATTCCCCTGTACTGACTGGGGCATATAAAGTTTGTGTGTCCAATGGGCCTCTCTTTCCAGTGATGGCTGACTAGGCCATCTTTTGATACATATGCAGCTAGAATCAAGAGCTCCGGGGTACTGGTTAGTTCATAATGTTGTTCCTCCTATAGGGTTGCAGATCCCTTTAGCTCCTTGGGTACTTTCTCTAGCTCCTCCATTGGGGGCCCTGTGATCCTTCCACTAGCTGACTGTGAGCATCCACTTCTGTGTTTGCTAGGCCCCAGCATAGTCTCACAAGAGACAGCTATATCTGGGTTCTTTCAGCAAATTCTTGCTAGTGTATGCAATGGTGTCAGCGTTTGGAAGCTGATTATGGGGTGGATCCCTGGATATGGCAGTCTCTACATGGTCCATCCTTTCATCTCAGCTCCAAACTTTGTCTCTGTAACTCCTTCCATGGGTGTTTTGTTCCCAATTCTAAGGAGGGGCATAGTGTCCACACTTCAGTCTTCATTCTTCTTGAGTTTCATGTGTTTAGCAAATTGTATCTTATATCTTGGGTATCCTAAGTTTCTGGGCTAATATCCACTTATCAGTGAGTACATATTGTGTGAGTTCCTTTGTGATTGTGTTACCTCACTCAGGATGATGCCCTCCAGGTCCATCCATTTGGCTAGGAATTCCATAAATTCATTCTTTTTAATAGCTGAGTAGTACTCCATTGTGTAAATGTACCACATTTTCTGTATCCATTCCTCTGTTGAGGGGCATCTGGGTTCTTTCCAGCTTCTGGCTATTATAAATAAGGTTGCTATGAACATAATGGAGCATGTGTTCTTATTACCGGTTGGAACATCTTCTGGATATATGCCCAGGAGAGGTATTGCGGGATCCTCTGGTAGTACTATGTCCAATTTTCTAAGGAACCGCCAGACTGATTTCCAAAGTGGTTGTACAAGCTTGCAATCCCACCAACAATGGAGGAGTGCTCCTCTTTCTCCACATCCTCGCCAGCATCTGCTGTCACCTGAATTTTTGATCTTAGCTATTCTGACTGGTGTGAGGTGGAATCTCAGGGTTGTTTTGATTTGCATTTCCCTGATGATTAAGGATGTTGAACATTTTCTCAGGTGCTTCTCTGCCATTCGGTATTCCTCAGGTGAGAATTCTTTGTTCAGTTCTGATTTGTTTTGATTCCACCAGAGGTTCTTTTATCTTTGAGAAGAGTTTTTGCTATCCTAGGTTTTTTTGTTATTCCAGATGAATTTGCAGATTGCTCTTTCTAATTCGTTGAAGAATTGAGTTGGAATTTTGATGGGGATTGCATTGAATCCGTAGATTGCTTTTGGCAAGATAGCCATTTTTACAATGTTGATCCTGCCAATCCATGAGCATGGGAGATCTTTCCATCTTCTGAGATCTTCTTTAATTTCTTTCTTCAGAGACTTGAAGTTTTTATCATACAGATCTTTCACTTCCTTAGTTAGAGTCATGCCAGGATATTTTATATTATTTGTGACAATTGAGAAGGGTATTGTTTCCCTAATTTCTTTCTCAGCCTGTTTATTCTTTGTGTAGAGAAAGGCCATTGACTTGTTTGAGTTAATTTTATATCCAGCTACTTCACTGAAGCTATTTATCAGGTTTAGGAGTTCTCTGGTGGAATTTTTAGGGTCACTTATATATACTATCATATCATCTGCAAAAAGTGATATTTTGACTTCAACTTTTCCAATTTGTATCCCCTTCATCTCCTTTTGTTGTCGAATTGCTCGGGCTAGGACTTCAAGTACAATGTTGAATAGGTATGGGGAGAGTGGACAGCCTTGTCTAGTCCCTGATTTTAGTGGGATTGCTTCAAGCTTCTCACCATTTACTTTGATGTTGGCTACTGGTTTGCTGTAGATTGCTTTTATCATGGTTAGGTATGGGCCTTGAATTCTTGATCTTTCCAAGACTTTTATCATGAATGGGTGTTGGATCTTGTCGAATGCTTTTTCCGCATCTAACGAGATGATCATGTGGTTTTTGTCTTTGAGTTTGTTTATATAATGGATTACGTTGATGGATTTCTGTATATTAAGCCATCCCTGCATCCCTGGAATAAAACCTACTTGGTCAGGATGGATGATTGCTTTAATGTGTTCTTGGATTTGGTTAGCGAGAATTTTATTGAGTATTTTTGCATCAATATTCATAAGGGAAATTGGTCTGAAGTTCTCTATCTTTGTTGGGTCTTTTTGTGGTTTAGGTATCAGAGTAATTGTGGCTTCATAGAATGAGTTGGGTAGAGTTCCTTCTACTTCTATTTTGTGGAATAGTTTGTGCAGAACTGGAATTAGATCTTCTTTGAAGGTCTGGTAGAACTCTGCACTAAACCCATCTGGTCCTGGGCTTTTTTTGGCTGGGAGACTATTAATGACTGCTTCTATTTCTTTAGGGGATATGGGACTGTTTAGATCATTAACTTGATCCTGATTTAACTTTGGTACCTGATATCTGTCTAGAAATTTGTCCATTTCGTCCAGGTTTTCCAGTTTTGTTGAGTATAGCGGAGTCTTTATTGGATATTTTCTTTATTTATATTTCAAATGTTATCCCCTCTCCTGGTTTTCCCTTGGAAAAACACCCTTCCCCATCCCCTTTCTCACCAACCCACCCACTCCTGCTTCCTGGCCCTGGAATTCCCCCACACTGGGACATAGAGCCTTCATAGGACAAAGAGCCTCTCCCCCCATTGATGTCCAACTAGGCCATCCTCTGCTGCATATGCAGCTGGAGCCATGAGTCCCACCATGTGTGCTCTTTGTTGGTGGTTTAGTCCCTGGGAGCTCTGGGGGTACTGGCTCATTCATATTGTTGCTTTAAGAGGCAGTCTTAAAAAACTTGTGTGACTCTAGGCCTTTTGTTTCTCAAGCAGAGGGTAACACACACACTTACAAGCGACTTACTGAGAACATGAGGTTCAGTGCCTTATGCAAGGGCAAGCAGTTTTTTTCTCTCCTCTGCCCACCTCTCTTCCTTCCCTGAGTGTTGAATGTCTGTGTGCACAGGTGAGGTGAACTACAGAAAAGTAACCTGTGCATTATCAGCAGCATCTAAGATTCTGCTGACTGCTTCTCCATACAACTTTGGATGGTAAAGAAGAGGCTTCAAGGTGATCTTGTCCAGAGCTTTGGCATCCTCTTGGAAACTTGAAGACAAAGCCTGAGCCTTAAAGGATTTCTGATAAACTCTTCCAAGGTACCTGGAGAGGGGGACACTGTCTGAAGTGGCTCCCTGTCTGAACCTTGGCTCTTTGCACCCCACTTGGTCTCCTTTACCACACAGGGCTCTACTTTTCTGCAGTTCCTACAGAATTCTATTTCTGTCTAGTTCCTCTGCAGGATTCTGTCCTCAGAAGGACCAGTCAATCAGAGTTGCACCCTTGGGAGCAGGATCTACCCCTGTAAGTCTCTGGGTTTCCAAAGATGAGCACACAGCATATCACATATTTTCGATGGAAGAAATGGCTGAACCAGAGAAAATCAGACTAAGATGTCACCATCCCATGTGAGGGGCTCAGCTGAGAGCCTGCATGCTCATGAGTCCAAGTAGAGCCTTTTGGAGTGAAGTAGGGGAATCTTGTCAGTATGGTGTCTATACCCACCAGAGGTTCACAGAACAGGGTGCTCTGCCTTCATAGAGGGGTGTGATATCCATGGAGACACAGTACCTTTAGGAGGGGCACAATCCCTATAGGAGAAATGTTATCCCCACAGAATGGACATTGCTGGACAGAGTACTCATGAGAACACAGTAGCTCAAGGAGGAGGTCAATCCACTGTAAAGCTGGCCAACTCACAGTTGGTTGGCTGTGTCCAGATCCATCCCACCATAGTCTGTTTCTTCTTGCCTGGCCATTGCTGCTGCTCACCACCCCAGCTCCACTTCTTGGCTCAAGCACAGTAGCAACAGCCACTACAGCCTGCTGCTGCCCATGGTAATAAAAGATTGCAACTCTCCCAAGGGTCCATGATATGGTTGGCCTGCCCTGCCTAGCCTTGTACTTACCAGACCTCTTCATGCCCTTCAGGGTCTGTTACATGCTCTCTGCAATCCACAGAGATGCCTACACAACTGAGCACATGTCACTAAGTATGAGAGACCTACTTTTTGCCCACTATGTCTACTTCCTGTGTCATACATAGTTTCTGCTGCAGTGCTTTCTGCCTCTGTGTGAAAGTAGATATCTTGTTCAGTCAATGATACATACACCAAGGTTGAATGTACAGGACAAGGGCACAGTGGTCATCATAAGAGTCAGGAGATGATTCATTCAACCTGATGAGACCCTTCTCCAGTCAGCTCATGGTCAGAGGCTAATCCATGGGATGTCCTGTAGCACTGCCTTCCTTCGAAGGAATCTGTTCTTATAAGAACCTTCTCTTATTGTTAGTTTATTTTGAATGAACCATTTAAGGTCCACATCTAAAAGATCAGGCACCTAAGTGTTAGAGAAGTTGGAAGCTTATAGAAAGCCGCAATACTAAGTTGATCTCCTCTTCTCTGAGTACTACACAGGAGGATTCTACATGCCAGATGGTCCTTGTAAGATCCATCCATGCCAGCACAGGAGAGATATGTTTCTTCTTATGTCTAGGTATGTGGGTATTTATTCAGCTTCATGTGTGTATGTATACATTTCTGAACTTGTGTGTGCATGTGTGCAAATGCACATGTGCATTCATTTATGTGCACGTGTATGTACACATGTATACATACATGTGCATTTGTGTGCACATGTGTATTTGTGTTCATGTGTTTGCATGTGCTCATGTGTGTATATGTGTATGAGAGTATGTGTACCTGTGCTCATATGTGTGCACATATATATATATATATATATATATATATATATATATATATATATGTGTGTGTGTGTGTGTGTGTGTGTGTGTGTGCATGTATATGTGCTTGTGTGAGCATGTATGTACTTATGTGTGCATGTGCTCATGAGTGTGTGCATGTGTGTGTGAGCACACATATGCATGCATAGAGCTCTCACTTAGGCTTGTGTCAACCCTTACAAATAGGTTCTGTGTTTGATGGTTTGCATGTGAATGGTTGGCACTGTTCTTTTTCCTGGGTGTACCATAATGAGTCTGTGCAGTCCATGTAAGCCAAGGGATAATGGTGGTAGAGACTTCTAGCACTTAAGACATTAAATCTGACCTTTTATAGCTCCCAAAACCCTAGAACCCACCCCAGAAGCCTAGCTACTCTGATTGAAGATGAGAGGCTATGTGGAATAAAGGCAGCTGAAGCACTCAACTTACATTGTCATCCTAGTACCATTTGCTGGTATAGACATGTGGGTGAAGCCCTAACAGACCAGCTGCCTTCTGATGTAGTTAGCTCTGTTCCAGTTGCCAGCCCTGTGGTCTTTCTTCCTAATTTTAGAGTGGCTGTGTCATTTTTAAGAGTCTGTTTAGGGAGATAAAAGTTAAATTACAGTTGGGCCCTCTTACGGTATAGGATGCTCTGAATAGAAGATGGGGGGGGGGTTCTTTGGGACCAAGATATGTAGAGAGAATCACTTGTGCACTGCTTAAAAGCATTAACCTGGCAATTAAAAAGCCTTTGGCCAATGAGCTGAGGCAGGAGATAGAAGGTAGGAGGTCTGGCAGGTAGAGAGAGGAATTCTGGGAGATAATCAGACACAGGAGAGTCTCCCCAACATGGAGAAAAAGATGGTCATATGGAACTGAAGACCAGGTAACATGGCAGAACATAGGATAAATTAAACAGGTAGTTAAGATATGAGCTAGGAACAGAACTAAAGCTATTGGCCTCAGCATTTATTCATATATAGAAGTCTTAGACTCATTATTTCAAGGAATTTATAGTCAGGAGAGAAAACTCACAGTTACAAAGATATGCAATGCCTGCAGGTGGGTTCTGTGGTCTTGAGACACTCTGCAGGATGGAGTTAGGCCCATTCCATTTTCTAACTTACTTGGACACAAAATCAAGACTTACTTCTTAGTCTACATGATCTCAAGAATGCCATATTGCATGATGGGAAATGAGCTGGTGACATTTAGAATCTAGCATTGTGTAGGTGAGACTGCAGATTCATGACACAGGAAGGCGTGTCCTGGTTGGCTCCCAGGGTCAAGAAGACTTGGAACAAGTGGGGACTCTGGCCCCTCTGGCCATTGCCCTTACACTCCTGAGGATTCCTGAAGGCACTGTTACAGAGGGTTTCACCCCATCCACCCCAGATGCAACACCGCTAATACTGCCTGGAAGGGCAAGTTGACTTTCTACTTAAGCAACAAGTAAATAGGTGCCTCTTAGTTACAGGAAGGCTGAACTCTATGTTGAAAGCCTGAGGTCTGTGGCCAGTCACAGTCATGCCAATCTGGTTTTAGAGGAAGGGTAAGGAGGGACCTTGGGGCCCACCTGTGCCCTGAAGGGAGGAGGTAAACAAAAAATGCCATGGGGCTGCCTGTTACCTAAGCCAGGTAGAATTTGGGAGATGAAATTGAAGAAGGCAAATGACAGCTAGTTTGTCAGCAAATGGGGAAGACATGAGTTGCACTCTTAGGAGCTCCTGCTTAAGTACTGGCTAGGGCCATGGTGACACAAGTCCAGCTCCTCACACTGTTCCAGAGTGCCCATGCACATAGAGCTCAGAGAGAGCAGCTTCTGCCTGGCGCAGCATGGCCTCGCTTCTATTTCAGTTTCTGCTCCCGAACAGCTCTTCATGGCAGCCTGTTCACCTGCCCCCATCACATGCTGAAAGATTCCTATTCAGAGTGACTAGCCACGTAAACATCCTGGGAGTACTCAGGGGTTCCCTATGTACCCTAATTGTCTGAGCTATGAATCTCAGTATGTATGGCATTTGGTTCCCAATGGCAGAGGGGACATGCAGGCAGGTACTGAAAGGTGTGCTTCAGTGGTGTGTTAGATTAGATGAAGGGGTCTCTCAGCTGGATACAGTCCTCACACAAAGCAGAGGTGAGAAGGAAATAGTTTATACTACGTGCTATAGTAGATCAGGAAGATGGGTGGAGTGAGGAAGACTCAGGGGAAGTGTGGTAGGCAAGAGTTTCTGAGCAGTGTGTCAGGTTGGTGCTGAGTGCTCCCAGTTCTTATCCCTGGGGTCATATCCTTGTGGGAACCTTCAGTGGCCCTGCCTCCAGTCTGGTCATGTGACCAATTTGGTCCACCATTGGAATTTCAATGGCCTCTCTTCAGTGGCTATGGGGACAAGGCAAGGCTGGCCTGTTGGAGGGAATGCTGTGTAGTAATATCAAAGGTCTTGACTGGAGCATTTCATCTGAGCCATCTGGCAGTAGCTCCAGAGCTGATACATGTGAGTTTGTTCAGGGTTTGGTTCTCTAAGTTCAGTCAACTACCACTGTGTCCTGCTAAGATAATCTTAGTTCAGCTAGAGGAACTAATCATGAATGATCTCAACCTCTGTAGACTGGCTTAAACACTGTAGAGAGATCCTCCATCTCCAAAATCACTCCTGGCTAGCAGTAGTTTTCAGGAGGCAGGCTGAACAACAGAAGGCTGCAGAGACTTGCTTTTGTTTACAGGGGAAATCTTGGAGATTGAACCCGGGGCTTTCGGTATGCTAAGCAAGCACCACTTAGCTATGTCCCCAGCTCATACTCTCAAACTCTTTTAGTCTGAGAGCGTCTCAGTGGTCCAGGTTGACCCTGGATTCCCTCTGCAACCTGGGCAGACCTTGCACTCATAAGCTTCCAGCTTCCATGGAAGCCTGTGCTACCAGATCCTTTATTCAGGGGGAAAAGAAAAGAAAAGAAAAGATCATTTCTCCTGGAGAAGCCTCCACCTTGGCTTTTTCCCTCAGGACTCACTCAAAGCGCTTGCTGCAGACGGAGGAGGCCTCTCTCCCCTTTCCACCTGGTGCTCTGACCTGGCTGCAGATTCACATGGAGAGTCCTATTGGATGACAGCTTTTATTACAAGTCTCATCTGAGCCCTCCAAAAAAGCTTCTGGGTGGGACCAGAAGAGGTTCAGGGCAGGATCAGAAGAGGGAGAACCTGAGGACCTGTCATGGTCCCATAACAAACTAGGCTGGTGGGTTCTGGGGGCTTGGGCAGGAGCAGGCTGTATCGCCTGGGGGCCAGATCCTTTGTTCCCAGTGTGATGGTGTTCAGAGCAGAACTCTCCGTCAATGCATTATTTCGGCTTGGCCCTTCTGATTTCAGTTGTGTGTGGAATAGATGTGTTAACTTAGAATTTGTCACCATAACATACAAAGTGCTGGGGAAAGATGGGGGATAGCTAAACTGTAGCTAAGAATAGAAGCTAATTTATGCAACTTGATTATACTTCTAGCAAGAGTGATAATTGGAGATATTTTGAAAAAAAAAAACCTGAAAGTGAAGATAATTGGAAGGTTTATTTTGCCTCCTATTAGGTAGGGAAGAATAAGATCTTTAATTACATTAGTAAGAAAATAATTATTGATAGTCGCAAATAATGTCTCTTCTCAATTCAGGGAAACACCTGACCCCACAGAACTATGGAATCATTTAAAACCTAGAGAGAATTATTTTAATGACAAAGACAAACTCTGAAGTGAATAAGCCAATCACTGTAAAATTAGGTGTGCTGTTGAAACCCCACAGAAGGAGGGGCTGAAGCTGGGGCCTAGAGAGAGGCTGGATGCCTGGCATCCCTTGAAGGACATTCAACTCCATAGAAACCAGACAACACACAGCACCCAGCAGGGGCTCCTTACATGCAGAAACAGCTCCTTCACTGCACCTGCTATGAGGGTTTGTCACAGAGCTAGAGGAAACTAGGTGGTCTTACAGCCTGTCCTCCGCTTTCCAGCTCCAGACATTAACCTTCATTCGGGTCTAGCACTTCTGTTTAATCAATCATAGCCTGGTGTGCTCCTTCCTCATTTCAACCATCCTCTTGCCCAGAGACAGTGCCTACCCAGGTCCTCCTCTGCAGTCAGCTTCTCTAGGATCAATTCCTTTCCAAAGTTAGCTCATGGGAAGTAACTGACACTGAAGGAACAACTAAGCTTGGTGGGAAGCTGGCACTGGAGGAGCAGCTGTCACTGAGGAAGAACTGAGAGGAGAAGCTGACCTTGAGGAGAAGCTGACCTTGAGGAGAAGCTGACCTTAAGGAGAAACTGACCTTAACAAAAAGTTGACCCTAGAAAGGAACTCATCCTGGAAAGGAGCTGACCCTCGATTTGTGTTGACCTTGAAGAGGAATTCAGCCTTGAAAAATCTGACCCTGGGAAACCACTAACTCCTCCTTGCCCACCCCCACCCCCCATGTGCTTGGCACCCTGCCAAGTTCTGGGAAAGCCTAGGAGAGACTCACAGAGGCCTGCATTCTATTCTATTTCAAAAGGATAGGGGAGTTTTGTAGAAAGAATTAAACTTGTCTCTAGACAGTGCAAATATTTCTGCAGAAGTCTGAGGGTCTTTAGCTGGTATGGTGATACACACCTGTGATCCTAGTGGTACAATTGCCTCACATTCAAAGCCAGCTTGGGCTACAGAGTAAGACCAGTCTCAGAGAAATGAAAAGATCAGAAAGGGTCTCCTCCTCTCTAGGATGTGTATGTGGGTGAATATCAGAAAATAGATTTCATTGCCCTTTCTGCAATTCCTTGCCTGGCCCAAGCCAGCTGTGCCAAAGGACAACTTACAGTTCACACTACTTGCCCACTGGACTTCACATGTCAGAAGACAGCACTGACCATGAAGAAGACCCAAGCACTGGCTCTCCTTTCCGAAGGGAGGAAGTGAATGGAACCATAAATTCTGTGATTGTGTGTGTTCTCTGGAAGCTGCTTTGGAGCACTGGTATTGAAATAAATGTGTCTGGGGTCTGTCTTGGAGCAAATCACCAGTCCTCACCAAGAGGAGTACAACCCGTGGCTCATGCCTGAGACCCCTACAGGTCTGGCAGCTGCAAAAAGATCTCTCAGAGCTGGGGTTCAGGTGTCGCAGACTGGTTCCTGCTGAGGCTTCTGACCTTGGCTTGCTGAATGCAGATCTGTGTTGTGTTTAACACGACAAATGTGCTCTTGCAACTGTGAGCACAGAGAAAGGTGCAGCCGGCCCAGCTCACTGACTCCTTTATGCATGTGGTTGCGATTGGCTTCCAGGTAAGGACAAGCTGCGAACTAAAGCACTTTCTTTATTTTATTATATGATTATTGCTATAATTTAAAGATAGGATTTCATATATTCAAGGCTGGTTTCAAACTCACTATGTAGCTAAGAATGGCCTTAAACTTCTGATTCTTGATCTTCACCTCTGAAGTCCTGAGATTACAGATGGGCACACTATCCTCTTTATGCAGGGATCCAATCCAGACTTTCATACACGCTAGGTAAGCACTCTGCCAACTGAACTGTATCCAAGTCCCCAAGGCACTTTAAGTGGAAGTCTGTCCTAGTCAGATGGGTCTTTCAGAGTCTGTTCCCTGAAGCTTGGAGTCAGAGTCATCCTTCAAGGACTGTTTCCATGGTGACCACCACTGTCAGTCTTCTGTGTTCAAAGAGCTTTGGCCTCTGCACAGTATTAGCAGCATCAGGGATGGCACTTGAGCCTCAGTCTCACTGGAGGGTGATGATTTCAGAGCCAGGGCTGAAAAGAGCTGGTTCTGTGTGGGTCCCAGGGGCTGCATGCCTGCATGATGAGGTACCAAGACTGAAGGTATGATGAGGTGGCTCCTCCCGAGGCCTCTACCTTGGTTTTTGGATGGCATTCTTGCTAAATCCTCATATGGCTGTCCCTCTGTGTGTCTCCCTCTGTATGGTAGTTCTTTGCATAAAGACACTAGCTATATTGAAGGCTCTAAATACCTACCCCATCCCCATCTTTCCGTAATTGTCTCCTCAAGTATATAGGTCTGTCTTGAGTATTCCACATCAACTTGAGGACACTTCAGCCATCACAGACTCCATTGCTGAGCACAGCTCTTGGTAGCTCAAGGCATGTTTGAAGATGATAGTCCAGGTCAAGCCTCCCACACCTGCTTGCTAGCAGATACTCTAGGCTCTGGTTTTCTCAGGAGTCCCACAGTTCTCCCTACCCTTGCTAGCTCAGCAGTCAATCTCCTCCCTCTAAAACAGCTGATTAGACTATGTCCATGTGTCTGGGCACTCATCACACTTGAGTCTTTGCCTAGTCCAGTCCACACTCAGCAGCTCATCTGTGTCTCTGTGAGGATCTCTCTCTCTCAGCTAACCAAGACTTCTGTCTCTGTCTTCTACCTCAGCCATGGCTCTGTCACCAAGTTGGACACTTAGGATCTGACCCTGAGGAGTATTTCTTTCTCCTGCCCCCACTGTCTTTCTCCATCTCTTTCCATTCATGGCCTGTCTTTATTCCTTTCCCCATCTCAGGATCTTTGTGTCTTTCTTTGACTCCCCTACCCCTTGGTCCCTCCTCTCCTTCATTGTCACTTTCTTTCCCCCTCTTTTTTTCTTTCCCCACACCTAGTCACCAGTCCTTTTGTAGCCACTCTTTGGGTTTGCCCTGCCCTCTCCTTTGTTATGTTTGCAGCAGTATCTCAGGCCTTTGCTTCCCTCTCCCACATGTCCACTGCCAGTGCCATCATCTTAAGTGTGACCATTTTTTTCTTCTCCCTGCCCTCTATCTAGCTGAAACTTGCTAAATCTTTTTTTTCAATTTTTATTGGATATTTTCTTCATTTACATTTCAAATGCTATCCCGAAAGTCCCCTATACCATCCCCCTGCCCTGCTCCCCTACCCACCCACTCCCACTTCTTGGCCCTGGTGTTGAAACTTGCTAAATCTTGTGTATTTCCCCTTTACACCTGAGCCTCCACGACCTTTAGGACTCCTATGTCTTGGCTCCATCTTATCTAATGCTCCACAGTGTCCTCCTCAGACCCCTGACTTGATTATAACCCTTTCTTGGAGGCCTCCTCTGCTTGGTTGCCTAACACCTTATCATGGTCTGCTAACTCCGTAAGGACATGAATGACCCTACTGACCTTGTGTTCCCAAGATCCACCACCGAGCAGAGCAGTAGCCATATATTGTATGTATACAGATGCTTGTACAAGGTGACATCCTCTTACATCACACAAGGTCATCTGACTTCTCTAGCTCCTTTTCCTGGCCTCTTTGTTGGCATATAAGAAACTGAACTATATCTTCCAGAAGCAGAAACAAGAAGTGACATTTTTGTTGTTGTCCATGTTTGTCTTCATACTGCTTTGGAGTTCTTCAGAGATGGAGGAAGGCCATCAGATAGCCACAGATCCCATGTTTCCTGGGAGAAGCCAGCTTCCTGCTTGAGGATCCCAAATCCAGGTTCTGTGACTTTGTGACTGAACCCAGCCTTCTGTTCGTTCGTTCGTTTGTTCCTTCCTTCCTTCCTTCCTTCCTTCCTTCCTTCCTTCCTTCCTTCCTTCCTTCCTTCCTAACACTGAGCAGTGAGGCTGAGCAGTCTCACTACTGTGTGAGGACTGAGTGGGAACAGGCAGGCTCAGCTGCTGGATGTCCAGGGCTCAGGACAGAGGAAGGGAGGAGACTGTCCACATCCATCCCTCTCCCTCAAGCTCTCCTAGGCCGGTGTCTGTCCTCTGCTTCCCAGCCTCCATGGCCCCATGGCCTTTTAATAAAAGCTTTCTCCTCTCCCCTCCTTCTTTCCCTGAAGCATTGCCAAGTCCAAGGGCAGGCACACTCTCTGGAGGTTTGACTATTTCTTTCTTGGTCTTTGGTGGCATTTGAAGGTTAGAATACATGGGGGTGAAATTCTAGGGTCCCCTTCTTCCCCACCAGAATGATGTTTGTTTTATGCTTTGCTCTTTCTGATCTCAGACCCACCTAAGTAAACCCAGGGTTTATCTGACAAAACTGGACAGCCCTCTATACGCACAGAACTGCTCAGTGTGGTTTGACTTCACAATGAAGCATTTTTAAAAAAGGGCAGGTCCATGGCTTCAGCATTTAAATCCTATGCAAATAATTATGGCCAATGTACAAGTCAGAGAAATGTGCTTTGAGCTGGGTGGCCTCTCTGTTCAATATTGCCTTTTATTCAGAATAGGCAAACACAAGAGGAATTATATTTATTTGCTTTCTCTGTTGAATATTTTAATGGTGTGTTCTGTCTGAGAAAACCTGATGTTTAGCTAAAGTTGACAGAAACCACAAGTGGACGTGTCAAAACAAGCTGGAGAGAGTTACTTTTGATGTGTTTTATTGAGATATCCGAGGTACTTTCCAATTATTTTATGCCAAGAAAGGCAGTTATTCACAAAATAGATCTTGCTTGAAAACCACAAATGTAACTTGTCAAACCTAAATATCATTTAGATCTGTCTGACAGAAAGTTCTGAGGGACACTGCATGGCTCACTGCAGGAAGGCTCAAGCAGACTCAAGTGACAGAGGCAGGAGCCTGAGTTCAGGGAACAGAGTGGGGCTTCCCCTGTCTCGTGTGTGGCTACATACCCTGCAACTCTCTTGGTGTCTGTGGAGCACACTGGACTCTGCACTGGGGACAGACGTGAGCATGAGTCTCTGAGGGTGTGACCTGCTGACGACCCATTGGATCCTTCACTCTGACAAATGTGGGCTGTTCGAACACGCACCTTTGACTGCAGGGTACTGGGGGCCCTGGCTGGCACAGTGCGATGACCAGCCCTGAGTGCCTGTGCTAATCCTGCCACTCAGGTCCCTAAATCTCCTTGAAACTACTGCAACTTCCTAAGCCAGAGTCAAGCAGGTCCTTTTGTAAGAGAATGTGAGACATGGTGAAGTACCACCAGACACACGTGAGACCTGCCGACAGAAGAGTTTCTCTTGTCTCCCAGCTTTGACACATGAAAGCCAGAGAGAAGCCACTGTTTGTACCTGTCTTCTGCCACTGAATGGGGGGAAATGTAAGGCAGGGTCTGGTACCACACATGTCCCCAACTCATTGATCCTTTTGCTCCTGGGGGAAAGAGGGGAGTCCCTGTGGATACCAATGGCAGTGCACATATGAAACGAATGCACCGGAGTTTCAAAAGGAGACTTAAGGAACAACGGACAGAGACAAAGACAACAGAGAAAGGAGGTGTTTTTAGATTAGA
The DNA here is from genome assembly GCF_000001635.26 of Mus musculus. NCBI lineage: Eukaryota > Metazoa > Chordata > Mammalia > Rodentia > Muridae > Mus > Mus musculus. Next base: position 28,683,584 of record NC_000071.6, read on the forward strand.
CAGAAACCACATGAAAGAGGCCTTGGAAGAGGAGTTAGGTTTGAACTTGACTGTGTGGAGGGTGGGGACTGACAGGAGGGCCTCTGTGGAAGCCAGATGAATCCAAGATCCCAGGACAGCCCCAGGAACTGGCTCTGGAGCTATGGGTGTGGGAGCTCTGAGAGTCAGCCTCTTCAGGAAGGGTCCTGGGAACCCATGACTTCCCTACACTCCATGTGCTTCCTGAGAGCACAGGAAATCATCTTCATTAGTGTCTGAGGGTGTCTCAGGGTGCTTCATGTTCAGACTCTTTGTAAGGCCTACAAGGGAGAGCATGGCCCCCTGAGATGGCTCTGTAGGCACCTGCATGGAACCATCAGTGCCCCTTACAGAAAAGCATGAAGACAAGTATGTCTGGAGAGACCTTTCCAGCAAATGTTTTACTGGGCTATAGCTCTCAGCCAAGTGACCGGCTCATCTGTTCCTGGCAGCTCTCTGTAGGGACCTTCAGAAGTCAGGAAGATTCCAGCTCCTAGAGGTGACATTTTCTGTGTTCTTGTCTCAGGCATGGGAAGACTCATATTTACACTATTTTCCATTTCTGGTCAAGTTGAGTGTCCCATGCTGCCAAGAAGCAAGTTGGAGAGGAAAGGGTTTATTCAGTGTACACTTCCATACTGCTGTTCATCACCAAAGGAAGTCAGGACTAGAACTCAGGCAGGGCAGGAAGCAGGAGCTGATGCAGAGGCCATGGAGGGATGTTACTTACTGGCTTGCTTCCCCTGGCTTGCTCAGCCTGCTCTCTTATAGAACCAAGACTACCAGTCCAGAGATGGTCCCACCCACAAGGGGCCCTCCCCACTTGATCACTAATTGAGAAAATGCCTTACAGCTGGATCTCATGGAGGAATTTCCCCAACTGAAGCTCCTTTCTCTGAAAGACAAACTCCAGCCTGTGTCAAGTTGACAGAAAACTAGCCAGTACACTGACCTAGAGTGGACTCCCTCTCTGGGACAATGTCTCATTTTAGACTCCTTCCTGCCCTTTTTCCTGATACCATACCCTCACTACAGAGAGCCTCCATCCTTGGGGTCTTTGTGGGGTCCTAGGGAGAAGGGCCTGACTGTTCTATGTCACTCAAACCAGATCCCAAGTCTGTCTCAGGCCAGGTGACAGGCTCTGCTTCACAGTTTTGAGGCTGGGGAAAGGGTGCTGAGTGGTGTCAGGAGATGGCATAAAGACAGCCTCTGGGGGTGGGCCATAGTGCTAGGCCCATGGTGTGGCAAAGTGATTAAAATCCAGCATACCGTGCTGTGGCTGAGTTGGTTGGACGAGATTTTTGTCTTTTTGCCTTTGTCAGTATTTTGGTCCCTGAGACTTCCATATATAGAGAGAATGGGTCATCAAGGGAATCTGGTAATGGGTTCTTGTCTGACCAGAGGAAGCTAGGCTTTGAACCTGGACTCAAGTTCATTTGTGGTTTCTTAAAGTACTGTAAACACTGTTGTCATCTCTACTGAAGCCTATTAAAAGCTAGGTGGCACTACCCTGGCAGATCTGCCTTTGTACCAGTCTGTCCAATCATCTATCTGGAGCTTTCCCTAGATTTTGTGCTCAGAGGCTCTGTGTGTGTGTTGTTCTCAGGGCTCCAAGGCTGAGAGACCTCTTTTATGGGACTGTCCCTTTGTGGAGCTGGCATTTGTGGGGTCCCATTCCTGGCCTCTTCCTGGTACCATTCATCTACAAGTGATGGTTTTCTGGAACCTGGGTTCTCTCCTCACTGCAATCTTCCCTCTAGGGATGGCTCCTACCAGGACTCTGCATACCTATGTGGAGGCTGGGCACTGCTTCTGTTCCTTCCTGTTCACCAAAATTTATTCTAAAAGGCAAGCTTTATAATGGCATGACAGTTTGTCCCTATAATCATTCTAATTGTCACTTTAAGTACAGCATTCAATGCATCAGAGGTGGTATTCAGCATGTTACTATAAATAGGCTGTCTTAGGTGAGTTGGCTTAACTATGAGCTACTATAAGAGAAACTATGCTAAGCGATCACATTTAGTAGGTGTGTCCATTGCTTTTCTGCCTTGGTAGTAGTTGAGCTTGTGGTGGACCCATTGACCATAACTCTATCAAAGGGATGAGGGGAATCTGCATCTATCAGATAGAGCCACAGGGTTCAGGAACCCCGTATCAGACTATACTGAGGTTTGATTTCTTCAAACCAATCAGGCTTTGTCAATCTCTTCTCAGCTTCTATTGCTTCCTGCCAAGTTGAAGAAACTAACCTTGGAGTCAACTTTGATTTTGTGCTTTCCTTCTTCCTATCATATTGGCTTCAAAAATGGTGTGTGCATGCCTCAAACAGCTCTGTCTGGGCTTTGGTGCACTTCTTGCTTCTGTTGCCTTTGGGCTCATGATGACCCAAAGAGTCTTCTAGGTGACTGAGGAAGGAACTCATATGACGTATCCTCCTCCTCTTTCTCACCTGCTCCACCAATGTAAGCCTTTGGCTCACTGTCACATATAAAACATGTGCCTGGGTACCGAGAGATGAAGGGTCCTTGGCATCTGAGACCCCCAAGATCTGAGGTCCAAGGCTGTGGTCAGGCCATTGGATGGGCGACTGAGACCCAAGGTCTGAGCTACAGGTCTATAGAAGGTATACTGGATATGCCTGAGATTGGTAGGCTGGCATCCCCAAGCAGGCATCCTTGAATGGAGTGATATCGGGTTGCTGTTAACCATGACATCTTTTATGAGAGTGCACATGGTCCTGGGTGACAACCAGCCCTGGAGTTGGGCTGTTCTTCAGGGCCACGGTCCCTAGAGCAACCTAACTTGCTACTCACTTGCATACTATGGTGTTCCAGGACATGCTAACTCATATCTTGGGGCTTCACTGGCTCTCTCAGGATGGGGAAGGACTTTCTTTGGAAGAGGATGATTTTGTCAGGGGAGAGCCTGGCAAAACTGTACCAAGAGGGACTATTCCTATCAGACTTGACTGAGTATAGCTAGAGCAGGATCAGAAGCTGCCTGTGTCGCTTTGAATTTCATCCCTTCCCACTATGGGCCTTGGTGGTCCCTGTGGTGTGCAGGGTGATTAGGGGCCTTGCAGCTCCCCACCTCTGCCTTCTCTTTGCCCTTGATCTTGGTTTGTTTTTCCTTCCTCCAGCTGGAGACAATCTGTCACCCTGTGGCATCCCAGAGAATCGAATGGCACTCGCCATTTCCCATGGGTCAGGCATAATTGTCCCTGCTGCCTGCCTCTCCATGCCTCTGTATTTTATCAGATTCTTTGTAGCTTTACCCCCTTGTTTGTCTGTGTGCTTCACAGATGAGGTGCAGGGATGCCAGCCGGCTCCTGAAGCTAGCTTTCAAACCCTTTCAGTTGAAGCTGTGATGATGGAATTAAGGGTGTTCTCTTTACTCTCACACAATCATTCATTAAAATACTTTCGGGGGGGGGGTGGCTAAATTATACCATGCGTTTCACCAGGCTTTGCTCTCACCTGGGCTCCTGGTATTTGTTTCTAAGTCGCACTGCCTGTACATGGCTCTTAGCTAGTGACAGTCTGGGAGGGGCCCCACGGACTCACAAAGGTCTATTCTCAGAGCAAAGCCAGGGGTCAGCTTTCATGGTGTTCATGTGCATGCACATATGTGTCTTGGGGTGGTGGGGCCCATCCTGAAACTCACCATTGCACATGCACATAAGAAACAAGCCAGCATGCGGTCAGGAGCAGGTTCATTAGAAGCTTTCAGCTTTAATTCTACAGACTGGTCTGGACCCAAAGAATTGAGGAGGAAACTTATGAGAGTGCTTCTAGTGGTACTGATCAGAGCATATGTCTGTGACAATATGAACAGCAGCCCACAAGGACCACCCTGGCCCCACCAAATGGTGATAGGGCTAGCATTTTATATACAAGATTACCCTGAAGTGCCGGTACAGAAGCTTGTAGCTCTTCTTCATATGGTGGCAGTCTTCTGTGAAGGCTCATGGAGGGCATAGTCCTCATGATGTCCAAGAGAAAGAGCCATGTAAGGAGATGGGGCATCATGTGCTGAAGGCGTGAAGAGTCTTCCAGCAGCTATACCCTGGGTCTGGTTCTCACTTTGCTCTCCCAGCTGTATCCTTGGCATGAGATGGAGCAGCTGTGCTATCATGCTTGTCAATAATGCCATCCTTTTCTGATCAACAAACTGGGGTGTGGCTGCTCATGTTACAACTCAGAAAGGGCCAGTCCTTGGACTTGGCCTCTAGACACGGTGTTGGCCAACATGGGGACACGTGGAACCAACTCCAGGGTCAGCTGAGAGGAGTTTCAGTACCTTTGTCTTACACCTTGTGTGAGACTTAATTTACAGACTGCAGGCAGGGAGCTAGTGAAAGATCGGAGTAGCAATTACACCAAAGTCTGACTCGGTGACTCAGGAGCAGGATGTCTCAAATGTGGCTGCAGCACTGAATAACCCAGTCCAGAAGGCACAACACATGGAAGCTGCAACCGTGGAACCCCCTGCATGACTTGCATTCAGCTTGAAAGATCCTCTCAGACCTCTGGGTATCTGACCTCCTTCTCCAGCAGTTACTGTTTCAGTATCCTTGGCAAGGGACACTAGAGGATCTTGGGAATTTCACTTTTTCCAGATTTCCTGAATCTGGTTGTGTATCCCCGCTTTCTTAGAGGAAAAGCATCAATTCAGAAGAAACTGCCATGCAACAGACCTTGGTAGACCCAGGCTGACTATCCCTGACTGCAGCTACGGAAGTCGCTGTGATTGTCTCTTTTCCATGTGTGTGATGTCATGGCCACATAGGGCCAATAGCTGTATTTTCTCATTGTGTTTAACTGTTGACTTCCTTCAGCCTTCATGTCTGAGCATTTTGCTCGTACCCAGAGCTTGTGAATATACGTGTTATCCTGAGGGAAGGGTTTGTGTCTGTACCAATAGGGACACAAACATTCATGCCTTCAGTAAATGGCCATGTCTTCACACTTTAGTACTGCAGCTGCATCTCTGTCTACTTTGACCCTCCTGATATGGGGATGAAATGGATGAGATCATCCAAAGCATAGCTCTTTGAGCTTAGCCTCTTAGGTGGCCCTTGAGGCCCACCAGTGGCCAGTGGGTCCTTCAGGTGTTGGGTAGATGATCTTGGTTTGCTCATTACAGCCACAGAAGAAAACCACATAAATGTTGTCCAAATTTTACTATGAACTACAAATGTATAGCTTAAGCAGAAAAAAAAAAAAAAACACAAACAAACCAAAAAACTGTGAAGTGACGTTGAGTATAGTTCAGTGACAGTGTGTAGCCAGCATATGCAAGGTCCTGGGTTCCATTCCCAGCAGCTTGGCTAGAATGATGGCTCAGTTGGTAAACTGCATACTCCGCAAACACAAAGTCCTTGAAGAGTGAGGATTATTGCAATAGCCTCTGCTGAAGGTTTTGGGCTCTGGTACCTGCAGGCAGAGGTCTGAGTCCCAGCTCTGTCTGCACGAGCCTTGAGTTTTTCCTCTACATAGTGGAGATGATACACACCATGCAGGCTGTTTTCTGGAGGCCCTTGAGCTCTCTCTCATAGGTGGCACTAACACTGCCGTGGCCTCAAGTGGCTTTCCTCATGTGGCAGCTAACAAGATAGATGTTAGGATCATCCAAGATGCTTCTCAGGATGCACTGTATGGGGGGGTGTGCCTCCTGCCTGCTCCAGGCACTTCCTGCTTGCTGGCTGTTCCCACAACACAGGCCCCTCCCCACTGCAGCCTTTCCGGCATGTGACCTTCTGGTAAAGGTACCAGCACCTATAAAACCTGTTCCTACTCATTTTATGGGTGTCCTTATCAAAAGGTACCTCCTACACAACGTTACCTTCACAAACTGGATTGTTTCCTTCTTCCTAAAGTAAAGGTAATTTCTGCCAAGACAGGGCACTTATGGCTCTTTCAGTCCTAAATGTATGGCTCAGATTCACAAGAAACATGTCTCTGCCAGCACCCAAGGGCACATGTGTCAAACAAGGGAGAAAATGATTAACAAGCAAAAGCCTTCTGAGACCTCAGCTCTCGGCCCCTCTCAGCCTCATTGGAGGGGAAAGCAGGGGCTGGTAGAGAAGCCCCTAGAGAGAAGGGTGAGTCTCAGCTGCAGTCATGAGCTGCAGAGTGGCCATGGGAGCCTCAGGTGACCTGGACATAGTGGCTCTGCAGAGAGTGTTGTTCCCCCAGGACTGTTTGCTGAGAAGCGAGGCTGAGATGTGTCTGGGAGTGGTTCTCTAGCCACTCTGCAGGGACCTGGATCTTTGCCCACTGTGAGCCTCAGAGATGAGACTCTGGCAGGGACTGGAGTCAGGCAGGTTGAACAGTGCTTCTGGAAGGGTTCCAGTGTACCGGGATGCAGCTTAGTGGAAGAAAGCTCACAAAAATGTTGAGCAGCTGGACTGGACTATGCATTGTGTTCTCATGATGTATCTGGGGAAAGTCAAGGCTCCTTTACATGGCTCGTTCATGCTTTGCATTTTAGGTTCTTTCACGGTCATTTTGAGAACAGCCAGATTTCAGCACCACAGTGTTCATAGGGGGGAGCCTCTGACCCAACAGAAGGGAAGGGTGGTCCTCGTTCTGTGGAGGAGTGGCACAACCAGGAGGGGATGGTGAGTCTGGTAACTCAACCACACAGAGGCACTAGGGTGGAAAGGTGCATTCGGAGGCTTCAAGCAAGCCCCTGAATCCTGCAGACACCAATGCTGGGCATGATTCTACAACCTACTCATTTATCTTGATCAGCCGCCAGTTTAGCAAAGACAGTTCCTTTCATGCCTCAGTCAGAGCCTCCTGGAGAGGCAAGCCCTGGAATGACCTTGCCCGATAGGAGGGAGCAGCTTCTGGAACCCCTTCAGGGCCAACTGGAGACTCGGATGCGCTTTCCATGTGGCATTTGACTCTTGTCACCCCACCCTCTGTTTCTCGTCTCATGGTGCATCTGTTCACTGATACTGGGCTTGTTTTCGGGTGCTTGGAGTAAGGACCCTGGAGGACATAGCTGCACAGACTCTACTGAGCCTTTGTGGCCTTGCTTGGTATAGGAATTTCTGTAGAAGGAGGGTGGCAGTCTGTGAGGGAGACCCTGTGAAGTTGGGGGCTATCAGTCCAGTTGGGACTTCCTTGTTGCCTGTGGGATCCATGGCTGTCCTGTTCCACTCCCTTGGCCTTCTGTGGTCCCTCTGCTTCTCTTACAGGTCTCTCACAGTGAAGACAAAGCTACAGTTACTGAGCAGCTCTGTTGTCTGGTGTCTCTTGCTCAGGCCTTCTCCTAGGCCACAGAGTGGTTTCCTTTGAGAACAAGCCTGTATCAGCACTGGGCTCTCTCTTACACTGTTCAGAGAACTCCCCATGTGGACAGCACAAGTGCTCAGGTGTCTGTTTTCTCAGAGCAGGTCATGTGCAGTCCACTCTGTAGTGCTCCTTGGAGCAGTGTCCTTTACACCCTCTGCACACACATCCCACCTGCCCCCTTTCCATTTCTGCTTGATTTGTAGGTGACCATCCTATGACTCATTGGCTTTCAACTTGATTTCAATTCCCTTGACATTATTAGCAACAACTGGGGAGCCCAGGAGCTTTGTTTATATACAGGAATTATCTATTTCCAAAACAAAAATGTGACCGTGAGAAGATGGCATGGGTCTGACTTTTGCAAGCATCTTCAACATCTTGATCAAAATAAGGGAGTTAGATTCTCATATTTTCTCGAAAAGTATTCTTTCTTTCCTTTACATATTTCTTCATCTCGTGCATTCTGTATAGTTCTCCAGTTTGCATTGGGCAACCAAATGGTTTTTACTATATTCTTGCCATCACATCAGCTTTAGGATACTTTCAGCATCTCCTAAGGCATGCCTCCTGCCTATTCTCCATGCCTGCTACCAGTCACTGCCTCTTGCATAACTAACTAGCCATGGGTAGCTACCATACATTTTCTGTCCCTAGCATCTCCTCAATTTTGGAATTTCTGTGTGAATCAGATTGCACAACCTGTGGCCATCTGCCTCTGACTTCTTTACTGTCCAGCATTATTTGAAAGGTTCATCTTCCCTGACTGTTCTTCCCATTGCTGAATAATGTAACATTGCATGGACAGACCACATTTTGTTCACTCATCCTGTTGATAGGCATTTGGGCTTCCCCACCCTCCAGCTGTTAAGAATGATGCTGCCACTAAGAAACAATATATGATTTCTCTGTGATCCTAATTCTGCTTTATTTTATTCTTAGGAGAGGCACTGGGGATATGAGAACTCTGTCTTTAGCCCTTGAGTTGTTGACAAGCCACTTCACAATGTGGTTGCACACTTAATCTTCCTGCCAGTTGTGTGCCAGGGCTGCAACCTCTCTATATCCTTGCCAACACTTACTAATGTCTCTTTAGTTTTTAATTTTTTTTGCCCTTTCTTGTAATTTTATAATTTGGCTAGACAAGCACTCTACCACTCACAATCTCTCATCTAGTTTTTTGATTGTAGACATCCAGTTAGATTCAAAATGGGAACACAAAGTTATTGTGGTTCCCCCTAAGAGAGCTACTGAAACTCTTTGTGTGTTAGATATGTTTCTTGTCACAGCCATCAAAAACCTGACAAAATACAGCTGAAAAGTTCAGAGAATACAATTCATCATAGAGGAGAAGACCGGAATGATTCGGCCTGTGTGCTGACCAGGCTTGTACAGTTTTATCGTTATTTAATTTTTGAGATTGTAGTATAATTACAACACTTCTTCCTTCCATTTCTTCCTTCAAATCCTCTCATTGTATCCTTTCCCATTCTTCTTCAAATTCATGGCTTCTTCTTTAATTCATTGTTAATATATGCAAATATGTATATGTGTGCATATATGTGTATACATAAATATATTTGTGTGTTTATATACTATATGAACATATATGTATATACATACAAATATATTTCTAAATGTAACCTGTTCCATCTGTATAATGCCACCTGTATGTATGTTTTTAGGCCTGATTGGTTGCTCTTCTCTGGTGGAAGATCACCTTTCCTGCTCCAACATTACTCAGTTGCTTATAGTTCTTTTTGTAGAGTTGAGGCCTGGTGGGCTTTTTCCATTCTTTGTTGTGTTTATTAGTATTGTCCTTGTTTAGCACCCATTTGGACAGTCATTTTCATGAGACTTGATGGGTTCCACTTCTGACATTATTAGGAGACACCACCTCATAGCCAGTGCTCTTATTCTCCAGCTCTTACCTTCTGTCCAGCCCCTCTTCCACAGTGTGCTTGAGCTTTCGGTGTGGGAGTGTTTAGTAGATATACCCACTGGGACTGGGCTGCATAACTCTTCATTTTGACTGGTTGTAGTATTCTACAGTGGTCTCTGTCTATTCAAAGAGAAGTTTCCTTGATGAAGAAAAAGGACTACACTTATTTGTGGGTATAAGGGCAATTATTTATAGATTGATGTTGGGAATCATGCTGGTTTAGTAAAGTAGAAGTTGTAGATTCTCTTCCAATAAGCATGTCACTAACACGAAATGGTTAGCTAGGTTTCCAGTACTAGGCAGGGTTTCCTACTAGTTGAAAGGGTGCTATTGAGTTTTTATTTCTACTCACCTGAAAGTATTTTCTAATAACCACTGGGGATTCTTTGTTTACTCATTATTCAGGAGAATGTCATGTGATTTCCATGTTTTTAAACGCACTAATCTTATTTCTGCCTTTGATGCTTTGTATGATTGTATGATCCTTTAATGCCTGTGATTTATGGTCTCACCTGTTATCTGCCTTGAAGAATATACCATGTGTGCTTGAAGATGGACGTTGGCATCCTTGCATTGTTCTACAGGTGTCTGTCAGCCATGGTGCTGCTGAGGTCTTCCCCTGTCCTGTTGGCTTCACACTTGCATTATTATTGCAGTTAGACTCCTGAAGCTTCCAAATGGCCTATGACACTGTCCATTTGTGGCTTTAGTCTGGTATTTCTGGCCCCACTGTTGGTGGATAGAGGCGAATAGCTACTGCATCTTCCTGATAGACTGTCCAATAAGGCATCACACTTATCTTTCACAGTTCTTCTTGGAGGTGTCATTTTGTTTTAAGTCGTTTTGTTCCTGTGATACTATTCTTCCTGTCCGGGGACACTATTTACCCAGCATTCCATTTCTTATCCTTCAAGCATCCTCCTCTGTACCTTTGACTCAAATACTCAGGCAAAGCAGTTAGATTTTAGAAGTCAATGTTTTCGGTTGGATTCTTAACAATTTCTATTCAACTGCATGTGTACACCTCTCGTGCTAGTACTGATAGGATTAGACTTGGGTTGCTCATTGTACTTCTTGTTTGCTCTGTCCAGGACTTCTTGCTCTTGGTTTTCTTTTCTTAGTCTTTTGTATGAAGCAAATATTTTGTAGTGTAGAACTCTAATTCTGTAATGATTTTTCCATATACATATGAATATGCATGTATATATGCACATATACATATTCATGTATATATGTATGTATGCATGTATATTGGTTTTTTGAGACAGAGTTTCTCTGCATAGGCCTGGCTGTCCTGGATCTCACTCTGTAGACCAGGCTGACCTCAAACTCAGAAATCCTCCTGCCTCTGTCTCCCGAGTGCTGGGATTAAAGGTGTGGACCACCACTGCCAGGCTTCATGTATATTTCATTGTATTTATTATAATTGCGTCTGTAGTGCCAGGACATCTTATGCACACTGGGTTGATGTTTTGCCACGCCACATCGCCAGCATCTTCAGAGTGCATTTTAAAACAGTTGTCTTCACTCTAAAGTTTAATATGCATTTCAGCTTAGAATCAGATTTGTACTAATAATTTGGGGAACTATTGAAATGCCCCTCCTCTTCTTCTGTCTTCTTGGGTAGCATAGATTAGAGTCCATAGGTTATTTAAAAGACACAGAAGTGGGGATGGGACCACAGATGTGGAAGTGGATTTGGGAGGAGTTAGGGAGAGGAATGGAGAATGAATATGTTTAAAATACATAGTATGAAATTCTCAAAGAATTAACAAACTATTTTTAAAAGACAAAAAATCATGATGAATATTGAAAAGAAAATAAACCTGACAAAATATCATCTTTTGCCCTTAAAAAATTATTTGCTGTTAGGTATTTTGTTATTTTGTTCCTAGCACTTTGAATATAGCATCTACTATCTTTTGCTTCCATCGGTTCTTCGAAAGTCGTTTGGATGGTGTTTTTGTAGAGCAAGCATGTGAAGGAGTGTTTAGCTGAAGTGGACACAGATGAAAGGCTAAGGAAGACTTGTGCAGCAACATTTCACATTTCACTAAAGCAGACACTGGAGAAAGGATGTTCTGCTAAAGCAAGCATGTGAAAGGGCACATGATGAAGGATTCTTTGCTAGCAACATGCATGTATTGGCCTGCCTTACATTGTGTAGTTAAGCTCCATTAGTAGGAAAACTAATTGAAACCAAAAAAACAAAACAAAACAAAACAAAAAAACCCAAAAAACAAAAACAAAAAAACCCAAAAAACAAAAACAAAAAAACCCAAAAAACAAAAAACTTCTGGTGAACTGGAGCTGATTGGTAGAGTGATGTCAGCTGAGACGTGCTGAGGCAAGACATGTGGAGGACACATGATGTTTGAAGAAAGTACAAAAAAGGATTCAACAGACAGTGATGGGGGCTGAGCTAGGCTTGCTTATAGAGCTAACTGTGCAACGCTTGTTGGTCTTGAGTCTTCGCTGACCTTCACTTTGCTGAGAGAGGCACAACAGAGAATTTCTTCTGGCATCCCTCTAGGTCCCTCCTGCTGACTTGAACAGAGGCTCAGGCCTGGCTGTCTCTGCTAGGTAGTGACACTGCTGCTGGTTCCTATTTGCTATCCCAACTCTACTGAACTGGACTGGACTGCTGATGTATCTTTGTGAAATGTTTTCGAGTGGACTGAGTGCTGCTGCTAACCTGTGAACTGAACTGACAATTTCCAGACAAAACAGACAGGAGTTGCTTCAAAGAACCTTTCTAAACAGGTCCACATTCCCTGCCCCATCCTTTGTTTTTCACTACCTCTGGTAGGTGGTAAAAGGTAGGCTAAAAGAGAGGTTACAGTGTTTAAGAAACATCATTTAAAATAGATTTTGAAAATTTAAAGTTACAATGGTCTCTGATGATAAATTAGCTGGTTATCTTATTAGCTATTTTTCCTCTTTCTAGCTTTAAGGTTTATTTTTTTAAAACATTTTTTTATGTATCTCTATCTTTGCAAGCTAGTTGTGCCAATTATTATTTTTGAGTAAAAATGGTAATGTTACTTCTTCAAATGTTTTCTTCTTTTTCCTCTCACTCTTCTCTTCTGCTTTTATGGACAAACTCCTGCTCTGTGTGTCCTTCAGCTCTCTGAAGCTTCAGGCATCTCTCTTCCTTAACTCTTATTTAAATTACATGGCCTCTATCTACCTATCTGCAAATTCTCTCTCTGTGTCTTTCTCTTTAGACTTTCAAATTAACTTTATAGGGCCAGAATTTACTCTCAGACCAGTCCCAATAAGGAGACTAGAACTATTGCATTGGTGTGCATTTCTATATTACATTATACTAATTATATTATATATTTCTATAATAACACATTTGTGTATGGTTGTACTCAGACATCCATATTCACAGCTTTATATAACATGTATGACAGCTCGTGTAATATAAATATTACATTCTCTTCTTTGTCTATTAAAATCTATTGATGAAGGGTTAGAGAGATGGCTCAGTGGTTATAAACACTTGTTGCTCTTGCATAGAACCTGAGTTCCATGTCTAGAACCCACACTGGGCAGCTCACACACAACTGCCTGTAACTGCAGATCAAGAGGTTTTGATGCCCTCCTGTCCTCCACCATGACACACACACAGACATACACACACACACACACACCTCCTTAAAACAGCTTTTAAAAATTGTATTGTTCATTCCAGTTAATTATTCTAGTATTTTCAATTCTGAATTTCTACTTATTTTAAAAACAACTTGCATTTCTTTAGTGATATTTTCTGTTTGGTAAGACAGTGCTGTGATGTCTTTATGTCTTTATATTTGGCTTCAGGTGATCTTTGGAACAAACAATGGTTGTTTCCAACTCTTGGCTTGTTAATTCTGAGCTGCGAATTCTTTTGAGAGCAGTTTTTGAAGTCTGCTTTTCTCCTGTATATGGCTCATCTTTTCTTTTGTATCCCATAGTTTTTCATTCAAAAGTGGACACTTGAGTGAATACTTTATATAGATTCCTGATCTGGATTTGGCCTTCCCTGGGGCTTGATGTTTGTTTGTTTACCTGTTTAGTGGCTTGGCCAGACTATTTCACTCAAGACTGTTGTCACCTCTGAAATGTGCAGCCCGTGATGTTGCTCGCCCTGGAGAGATGGCATCCCCAGGGCATGCACAGCCACCTTGCAGTGACAGTGGCTTTCTGGAGCTCTTCATGGCTCTTTCTCCCCCTATCTGTCTGCATCTCTGTTGAATCACAGTCAGCTGTTGCCTCACTGATGCTGTCCACTGCTCTATTATTCTTGACAAGGCCCCCGGGCATAAATTGTTCTACAGTCAGTTTCAATTAAATTCATGCCTTTTTGCAGGAGTGCTCTTTGGGGACTTGCCTATGAGTTTTGTTCCAACATGAGAGAGACTCTAGCTGCCTCTTTCCCTGGTTCATCATTCTGGTGAACTACCAGCTGGTTTACAGCTAAGCAAGGTGTGCAGGGAGATCAATACCACCCTCCACTGTTTTGACAGCACCCTGAGGTGTGAACTTCCCCTCACTTTGTTCCACTACTGCCTTTCCAGCAGGGCACTGGGGAGCTCTTTGTTTTTAGAACCTATCTCTAAGCCGCAGGGCAGCCTTTGCTGCAGGGTCCTCAGAGCACTGGGCTATTTCCATTGAGTGAGGCCTGTGCTTTGCTTGCAGGGCTGCGGGGTGAAGGTGTTGGCCTCATCTTCCTGGCTTGCCTCTTCTGAACGGCTCTCCTGGGAATTCTGAGGGAGAAGGCCCATGCTACTGGATTTGACACCTGAGCTAGCACCTCCTGAGTGGGAGAAGGGAGCCTCAGGCTTCACACTGACCCTGCTTGGAAGGGAGCACATTCTTGGCCTGCTCCTCTGTGGTCCTAGCCACAGGGATTAAGATGACTCCGGGTCTATGGCCGTACATGTTGTGAGCAGAGCTTAAATCATGGAGGCTGGATGTGTGGGAAGAGCTGCAGTTCAGAAACTGTCCCCAATGTTCTTCCTGGGGCTTACGGACTTTTTCTAATAGACTCTAGGCTTTGCTAAATGCCCTTTGAACATTGTCCACAGACTAACTTTTCTATCAAAACCTGTCGGAGCTGTTTTCTGGGGCAAGAAATCACAGAAGTCAGTACCTGTCTGTGGTGGCTTCAACAATAAATATTCCCCCTGGGCTCTGGCATTGGACACTTGGTCCCCAGTTGGTGAAGTTATTTGGAGAGGTTATGGGATGATGTAGCTTTGCTGGAGGAAGTTGTTCACTCAGAGTGGGCTCTAAGAGTTTAAAGCCTCACTCATCCACCCCCTCTCTTTCCATTTGATTCATGGTTGAGGATGTGATCTCTCCACTTCCTACTTTGACTTCTATGCCTGCCTCTGCCGTGCCTCTCCACCATGATAGATCCTCATTCCTCATGCCAAAGTAAACTCATTGTTCCCTAGTTGCTTTTGGCCATGATATTTCATCACAGCAGTCAGAAGGCAATCAATACACATTCTGTGTTTAAGTGTATAGGAACCCATCACAGAGCCCGGAAAACCCCACTGTGTCCTTGGGAAGGACTGAGACCCAAGAGGAAGATGGCATCTCAGTAACATCTTGAGAAGAGCTGCAATCATGGGCATCCCCACCTCCTCCCACTGTGCATCGCATCTGTGAGTTACAGTTCTGCCCCAGGCTCTTGATTTTCTCTCTCTTGACTCTTGGCTCTTCAAACACTGATTTCTAACCCGAGCTGTGTGTTAACCGGTGCTGTGATCTGGGCCAGGGCTTAAGGGTGTGATGGGAAGCAAGGTAAGGAATCAGTAATGGTCGGAGTGGAACAAAGGGAATTTTCTCTTTTACATGACTTCTCAAGCCACACTCTGTGGAGGAGAGACTTGGATTCTTCTCAAACACCTTTAGGAGATAGCAGCTGCTACTTGCCACTGTTCTGTGGGTACAGAACATCTTCATTTGGAAACCTTAGAGGTTCAACATGTACAACAATGAGTATGGGACTCTTAGACCTGGTCAGCTGCTGGTGTCTGTTCATTGACAAGTGCAGGATTTAAGATGTATCCTTCATATTTCTCTCTCTTAATAGTCAATGAAAAACATTTTGATTTTCTTACTTCAAAATTAGTTTGGGGGAGTCTACTGTTTTCCATTCCATCCTGTTTTTCATTGCCCCATGTGTTCTTGATAGTGTCATCTCCTGTATGGGTAATTGCTGGGTCTCTCTCATCCCCTTCCACCTCAGCCTACCAGCCCCCACTCACATAATGGGTGGAGAGCACATTCCTGCTTAAGAATCCAGTTCTGCCTCTTGTTGCTTATAACCCAACAGTAGCTCCTATTGCGATGGACTTGAGTTTCTTGTCTCTTTCAATGTTTTACAGGTTTGCTATGTATGTACATCCACATCAGGACTTTTGCACATGCTGTTCTGTTTTCTGGGAACACTTTTGTCAGGACAGCCCGTTACCTCTGACTAGGTATCTGCTCTCCATCCTTCAGTTGTCTGTGCCAACATTTCATCTATCCTACTGACTAGAGGACACCATGGATATTAAATCTGGCATCTGGAATCTGGCTTGATTCTCAGTTTGTTTGTAGAATTACTACTTAAATTTAATTTGCAGAGTGGTTTTGCTCTTTGTTATAATATCAGCACCTAGTTCAGCCCACCTGCAGGTCCAACAGCTAGTTAAATAGTAGTTGGCAAACTGTCATGAACTGTATTGCAAATGCTTAATGCATGCTTCCTTACGAGAGAAAGGATGGCCTCAGATGAGTTCTCAGGAGTGCTGTCTGTAGAGTGCTCCCCACCCTGAGTGCTCAGGAGTGCTGTCTGTAGAGTGCTCCCCACTCTGAGTGCTCAGGAATGCTGTCTGAAGAGTGCTCCCCACCCTGTAGGGTGAGAGGTTGAGGTATTCACAGCCCCTCTGGAAGACAAGACGTTATGATTTAAAGTTCAATGACTTTCAGGTTCCTCTGAGCAGGGGGTGCAGATCAGAACAGCTTGCTCAGCTGGCAATGGGCACCACAGGTTATCTTCTCAGACCACCTGCCCCCAGGTAGTTTCTGAGGGTTTTTCTAACAGGGCCACATGGAGTTTGGGTAGCTATTTAATATCCATCCACTTTGAGTGATGGCTCATGTACTATGACATTCCAACTGTCCTGACCAGACCCTTCTAGGAAAGCCTGTGATGCCCTGGTGAATTTGGTAATGGCCATACTAATGCTACTTATCAGCTGTACTGATGCACTACACCCCAAGCAGTTCACCTTGACCCACATGCTCTCTCCTCCATAGCTGCCTTCCCCAGATGTTTTGCAGTGCTGAGGACAGAATCCTCACTCCAAATTGTGCTACTGAGCTATGCCTTGCCTCCAATCCTATCTGCCTCCATCTTGTGGTAGACTCTGTGGAGAAGGAATGAGTTGCTTCTATCTGGTGAGACTAGGTGAGAAGCAGCCAGCTGAGGCTTTGCTCACCAGCTGCCCCTATGGAGTGCTGGAATTCTGTGCTTATTCATTACCTTGCACAATGTTTTAGAAAGAACTTTTCTTGTTGTTTGTATAGCTTGTTATTGCTAGGACCAACTCTTTGTTTCTAAGGAAAATATCTCTGTTTTGGTTTTAGGACAACACAGAATTCATTTAAATTACATTTTATTTTTATTTTTGGTTCTGGGCCCCCAGGAACATGAGCTGCTCATTTATCCTTGTATCTCAGGTGTCATGGACATGGGGTTGGGGAACCCAGAGGATTTCTTTTCCCAGGCCAAGAGGCCTGCCTTGCCTTTGTGTTTTTCTATACAGAACACTGAAGACTCAGAGCTCTGTCCATGGTCCTGTTATAAAGCAAAAGCAGGTGCTGTTTTTCTGTTAGGTCCTTTGCCTTGGTCAAAAGTGTCACTGTACAAAATACAAAGTTGTCTATAATGTGACAAGAAGAATCTTCAGAAGCCAGGCTCATCTCTGGGCAACAGGTGCCAATGCAGGAGGGACAGTGTTCCTGTGATGTGTCTGGGTTTCTCAGGAGTGAACCAGTCACCCGAACCAAGACAGTGAATGGAGACGGTCATTGGTCTCTTTGTAGAATTTTAGAAAGATAAATGGGATGGGGAGATAAAAAGTGTTTGCTACACATGTATGAGGATCTGTGTTCAGGCCCCTACCACTCACATAGAAGTGTAGCGGAGGTTCATGCCTATAATCCAGGCACTGGGTAGACACAGTCATGAGAATTTCTGGGAATTGCTAGCTGGCAAACTAGCCTAGCTGAATTGGTGAATCTTGGGTTCCAAGTGAGATCCCCTCTCAAAACATATGTTAAGAGTAATTGAGAAAGATACTACCATGGTCCTCTGACCTCCACACATATGTATGCATGTGTGTTTGTGCCATCTCACACACGGATTAAGAGTGCAGAATATAATGAATGACTCTGAAGATCCTGGATAGGAAAGGGCATGTCTGGAGCCTCAGTAAGGACACGCTCTAAGGCTGTGCCCATGATGGTTGCTTACTTCAACTCTTGTCTGACAGGGACACTAGTCATGGGAACCCAGGGTGAGAGGACTGCTCCCTTTAATGCCTTTATAACATTTTCTGTAAATCTACACCTAACTGAACATAGAAGTTTATGTTTTTTAAGTGTTCCTAAAATCGTTTTTGGAAGTAAGTGAAAATTTGCATAATTCCTTCTGTCAGCTGCTACCTTTGACCAACAGCAAAGCTTTTAGCACAGGAGTTGCATGCATCACAGTCCTTGTTTCTCCAGGAATAGGATGGACGGACCTGAACAGTGTTGCTCCTTAGGCCTTGAAAGCTAAGAGAAAGTCTTAAAGGTACAGGAGAGGAGTCTGTGGTAGTCAGGCTGGAAGGTCCAAAAGGGACCTTTTCTTTCATGTGACCTCTCAGCCACCTACAGAGGGCCATATCTCCATGGCAGAGATGGTTAGAATCTTCTCAAACATTTTCAGGAAGCAGCAGCTGCTAAGTTATCGTTCATGGCTCATGGCTCAGCACGGATCCTTCTCAACTGTCCAGTAGCTAGGAAGAAAAGAGCGAGGCTCTTCTATGTTCTGCTCTGAGAGGAAGGGCTCCAGGGAAGGCATCAGCAAACTTTGCAGATTAGGTTGTACCCATCTCCAAGACTGAAGAAATGTGGGGGCTCCATATTGCAGCACAAATGTCAGCCTTGCTCATTCCATAATCTGAAATGTCTCCATTGATGCTGGAAGGTCTGCAGCTACCCTGCATTCCTAGTAATGCCTGTGGGAAGGTCTTGAAGTAGTAACTATCCTGATGCATATTTGATCTGGGAGCTTCTTGTAGAGGTGCAGGAAGGCAGCTCTTCTCAGGCCCTCCTGACATCAGCTCAGGGGACAAAACCCTGCTGAAGGATGACCCTGTGGCTTTTGTAAGAAGTCTATTTTAGACTCTTGTCGATCCCATAGCAGCTTCTCCATACAGAGTGGTCCAGTACCCCTCTGTAAGATCCCAGACCCTCAACTTGCCTCTAAATTTCAATGAAGAATGCAGTTCCCTTCCCCTGAACTACTTTGAAACTTCCTGCTAGAAACTTAACCCCCAAATTCATATCCAAGTGATGCTTAAGCACAAGGGTTTGGGGACATAATTAGTGTTAGATAAGGTTGTGTGGAAACCGTAATGAGTCTGGTGGCTTTACAAGAAGAAAGTGAGTTCTAACTGATACCTGTGCACTGCCTGTGCCACGTGGTGATCAGACCCGAGGTTCTCCCACAGGCTTGTATTATGTTTCAGGATTTCCAGCCACCAGAACTACAAGCCAAATAAACATGTATTCTTTACAAATGACTCAGTCCAAGATATTTTGTTTACATAACAGAAAGCAAATCAAGAAAAACACGCACAGAAAATTACTCCAGGGATTGGAGTGTGCGCTCAATGGTTAAGCGCCTTTGTTCCTCTTACAGAGGACACAGGTTGGGTTCCAAAACTCATGTCTTGTGGCTCATGAGCACCCATAACTTCAGCTCCAGGAATCTGACACCCTGTTCTGGTCTACATAGGTACCCACATTCAGGTGCACAACACATACATGCACGGACATACATGCACACACATACACAATTTTTAAAAGCCCCTTAAGACTTAATTATTTTTTGTCTAGTTCCTTTAAAAATGCTACCTTGTTGCTGATGTTTTTTTGTTCATATCTTTAGAATATAGCAGGCTTCCTCCTAGGATTATAATGAAGCTTAACTTATTCAATTGCAATTTTTTAATATCCAGGTTTGACTTAGCCATGTGTTGACAGCAAAACTGTGGTCAGAATTCACAGCTCTTAGGTCACAGTGCATTGTTCTTCCTGCCTCCACCCTGGTCCCTGGGAATATGTGGGCCGTCAGAGCATAACTAAGAGCTCTGACCCTCCCAGAGCTATGGGGCAGCCTCAACATCATGCAGCCCACATTTTTGCCATTCCAACTCTCTGTGCCTGCACTTTGGTTGGATTTTTTGGGTCCATAGTTAAATTCTACAAGAGATTCCATGCAGAGGTTAATCCCATTTAGAGCAAGTTGGCATGAGGATGTGTTGGAGTGACTAGGGAGCCTTTTCCCCCAAAGTGAACCAAGAACTCAGAAGATTCTGCTACCTCCCTGTCTAGGAAAATAGACCCAAAATAATATCGTAGACTGACTTAAAGCACGGTGTTAGTTACTGTCTGTTGCTGTGATAAAACACCATAACCAAAAGCAAAGAAAAGGTTATAAAAGAAAAGGTTTAATTTGGGTTCTAGTGTCAGAGGGTTAGAATCCACAGTAGCCCAGATGGCATGGCAGCAGGAAGCTGGAGCAGGACACAGAGAGAGAACATCTCCAGCCACACATAGACAGCAGATTCACAAACTAGAAATACGAAGGGCTATAAATTCTCATAGCCTGTCCCCAGTGATGTGACTCCTGCAGCAAGACTCTGTCTCATAGAGATAGACTACCTCCAATCATTGCCACCAAGTATTCACATTCATGAGCTTATGGGGCAGGTTTCATTCAAACTACCATACATAGTAAAACTCCATCTATAGGGTGCTACCCCTTACAGAGATTCTCTCGGAAGCCACATGATCTAACTAGGCTGTGCAAACAGCCAAACTGAGGACACTCTAAGATCTTGACTTTGGTATTGGCCACAGCCTCCCTCTGTATTGGCTTCAATCTTGGACAATTTTACTCCTTTAAAAACTATATTTGGATTTGGGAGACAAATAAATCACTTAGAGCAAATAAGGGTTAGTGTTTAAAGAGTTTTGGAGGGAAGAATGAATAAGTGGCCTGGGAGGCTCTATCAAGATGAGTCTGGTGACTTTCTTATAGGAAGTGTGGACATGAATGTGTGTGGTCATCTTGTCCAGGATTGCATAAATTAATGTTAAACTGCAGCCATTACTTTCCATCTGTCGTGGTGCTTACGACCATGTGGGCAGTTTGGGCTTGGTATCTTTTGCATAGCTACAGCAGTACATTAGTGGGGCCATTTCATCCAAGGAAGGGCATGCACTGGATCCATCTAAATGTGCTGTGTTTAGGGTTGAGACTACGTATATCTAGGGATTTGCTGTAAACCCAGCTAGGGTGACTGAGGATTTACTAGAACCTCAAGGGACTTTTATAGTTTATTTAGGCTGAGATGAGGTGGTGGGTGGCAGCTGAAGTGCAGGAAAGTCTGGGCAAGAGCCACAGAGGCTTGCAAGAATATGACTCACTTAGAGAACTGTGAAGGCTTTTCATGCCCAGACACATAGAAACTCAAGGATATGTGTGAAGATTTGGTATGGGTCTGGCTTTGGAAGGACATGGATTGACAGAGGGGTTACAGAGACCAAATGGAGGTTGGTAGGGACTGTCACAAGGTTTAGCCTGATACGCAGGGACCGTGAGTGGCTGGCATTAGGCAGTGGTGACTCTGAGGGCTGTGAAACAAATACACCTCCTGGTCCTTAGGGAATGGAAAGGGGTTCAGACAACACACGGGTTTGCTCTGGGAGTCTGGTAGATGCAGGTCCTTCTTCAGTGAGGAAATGCAATGGGGAGCAAATGACAAATGGTTCAGAATCTTGATTTACTTTTTGGATCTAGAGAGTGGATAGTATTTTCTATTTCAGGAAAAACATTTTGTTTCCACTTTTAGATAATTGCTTTTTGTCACTGTCTAAGAAGCGAATCATTTAAATAAAGATATTTACACTTTAAGGTTTTCTTAGAACTTCCAAACAGAGACATATGTGTAAATGCCAAACAGAAGTTTCCAGTCAAATCTTGCCTTTCTAATGTTCTCCCTTTGGGGAAACTTGACCTTGATTTGGGGCTTCCCATCCCACCTCAAAGAGTTCTGGGCTTTCGACTAAATGTCAACTGTCCTGGGAAAGCAGACAAGATTTAGAGTAGAAAAGCTCAAGATGTCTCCTTAAGTCTGAATTTCAGAGTGAATCCCACCCCCCTCCCCATCGGAACTGTGCAATATTTGGGAAATATTAGACATGGGTTTCTTATTGAAAATGTATCTCCTATTCTCACAGCTTAAGACACAGAATCCTTCTCTTAGTGGCTTTTGGAAACCTCATCTAGGATGCCTGGGACCTTGAGTAAGCAGAGGGAATGAATGGCTGGCATGGTGACAGTCCCTATGACATAAAACATGGGAAGGAAGGACAGTCAGATCAACCAGAAGCACATGACAAGGCCCCAGATAATTGCTAAATGCTGCAATGTGTCTTCATTTCCTGGTCAGCACAATTGCGTGTCCCTCAAACTTCTTTTTTGGGGGGGGGGTGCGTTTGTTTGTTTGTTTGTTTTTTGGTTTTTCAAGACAGGGTTTCTCTGTATAGTCCTGGCTGTCCTGGAACTCACTTTTAGACCAGGCTGGCCTTGAACTCCGAAATCTGCCTGCCTCTGCCTCCCAAGTGCTGGGATTAAAGGTGTGCGCCACCACGCCCTGCTCATCCCTCAAATTTCTATACTCTTTACAACCAACAGGAGCCTTGTTGATACATCTGCTGAACCACCCTCTCCCCTCCCTCCCTCCGGGGCCCGAAGCTTCAAACCTGTACATTTCTATGCCCCTAGCCCCAAGTCTTAGTACACAGGGTGAATCTATTCACTGTTCCTATGCTTATCACCTTCTGAGATTTTGTTAATTTCTCTTAGTTTTTGCCCTTAATGTCCTACTGGTTTTACCCCCAAAGGACATTTTTAGTCACATAAATAGATCATGTACCCTAACTGCATTGGAATAGCACTATGTTTTAAGTAACTTCAAGTCAAGTCTCAAGTGCTAACTCTGACACCTGCTACCTTAGTTGAGAAGGATTCAAGTACCACAGTATATTGTCAAGAACCAAGATAGTGACTAAAATGAAGGAATTCAAGAGAATCAGATCTCTCAGAGCATGCAAATGAGGGCTGGAGAGATAGCTCAGCTGGGTAAAGTATTGTCTTGCAAGCACAACAACATGAAGGTGATCCCCAGATTCCACATTAGAGAGCAATCTGGGCATGGTGGAACATACTTGTCATCCCAGCACTGGGAATACTGAAGCAGGTAGGTGCTGGGGTTGCTGGGCAGCCTGCCTAGCCTTGCTGAGTTCTTAGAACATGCTGAGTTCCACGTCAGTCAGAGACCTTGTCTCAAAGCAAAACAAAACAAATACAAAAAACTGAACCTAAGATGCCTGGATAATAACAACCAAAGTTATCCTTTCACACACGCACACGCGCGCACACACACACACACAGAGTGAGAGAGGTAGACAGAGAAAGAGGAGAGAGAGAGAGAGACATACACACACACACAAAGAGACACTCAAAGAAACAGAGACAGACACACACACACAGAGACAGAGTGACAGAGAGAGGGCTATGATCTATGACAAATTATGACCAAATGTTGCCATGAAGTTATATCACCTCATGAACATCTGGGCAGAGCAAAGCTATCTGGTAGGAACACCCAAGTCCGTACTAGGACTTTTGTCCAGGATTCCAGCTGTCCAAAAGTACATGGTAACATGGAGAATTCTTGGCGAAACTGGCATCTCACATTTTGTTATTAATCAATGAGAGGCTGAAGTAGCTGGTCCCCCGTGAGTGTGGCCATGAAACACACCCTGAGTGTGGCATAGGCTGTAATGTGGTCCTGACTCAGGCTGCCCATTCATGAACACATTGTGGTACTTTGGCAATTGTAGGAATAGCTGGGCACTCTTGTCTCCCTGCCTGGTCACTCACACTCTAGGATCAGGTACCTAAATGCAGCACTCCATTGTATTTCAGGTGGACTATCCGGACGCTGTGTCCCTAAGAGCCACACAGGATGGCCATGCAGGTACTTTTTCCAGCAGCAGCATGGGATGTGGAGCTGGGCACCTGTGACTCTGCATAGTTAAACCACCCCACACTGAACAGAGGACAAGTTTCTTGTCCTAGGATCAAGTCAATGGGGACTGGCAGGGAAGTGATGTCAAAGATCGAAACCAAGGCCCGGTGTTCAGTTTGTTGACTCTGTTACTATGTTTCTGCCCTTTATCCAGCAGAGAAGGGACAGCAGAACACATTATTAGAACCAACAAAATGCCCTTTAACAGTACATCCAACAAAGAACAGAGACTTATGGTTCATTTCATGGGCCACCCAAGGAAAATAAACATAACATTTGAGCTCAAAGGCCCCTGTGGAGGTCCCTGTTGGTGGAGCAAACTTCCTCACCTGAGTGTGACATAGCGAAGTGACAGAAGGGATATTAGTTCATTTACAGCCTTGTTCTTGACAAATATGAGGAAAAGTCACTCCGTTTTCAAGCATCTTGGGAGTGATTGCCTTTCCACAGAGAGCTATTGTAAGGACCTGTCGCCCACAGTTTTCTGTGAAGGTGACCCCTGAACTGTGGCTAAGCTAGGATTGTGAGCTGAAGAGAACTGGGGCAAAAGTCAATGCTGTTGGGGAGCCACAGAAAGAGGCCCCGAGTGACTTAGGTAGCAGCTGCAGAAACAGCAGCATTGGGCTCTCTGCACTGAGCAGCCCCTCTCCAGTGGGTTCCACTAGACTCAAATTCTAGATGATTCAGAACTTGCCTTTGAAGAGTTCTGCACCTGTGAGCCTCTTGGAGCTGCTCACTGTTATCAAAGCTATATGGACCTGCTAGAGTGGTGACGTATCCTTTCCTCTGTGAAAAGGGCTGCCACATTGGACTTGGGCCCCTGTATGAGCTGCAGTTTCCCTTTCTCTTGGTGAAATTCTTCTTAAAACCTATGCACAACCCCACTCCTGTGTCATGAGTAGAAGATGGCTCATTGCAAGATATGAGAGGTCCATCCTGAGGGTTCTTTGCAAGATTTCAGTGAACTCTTTCAGAATTCCAGAGAACTCTTCTGTTGGAAGATTAAATGCAGCCCCCCAGTGTCCCATACCATGCTGGGCTTAAGGTTTTGTCATTGGCATTAGACAGCCAGCATATATTCCTGTTGTATCAGGGACATGGGGCACCAGTTCTTGCCTATGAAGACAATCTTTTAGATGAACAGAATGACCACTGGGCCTGGAGATGTGTCTTGGTTAGTAGACTGACCGCCTGGAGCTGGCGGTGTGCCATGGTTAGTAGAGTACCTGCCTGGCTTGCACAAATCCCTGGGTTTTATTCCAAACATGATGTATGTTTCATTATTACAGAACATGATTGTAATCCCAGCTAGTAGAAAAATCATTTCAAGGTCACCCCCAGCTATGTAACAAGTTCAAGGCCAACCAGAACTCTGTCTCAAAACAAGCAAATGAATAAACAAACCCTCAGAGTTGCAAACTGGGGCATGCTTTCAGAGAATCCACATGCCACATCTCTCTTAAGGACTCAGAAAGACAACCATCTTTAGCATGGTGCCCTACATAGCATTCATTATTGATTAGGGTGCCATTTTAACTCCTCTGGGCAGAGTAGAATCTGCCAGGCAAAGCCCAGGGCCAACCATTTGTCAGGCAGAGTTCCACTGTATTCTTGGGTCATTGATACTTACCTTCATACTATGCCTTGAAGAAACTACACATTTGTCAATAACCAAGTTCATAAGTAGATACTGAGCACCTATTTGAGACTATAGTTGCTGTGTAAAGCAGAGCATTAGCCCATTTATTGTCTGTTGTGGAGAAACCAAGACATATTACATTACATTCCACAGAAGATCTGCAGACAAGCCCAGTGTGTGTCCGTAACTGCTAGGTCAAGAAGTTATGAACTTGGTACATGCCATCTAAACCAGGATTTGGAAACTTCCACACCCTCTCTGAGGACCACATAGTAAATATTTTAGGCTTTGTGGGACAGATGGTCTCTGTCACAGCCACTCAACTGTCCTGGTGTGAAAACAGTTTTAGATGATATGTAAATGAATGTGTATGACTGTGTGCCAATAAAACTTTATTTACAAAAACAGGCAGCAGTCTGGATTTGGCCCAGGTAAGGTTGCCAGAGTTAGCAAAGAAAACTCTAAGTCTTCCAGTTGAGTGCAAATTTCAGAGAAAATGTAGACATGGTTTTTGGCATGTCCCAAACATTTTAGGGGGTGCATAGCCAAGGGTAGCTGCTGTTTTATCTGGTAACCTTGAAGTCAACAAGCATCTGATTTGAATTAATGTATATTGTGAGTTAGCCTGTTAAAATATTTGGCCTTGACCCTGATAATCTAAGACTTGGGGAAAATCAAAGCGAATTTCCAATGAAGGTTAGGAAAAAGGGTACTGTATCTCAGAGAGGAAGGAGTCTTATCCAGTAGAGCCTGGTCAGGGACAATTGGCCAAGGATGAGGCACTTGGTTCTCCCAGACTCGGGGTCCTTGTGCCTGAACTGGAGGGTCCTTGAGGCATACACAGTCTGAGCACTGGGATAACATGGCCATCTGGTAGGCAGTGCCCTGCATACAGGGGTCCTGGCCATCTTCCCACCAAAGCTCTTCCTGGCAGCTGTTTGCTCACCTTCTCTCCTCAAGGTCAGCACCAATCATTCTTGGACCAAATAAATGTTCACTCTCCTTTTGCTCAGTCAATTGCTCAGTTCCCAGCAAACCACAGAAGATGATAATCAGGCCTGGTGTTGCTAGCCTCGCATGTGCACACACAAACCACATGTGGAATTTAAAGATACCTAGAAATTTAAATCATCTTTCTATCTGAGGTCATGAGGCAGATTGTGGTTGCAATCAACCTTTACACTCAATTCTAAAATAGCATGTGACCCAGGAAAGGTGTCCAGTGGAGTGAAGACACAGGCGTGATATCATAAGGAGCCCTGGCTTGTGGCTCTAGCTCCCATGTGTACTTGCTATCTGAAATGTTCTTTCCTTGTGACAACACCAGGCATGTATCATGTTCCTCACTGCTAACAGAGATTATACTAGCATAATC
This sequence comes from Mus musculus, assembly GCF_000001635.26. Classification (NCBI taxonomy): domain Eukaryota; kingdom Metazoa; phylum Chordata; class Mammalia; order Rodentia; family Muridae; genus Mus; species Mus musculus. The sequence goes on from NC_000071.6 coordinate 28,710,282, forward strand.
TTGGGTGCATAGCATCTACTACAATTACCTGGCAGGTGGAAACACCCACAGCACTTTACCTCCAACAAGCAGGCAGTATGTGCTGTGGGTCTGGTCAGATAATCCAAGGATCAAGATTCCCTGGGATAGGGTGGCCCTGGCTGATGCAAGGGAAATCCATGGGGCACACCATAGAGAATTAAGACAGATGACAACAACAGCCTGCAGGATGGTAGAGAGACTTGAATTTACTCATCATCTCCCTTGGGCTTGTCACTAAGCCAGCTGTTTAGGACACCTTGCCTTCTTTGAGACGCAAATGTGTTACCTTCCTCATTCCATGACGAAGGAAACACTGAGAGAAGTTCAATATCTCAGTTGGGTAATACTGAAAAACTAAAGTTTCCTTTCGTTCCTCCTAGATATCTACAGCAGAGTCCCTTTGATATCTGACGAAACCTTTGAACTGTAAAGGGAGGAGCAGAGGAATGCATGGCCACTGTAGCCTCTTAGCAGGGTTTGGGCTGGTGGCTGAGTTCTCCATAATTGTTCCAAGACAATCAAAGGCTTTGCCTACTGCAGAGATAGTGATGCTGGGGAATGCAAAACATTCCAACTTCTTGTTTGACTTTCTGCTTCTTGCTTCTTCTCTCCCCATTACATTCTTCAAAGGATGAACAGCACATTAACAACTCCCCGGTGGTGACAATTAGGGGCAATTTGTGAACTAAAATTGGCCAGTTGCCTTATTACTTTGGAGGTGACAGTCTACCACTTCAATCTTCTTTAAATCCATGCTTAAGACCAAGCCTGTCTGCTGGAAGGATTTTCTGCATTGCACATTTGTCTTTTCAATGCAGAGCTGCGACACAGTGGGAAGAAGAAGAGACTCAAGTCCTACTGAGCCATACATGTTGGATACTCATTCTCAGGTATAAATTAAAAGATGCTTAACTAATGTTTTATTTGTCCAAATAAAAATGAAAATAATAATACTAATAACACTGTTGAGCCCAAATGATAGAACGGGTAAATCACGTGTTTCTTTTCTTATCTCACTAAAATATTTTACTAAGAAATTAATTTTGATGGTAGATGAGCTTAGCAAGTTGTCTTTTTTCTTTTTTTTAATTCAAAAAGTATTTTCATATATGTTTTGATTATGTTTTCCCCTCTGCTACTTCCCCATCTTCCCCATCTCCCTAACCAATGAATGAACTTTATGCTATTTCTTTGTTTCTCTCTCTTTCTCTCTCCATCTCTATCTCTCTCAAAAAAACTCTACAAAGCCTCAGAAATGAAAACAAACAAACAAAATGACAAGACAAAGACACAATAAAACAGGAGCACCCCCCACCCCCCACATAAACCCATGGGATCTATTCTGTGTTGGGAAATTACTCCTGGGCATGGGGCTCACCCTGGAGTATGGCTGACATAACCAGTGACAGACACTCCATGGGAGAAAACCGATTTCTCCTTTACAGTACGTATCAATTGCAAATTGCTTCTTGGCAAGGAGTGGAAGTTTGTTCACCTCTTGGTGTGGGGAGCCTGTCTGCCTGTAGCCTCTACAGCTCTTGTGCATGCTATCACAGTTTTCGTGAGTTCTTATGTGCATCTCTCCTGTTGTGTCCGGAAGATGCTGTCTCCTTAAACTCATCCATTACCTCTTTCTTATACCCTTTCTGCCTACTCCTCCACGTAGATGCCTGAGTCTCAAGCAGCTAGCTTTCAGAAAGCTTCACATTTAGTACCGAATACTCCAAATCCTCTCATATTGTCCAGTTGTGGGCCACTGTGTTAATTCCCATGAACTGCAAGCAGATTCTCTGAGGATGGTTGAGTAAGTCACTGATTTGTGGATAAAGCAGAATGTTGTTAGGGGTCATTTTATCACTGTATTTCTTCAGCAGAATAACTGTAGTAGGTGATAGTGATAGCATGCAAGGCCTGTGACAGATGTAGTCTCAGCTTCATAGCCGCTTTAGCAGTATCAGGGATGGCTTCCATCTTAAGCAGCAGACCTTAAGTCTTAAATAAAAATATAAAACATGGTTGGTCACTACCTCAGCATTTGTGCCACTATTGTGTCTGTATCTCTTGCAGACAGGTTATGTAGGTTTCAGGGTTTATAGAGTGTTGATATAACTGATTCCTTTTCTCCTCTGGTAGCATGCAGAGTGCCTGCTTGCATCAGAGATGCTAGTTAGGAAGGGTGAGGTTTCTACTTGGGCACTAGCTTCACTTTTCTGTGTTTGATGACAGAAGTCAGTCTTGTATTCAGTCCCTATAAGAACTTGTCAGCTTGTTGAAAGCAACCAATAGCCTGGGATATTTAGGGGTGTCTATGGGACACCCTTTGGCTGGTGACTCAGGATGTAACCTATTCCTGGCACTAGAGGTTTTATATGGTGGCATAAGATATCTAGTTGGGACATTACCCACTCATAGGATGACTCAATATGAATTTATTTCAAATATGTATATATTTTAGGGAGCTTCTGCACTATTAAGTTTTCACACATTTTCTAAAAGCCCTTTAATGTTAGTTTTCCCTCCCCATATTTCCCCTTTTACTCTTCTCTCTGATTCCCCTCTCCAGTCAATCTTTCAATTCTCATTTCCCTTTTGTCTTTCTCTCTCGATATTTTCTATTTCCCCCTTTTATGGAAACCCTCTACCCACCCACCCCCATCCATTACTTGGTAATTAACCTCTCTGGTTATTTTGATTGTCTCACACCTCTCAAAAGCTTAGAAGCTAACATCCAAAAATAAGAGAACATATGTAATATCTGTCTTTTGAATTCTGTAGTACTTCACTCAGGATGAACAGTCATGTACCTTGACAGAAGCTGCCTAAAAAAAAATCCATGAACCAACAAGTCCACCATGTTTATTCGTGTAACTGACAGAACACTAGAACACAGAAGCATATCTGTGAACAACCATATTTGGATCAGCACTCATCTGAGTGGGTATTTCAGTGAGATGTCCTTTTCTCTTGAGCTCCATGGTATCATAGCCCTTCACACCTGGGCTATGGGCTGCTTTAACTGTACCGCTCCAGGACACTCATCTGGATATTTAGTTGACTAGAAGTATCATGCTAATGAGATAACACACTGCCAGGTTCTTAGGAGCCTTGGACTTAAGCACAGTTAATTCCTCTTTGAGATCCTTGATCACTGATGTCTCAAGATCAAATAACCAACTAATTAAAATCAATGTCCACCTTCCATTGAAGTCATTATGAGCCCTCCCCAGAGGAAGCAGTTTGCTGAATTTGAGATCTATGGGGAATCCTTTCCTTCCTCAGATCACATGAGTGGGAAAATGTGGAGCTCAAAGTTCCTGTTTCCTTTCCATGTCAAAGGAAATTGTTATCACTTCACTAGTTGGTTTTCCCAGCCATACAACCCACAAATGCACGTCCTGTAGCATGCCTGCTAAAGATCCCTCTGTGCAGCCATGTTGGGGCACACATTAAACATGCATGAAGGCTTTCAGGAAAATAGCCAATATGCATTTGTGATGTTGTCTTTTGTTATGTGAGCAAGTGTGTGTGTGTGTGTGTGTGTGTGTGTGTGTGTGTGTGTGTGTTTGCATTCATGCATGCACATGTGTGAAATCTTTCCAGGATTTTGAGGGTTTTTTAATTTATTGTTTTTAATTAGATATTTTCTTCATTTACATTTCAAATGCTATCCCAAAAGTCACCCAGACCCTCCCCCACCCCACTCCCCTACCCACCCACTCCCACTTCTTGCCCCTGGCGTTCCCCTTTACTGAGGCATATAAAGTTTGCAAGACCAAGGGGCCTCTCTTCCCAATGATGGCCGACTAGGCCATTTTCTGCTACATATGCAGCTAGAGACACAAGCTCCGGGGGTACTGGTTAGTTCATATTGTTGTTCTACCTATAGGGTTGCAGACCCCTTTAGTTCCTTGGGTACTTTCTCTAGCTCCTCCATTGGGGGCCCTGTGATCCATCCAATAGCTGACTGTGAGCATCCACTTCTGTGTTTGCCAGGCCCTGGCAGGATTTTGAGTTTTTCATGTATAATCCTCAAAGATGAAACTAGACAAGAGTTAGAGGCAGAGAGAGGTCAAAAAGAGTTGGATCGCTGGGGAGCCCTGGGCTCTGAGAGGAACTGGGGTGCTGTGTCTCCTGTTCCACACCCCTGGCATGGGCAGAGCCCAGCATGTCTGTGGGAGCAGGTGTTTGGGATCTAAGAATGAGGCATAAGTGTCTTGGAAACTGAGAACATGTAACCTGTATTGGCTTTCTGTGTGGCTGTGGAGGGCTGGAGAGCCTGGACTTTGACAGTCTGTGTGGAAACAGCCAGCCCTTCCACAGTGATTTTCACATACTCAGGGTCAGGCAGAGGAGCAGCAGAAGCGAATGTCTCTATGAGAGATGGCTGTGAGGATCAGTGGCTCTCTTCCCTGTGTCCAGTCAATCTCCTACCCTTAATATGTCACCGGAGGTCTAGGGGAAGGTCAGGATGACTGAAATCAAGTTTCATCTACTTTGAAAGTGTTGGGGCCTAAAACAGAAGGCAGCATAGGAACTAACAAACAAATACATGGAAAGTATCTCTCATGCACTTGAGCCCTGGGTGTGAGATGCATGCCGACTTCTATGCAGATGAACTTCTAAAATTCTTTCTAGAACATTCACTGCTAGAGTCAGTCCTAGAAACAGAAAGATAGAAATGAACAAGAAAGAAGGGAGGGTGGTAGCTCCTGACACACTGCTGAGCTTTAAGTTTGACTTGTTCAACACAATTCCTCCCAGGAAGACAGCGGGCCAGCATACAAAACACTCTCTTGGTATGGCAGCCTCTATCAGAGTGCCAGACAGCAAGCCACAGTCCATCTGTAAAACGCAGGCATCTCCTGGTAGCTGTATGAGGACTCTCTGGGGTTAGCTTGCATAGAAATAACTGGAACACATGTGATTCTCTTGTGGAGGCTCTCTGGAAGGCATGTGGCGGTGCTGTAAATGTTAAAACATTTGCTCACTGCATATCCTGAAACCTCACCAAGGACGAAGAAAAAATGTACAGACACCCATACTGGTAAGTCACAGGAGCTGCATGTACAACAAGATGGCAAATAGCATAGTTGCCTGTCAACAGGCAGATGGGTATGTAAATCTTGTAATCATGCAACCATGGTGGTGAGAGATGGTAGTACTCTAAAGTACAGCAGGCATTGAGCATTGTCTGTAGAGTCTAGGGAAGAGCTATGTAATGATGGGGTAGGGTGGGGTGAGGAAAAGGCCATAGACAAGAGTAGCCACACTGCAGCACAGCCCACTGTAAGCACCTAACTAGGGCTGTGATTGTTGCTGAACTGTCAGTGAGATCGCCCTGTAACAGCACCCTGGGTTGCACACTTATAGACTTGTTCACACAGAGACACCGGGGATTATCTGTGGGCAATTCAATTCCCTTCTGACATTTCTTCTTCCATAGGCTGTAGTAGGCCTTAGTTGGGGCCTCTATGAACCTGAAGCCAGTACAAAGCTCCTTCCCTACCAGGGTCTTTGATGAGTCTTGTCCTGGAATGGGCGGATTTGATATTAACCATACAGAAGAAAGCCTGAGTAAAGAGACTGGCTTTTTTTTTTTTTTCTTCACAGAGAAAAAGACAAAGAAGGAGAAAGGCGGGAAGACTGAGGAGAAGAGGGCAATTATTAGAATAGCCACACTTAACTTTCTGTTATCTAAAATGTTTTATTCACTGGTAGAATTACAGATCTTTTGAATTCTTCCATTCTTTCTTATTCTTTACATCTTCATACTTATATATACACCTTGTTTTAATTTTGTTGCCCCTGGTGCTCTCTCTTCTCCACTCCCACTCATCCGCATCCCTCTTCTTTCTAATTCTCCTACCTGTACTGCCCTTCCTCTCTGTGAACAGGTCTTATGCAGGTAGCCGCAGGTGCTATGTGTTCAGAGTCACAGAAACCACGTTATTTCCAGAATAGCTTTCACAGCACATGGTGCCCATCCAGGCTTTCTGCTCCTCTCCCACAGGCTCCCCCAGGTCTGGAGAGGATGACAGGGATGCCCCACTTAGGGCTGAGCACTCAACAATCGCTCACTCTCAGTCCTGGATCCATAGTGAGTTGTGGACTTTTTCCATCTTTTAAAACAAATAATGAGCACACACTAAGTGTAACTTAGAAAATTGTTAACAATTTTGCCAATTAGATATCCAGCTAATGAGGTTGCAAATTGGAAGTTAAAAGGTTCTCAGTTAACTAAGCCATGAAATCTACAGCTGTGTAAAAAGATGTGAAAATAGATACATTCTAAGTTCTGCCAAAGAGACCAAAGACCAGTGGTAATCTAGTGGCAAATGTCTCTCCTCACCAGGTCCCTGTTATGAACAGAGGCCATGGGCCGTCACCCCAGTCCTAAGCTCAGCATGTGATTCTTTAGTTATGGTCTGGCTGCTTGGAAGGGTTTCTTAACAGGAAGAGAAATGTATCGTTATCAGTTGTGAGTGGAAGTCCCTTATAAAAGCCCTTTCCTCTGAAATAATAAAGGACAGCATAGTCCTGTGCGGCTTCTGTCTACAACTCTGTGAACAAACTTCGCAAGTTCAACCTGGTGCCTATAGACACCTCTACAGGATCTTTCTTTTTTTTTTTTTCCTTTTCTTTTTTTATTAGATATTTTCTTTCAAATGCTATCTCGAAAGTTCCCTATACCCTTCCCCTGCCCTGCTCCCCTACCCACCCACTCCCACTTCTTGGCCCTGGTGTTCCCCTGTACTGGGGCATATAAAGTTTGCAAGACCAAGGGGCCTCTCTTCCCATTGATGGCCGACTAGGCCATCTTCCTACAGGGTCTTTCTTATTTGCTACAGCTCCCCCCTCAACCCCCACCTCTGTGATTCCCAAGACACATCATGTGTCCCTGTTCAGATTTTCTGGAGTACTGCAAAACAAACAAACAAAAAACAACCAACCAACCAACCAACCAAACAAACAAACAAACAAAAAAACCCCAAACCCATGGTTCTGGCCTGAGGATAGGGCTTGGCAGGTAAAGTGCTTGCTGTGAAAGCATAAATACTTGAGTTTTGATTCTCAGCATTTACACAAAAGGCCAGGTGTGGCTAATCCCAGCACTGAGAAACAGAGAGAGGCAGACCCAGCTTGCTGGCTTCCCATTGTAGCTGAAACAGCACACTCTAGGTTCAGTGAGTGTAGTTGTGTATTTCAGTTGTCAACTTGATAAACTCTAGACTCACATGGGATATGGGCCTCTGGACATTCACACAGGGGATTATTCTAATTAGGTTAATTGAAATGCAAAGATCTGTCCACTATGGGTGGTGCCATTCCATGGTCTAGGCTCCTAGACTACAAATAGAATGATCGGAGTACCAATATTCATCATGTATCCATTGGCATCATTAAAAACCATCTGGATTAAGTGACATCTGTGGAAGTTCTGAATGATTAATATCAAATCCAGCCTATGGAAGAAGAATTGTCAGCAGGGAATTGCTGATAGATAAGTCCCGGTGTCTTCATGTGAACAGGTTGCTTTCCCTACAAGTGTACAACCTAGGCACTGTCACAGGGTAATCTCAAGCTAGGGTGCTGCCATAGGGCAGTCTCAGCAACAATCACAGCCCCAGTTAGGTTTAACCCAGACTGCTTTACAGTGGGCTGTGCTGCAGTGTGGCTACTCTTGCCCATGGCCTTTTCCAAGGTCCCTCGCCCCACCCTACCCCCATCATTACAGAGCTCTGTCCTGGACTCTAGAGAGAATGCTCCATGCCTGCTGTACCTTAGAGTACCACCATCCCTGCTGCATTTGGAATGACCCTAGATTCTCAGACTTGAAGGCATCAAAGTACCATTCACACATCACACCATGAGCTTCAGGCTCTTATGTAAAACAAACATCTCTTTAAACAAATCTGAAGATAAAGGTGTCTCTAATTTTACAGTAAACAATACTTCTGATAATGTCTGGACCATGAAAGAGGCACCTGAACTGTTCATCAGGGAAAAGATCAGCCAGGTCTTTAGGGATGATGCAGCATCCCTGCAGATGCCAGCTTACACACAGGACACAAACTTACCACTCCCAGAAGCAAACTCAGAGTGAAATCAAACTGATTTTTCAGTTTAGAGTTTGTGGCACAAGTGACTAAACCATGGGGAGTAGTAGACTTGGCCAACTAGAGGGGTGTGTGTGTGCGTGTGTGTGTGCCCATCTCTGTGTAGGGGGCAGGTGATCAGGCCTCCTCCTTTTCTTGGGTCCTCCCAGGAAGCCATATTGACTTGGACATTCGAGACTGGGTAGAGACAGTCAGCCATGATGTCCCTGGCATCCATTTCTAGAAGCGAACACTTTGGAAGTTCAGTGTTTTAGGCTTTTCTGTTAGTTTTCAGGATGGGGGTGTCTAGAGCCCCACTTGTTTTCTTTCAAAGCTATTAGGAAGCTATTCGTTGATTTATCAACGGCATAGAGGGAGGAACAAGTTCCTAAATCCGGACTTCTTTCATTTACACAGGGATGGCCACATGCTGACATGGCAAGGATGGAACAGGAAGGGGCTCCTCTTGTGCCGTTATCATATCTGAGGATGTGGACATGAAGAATATTCATCAACATGGAAGAGTGACAAGGGAATCCCCCACTGGTCCTAGCCCACTGGTCCTCCCCCAATCTCTCTAAGGCGCACTATTTGTCTCAGCCTCTGACAATGATGCAGCCATAACCTCTACTGCCGTGAACACACAGCTTCCTCACCTGCCTTCCCCGTGGGCCTCATTTCTGCATGATCTGTGCAACGTCAGAGCAGTCTACTCTGTACCTATAATAGCATCTGCTGCCATGTAGTTGGGTGACTGTATCATTCTTATTGGGCACATGGTGGCTCTTATTTCCAATACACAATCTTATGTAAAGGCCTGGCAATTTCCTTCCCTGGCAGGAATAATTACCAATCTCAGCTGATTCCATGTCCTCTTCATCCTCATCTTCCCTCTTCCACCAGAGTCTGGCTCCTGTATTTTATTGCAGGCCTCAGAAGACTAAACCCTCCCCTTATTTCTCAGAATAGCCACCTGGATGAGACTTTTTGCCTGTGACCTTTGTGATGGGTCCTAGGATATATTGCTTTGGGAAGAGTGGAATTCTGTTCAGTTTCTGCTAGGGCTGAATTGTGTTCGCCCAAAATATGTCCCAAGCCTTAGCTCTCTACCTGTGAATAGGACCTTATCAGGAAGTAGGGTCATCAGAGGTGACTAAATGTTCAAACAGTTTAGTTTCTATGTTCATGTCATCAGTACAAACACATGCATATATGTACATACATATATATATATATATATATATATATATATACACCCCCACACACAACTTTATATATCCATAAAGCCTAAGAGAGAGAAAGAGGTGAAACTGTCTAGGAGACAAAGGGGAATAGTAGGAAGGTTGGGGGGTGAAGAGGAGTGGGAAAGAGACAGCACGCACAGGACATCAGCCTGGGAAGACACATCAGAAACCCCCGGGACCAGAGCAGAGGAAGGCAAGAGCAGGTTGGCAATGGCCATTGATTGGTGTGTACAAGTGATGTTTAACCTCCAAGAAAACCAGCGCCCAGCCAGCTAGGGAGCTCTGCCTAAGTGCCCTTCAGGGAGGGCAGCAAGAGCTAATCTGTGCTTGGTGGCCCAGTGAAATGCTAAGCCTCTGCCTTCCAACCAAGGTCGGGGGCCTGAAGTACCAGGGAACCCCTGCTCCAAGGAACAAGAGGAATTCCTGGAACTACCACTAGCTGCATGAACAGTTAAAAGTCTCTACCTTCACTGGTGTGTGTGTGGGGGGGGGGGGTGGGAGGTGGGTGGGGGGAGGAGGTACAATCCCGAATAAAGCAGTATGGAATGAATATTTTGTAAGTTTTTCAAAACACCTATGTCAAGATGCCATGTACCAAGAGCAGTTTCCAGTGCTGAGTTTGTACTGACCAGGCCACACAGCAGCCACTGCCAATTTCCCTTGGGCTGGACAGGTGAAGAGCCCAGCACCTTCCCTCCTTCTCAACTATGCCATCTCCCCAGGGTAAGAAAAGGAGAGAAGAGAGATGGCCTTCTCTTGACTCACTTTCTTCTTTTTTTAAAGATTTTTTAAAATTCTATTTATTTAATTTATGTATATGAATACACTGTAGATGTCTTCAGACACACCAGAAGAGGGTGTCAGATCCTATTACAGATGGTTGTAAGCCACCATGTGGTTGCTGGGAATTGAACCCAGAACCTCTGGAAAAGCAGTCAGTACTCTTAACTGCTGAGCCACCTCTCCAGCCCTTGACTCACTTTCTAAGCCATTAATTAAATGCCCTGGGTCCTGCTTACCACTGGCTTTCAAGGTCTTGGACTGTCTATATGCATCTCATGCTTTCCACTACTCCACCCGCATCCCCTCCTTCCAATTTGCCCATCAATTCCACCTGCAATGTATTTCTCTTCCATCCTACCTGCATTCCAGCTTCCCCTTCATCCCACCTGTGCTCACTTCCCCATCCCACCTATATCCCACCTCACCTGCATCTCATGCTCCCCATCCCTCTTGCATCCAACCTTCACATCCATCTCACCTGCATCTCAACCTTTCCACCTTCCCATCTGCATCCTGTCCCCCTGCATCATCACATGTCTTCTTCCTGGCCTGAAGCACTGCCTGTAGGTTCTATTTTGAGTTGGAAAGTTGGAAAGCAACTCTGGATGAATGGCTCCAAACCTGAGACAAGGCTGCCCCAGTAGGATGTGTAGACTTGGGTTAGCTAAGTGGGTTAGTTAAGTGAACATTCACAGGGTGTATTTGGAAGGAAGGTCAATGGGCTGTGGGAGAATTAAATTTATATGAAGCTGCTTCTGTATCTTGTAATTTTGGATTCTACATTGTCAATATTGTCTTCATAGACTGGTTATTGACTGTTGTAGGCTTTTGCTTTTTTTTTTTTAATTTATTTTTTTAATTAGGCATTTTCTTCATTTACTTTCCAAATGCTATCCCCAAAGTCCCCCAGACCCACCGCCCACTCCCCTACCCACCCACTCCCACTTCTTGGCCCTGGTGTTCCCCTGTACTGAGGCATATAAAATTTGCAAGACCAAGGGGCCTCTCTTCCCAATGATGGCCAACTAGGCCATCTTCTGATACATATGCAGCTAGAGACACAAGCTCCGGGGGTACTGGTTAGTTCATATTGTTGTTCCATCTATAGGGTTGCAGACCTCTTTAGCTCCTTGGGTACTTTCTCTAGCTCCTGCATTGGGGGCCCTGTGTTCCATCCAATAGCTGACTGTGAGCATCCACTTCTGTGTTTGCCAGGCCCTGGCATAGCCTCACAAAATACAGCTATATTAGGGTCCTTCAGCAAAATCTTGCTGGTGTATGCAATGGTGTCAGCGTTTGGAGGCTGATTATGGGATGGATTCCCGGGTATGGCAGTCTCTAAATGGTCCATCCTTTCATCTCAGCTCCAAACTTTGTCTCTGTAACTCCTTCCATGGGTGTTTTGTTCCAGGTTTTTGCTTTTAAGGTAGAGAGAATGAAGCTTGCTTTTCAGTTATTTAAACAAACTGCTACTTGCCAGGAGATTAAAGAGAAAATATAGAGAACAAAGCTTCTTCATGGATTTTTCAGTCCATCACTTAGCAGTCAGTTTAGGCTGGACCTAGTCTCCTATAAGAGTTCTGTGTGTATACAGCTCAGGTACACACAGTACAGGACTCAGGGGAGGTGTAGCAAACTTGATGAAAAAACGGGAAACTCAAGTTGAAGTTAAACAGTCAGTATCTATGCTGTGGTTTGGAGATGAAAAGTCAGTAGAAATTATTATGGTTGCTGTCGTGAATAATGGATGAACAGGAGGTCAAGCACAGCTCTTCTACCACAGAGCTCAAGGTCCCTTGCCTTCAGGTACAATGATCTATGGCCTGCTCTTGTGGTTTACCGTGCAATGGGTTCCTTTCCTTTGCTCTAGTGGGAAGTGAGGCCAAGAGGCCTCTGCAGTGTAGAGAGCCAGAGGTGCCCCCAGCAGGCTGGGTGTGGCCCCCAGGGTCATAGTCTTCAGTTGTCAAGGTACAGAAAGCTGGACAATTCCACTGTTTCTAGGCCCATAGCAAAAGACAGGAGGACTCTCTTGCCTGAATTTGTGATGACCTCTGAGTAGGTAACATCTGGGTCCACTGCTAGATACTGTTCTTTGAGTGCAAGAGTATCAGGTGGGGGCTGTTTTGAGCTGAGTTGAACATTGTAGGCCTTTTTGAAACTCTCCCTTGGAAAACCTATGTTCTCTTGGGCTCCTGTCCTTGCTGTGAGCTGGAGACAGTAGGAAGAGCTGGAAGTTAGACAAAGAGGCTCCTCCCCAGGAACTGAGATAGTGTGGAGAAAGCCAGGGCTCAGAGAGCTCATGCTGAGACTGCTAACTACAATCTCAGCACAGGCACAGGTGGGAACAGAGTTCTAGAACCACAAGCAGCACCCCTGGGTCTGGGTAGAATACCCCTTACTATTTCTAGAAAGTGGCCAGTTGTTTTGTTGTAATTTATGACAGAGGACTGGGAACATTGAGTAGAAGTGGCAACAGAGAGCCCCTGACAGGGAGGTTAGGGTGGCTGTACTGTTTCCCCTTTGCAAGGCCCTTGAATGCTGTTATTCTGGAAGAGTTAACCCATTCAGCCTCTTGTGTGCTCTGTATTCAAGCTGAATGATAGCGCTTTGCCCTCAGGTATCCATAAGACCTGTCCTCTGTGATCATTCATTCCTCCTGGAACTGGAGTGTGGAGTTGGTGAAACTCAACTTCAGGAACCACAGTTGTCTCATGGTTACACCCTAACTTGGCATCATCCTTATACTGAATCCTAGCACAAGGGAATCCAACTTCATCCTCCAGTCACAGATCTCTGGGGACAGAAAGCCATGGGCATCACAATCACCCCAAAGCTGTCCATGGCATAGCAGGGAGTCTGATCCTTCCTTAGTGTGGCCACAAGTGGCTCTGAACCAAAAATAAACACACGAGGAAGAGGCTTCTGGAAGGAAATCTGAGTGAAGGCCTTTACAACAAAGATGATAAGGACTGAGTGAGGCTGCAGACACACCAGTCTCTGCCCTTTTCCTTCCCAGGCTTTGAAGGGAACACACTAAGCTTTTGCCCAGCACACTGGAGGCAAATGGTACACCTACCCAGGAGACAGATTGCTAATGCACACAGTGAAGGATCAATGCTTCCTGAAGAGAAGCCCATCTGACAAGCACTTGATTCACACACCCCTGGTTTTAAGGGGTATCTACTAAAGTGTCACTGGGTCATGGCTCTTCTCCAGGGCACAGTTCCCCTGGGTACAGTGGTCAAACAAAGTTCTAAGTCTAACAGCTCTTTGGAATCTCGCTTCTGCTGAATGTTTTGGGCAAGCTGGTAAATTCTGGAAGTGTTAGGCTTCTTAAAGTGGACCAGGTAACCCAGCTCCTGCATGGCTGATGATGAAATGAAGCAATATGCAAAGCACTTAGCATGGTGCCTTGTGCTTAGAAGGTACTCCACAAACGCTATCTGCCACTTTTAATTTTCTTCTTTATTCTCATTAACAAAAGTCCATATTTTAAATAAAGATCATTCAGCCACCATGTGGGATGTTTGGGGACAGTGAGTTCCATAGGCTACTTGGAGTTGGCCATGTCCTCCTAACCCAGGCATTGGCTTCAATCGAGGAATGAAGTAAGAATTAATAGGAACTGGCAGCACGTTCTTCCTCTGAGTATTAACAGTTTTGAGAAAAAGGTTGAACTGTTCTTACATTTACTAATTAGATGGGCCACACTCATCTATATTTCAAGGAGCTCCAAGTCCTCTCTCTGTAATGAAGATAATAGCATGTGGGGGATCGAGACCCGAAGGTATGATTGAGTGGCCCACTCTGAAGCCACTTGGCCAAGCAGGGTTGAATCCTGGGAAGGCACCGCTTCTCTGCCTCTTGGTGATTAGCACCTGATTTATCTCTTCACCTTCCCATTTCCAGACTAATATATCTGCTAGTTATTACTTTTAGCTACTCCTCCAGCCCTCTGGGGTTGGGTGTGCCATCCCATCTTCTTGTTCATGATGGTAGGGGCAGTTTAGAGTGCCTGTCTCCTTGACTCTTAAGGATGGGTACAGTCCCCTGACTAGGAGTTAGACCCACTGATCAACATTATCGGTTAGCATAACACAAAACAGCCATTGTGAGGAGCATGACACTCAAATTCCAGTTTCTTAACCCAGGAAAATTGTTCACTACCTATGTATGCTTGTAAGGCTGTGTTCCTCGGGGTAAAGCTGGACTTACAGGGTTGAGAGCTAATATCTCTCAATTTCTGAGGTTTTGTAGAGGCTCACAAATTGAAGCTTAGAGAGGATGTGCACACATTTAAATGACTGTCTGTGTGTGTTGTGCACTTCAGCTCTTTAACTGCCACATAGACAATGGACACAGCTTCCTTTAAGCAATGACACATTCAGTAGGAGCTTGCTTTTGGTGCCACCTGGTTTTCCTGCAGATCTATGATCTTCAAAGTGGGAGAGCAGGTAACTCAGAGCCACCTCTCTTGGTCTTTTTGCCTGCACTGCTCCCACTGCAGAGGTCTCAGTGGTGCGATGTTCCCACTGCAGAGGTCTCAGTGGTGTGATGCTCCCACTGCAGAGGTCTCAGTGGTGTGATGCTCCCACTGCAGAGGTCTCAGTGGTGCAGTGCTCCCACTGCAGAGGTCTCAGTGGTTACATTTCACTCTCACATTCAGATCTCATTTTAGATGCATCCTACCTGCACTCCCAGCCTTCTCCACCATCAGTCTCTAATGCACCGTTTTATCACCTTAGAGCATTTCATATGACTATTCAGATTATGTCATTTGTCTCATTTTTGATATATCATCTTTCTCTCTGAATGGTTTAAATTCTATTACAGTGTTGAATGTTTTGTCCTCATGGTGGGTGGGTGGCTAAGTGGATGAGTAGATGGATGGGTAGACAAGTGAATGTGTGATTGGATGCGAGGATGGATAGAGACATCCTCTCTGGGCTTTTGTCACTGCCTGCAGACTGATGTGTGAGCTTCTACAAAGCCTCAGAAATTAAGAGGACGAGAAATCATCCCTGGATCCCACAGAGAGCCCAGGTGAGTGGATGAATGGATAGATAAGTGGATGGACATACAGTAGGGAGGTAGGATGGATGAATAGTTGGTTCATGGGAGGATGGAGGCATGGGTGGATTTATATACGAATGAGAGGTTGATCCCTGGCAATGGGCAAAGAGACACCTTGTTGCTGTTCTTATCTCATCCAGGGGCAAAGCAAATGTCAGTCCATCAACCTAGCTTGATGCCTGGTTTGGTGGCAAAAGCTGATTTATGCCTAGGATTCATAAAAATCAAGTCAAATCAAATAAGATCAAATTAAATCCAGACAGTGCAGTGAGAAAGAAGGACAACCCGTAGACCACCACACCACCCACAGACCTGTCCTCCAGTGCACAGAACAGATGTCCATTGACACCTGCTTGTATACACATCATGCAGAATAGATGGAGGATGTCACCCAGGGGCCTGCCAGTCATGAGGTTAGCCTGCAGCTGGAGCTACCACAATGTGCAAGTATGTGGTGCTCAGATGGGGGAGAAAGAGAAGTGGAGTAGCTTGAGCACTGTGAGGAGAGATGGAGCTGGAGACTCAAGAGTGGAGAGGAGTAGCCTCTCCAGCCCTACCACCTGGAGCCATGGTGAGGTCCCAGCATGAGCTGCCACTGAGGGCCATGCCTGAATTCATGTCTACACAGCAGGGGTGAGTGTTGACATCTGTGCTCATATTACCACTAGAGAACATTGGACATCCATGTTCTGGGCAGCTGCTTGAGATCATCTGAATAGTCAGAGGCTGTGTAGAACTTGCCCTTCCCCTCACTGGATGCAGTGCTCTGGAAAGCTGCCCCCATCTCTCACCCCTGTCAGTACTCAGGAAAGCAGGCCCTGAACCATTCCTGGGCAGCACAACAGTGCTGGCCATGGCTGAGGAGTTGCACAGGAGCCAGCACTGAGAATGAGAGCAAGGGAGAGCTTGCCTCCCCCTGCCCTCCCCACATTCATCTACTGTGAGATGGCATAGGTGCAAGGGTGATGCACTCCCCCTGGCCACATGTGGTAGTCTGGAAAGCTGGCCTCAAGGGCAGGAGAGAAGAAAAGCTAGCTCTGCTCCATCACTGGCTATAGCACTTGGAAGAGCAGGCCCTGCACCTTGCCAGAGCAACAAAATGGAGCTGGCTGTCATGTCAAAAGCATGGGTGAGCCAGCCTCAATGAGATGAGAGTGGGAGACCCTCAGAGGTTGTAGTACTTGGTGGAGTGGATCCCATTCCTTGACTGGGCAGCCCAGTGTAGCTAACTCTGGAGGTGTGGGTGTGCTGGCACCAAGGGCATTAGGAGAGTTGAACCAGACGCCTGCTGATGGTGGCATTGGGTGACCCACTGGGAGCAGTGCTGGCAAGTTCACCCTTGTGGTGCAGATAAAAGAGAGATGGTGGGCTGACCAGCTCTGCCACCATCCAGGCCCAGATCCAGGCTCTGAGATGGCCCACCCCAAAATCTATATCATCTGTGAACTGTTGGGACTTGTGACAAGGCCAGTCCTACTGATCCAAAGCTGCAGGATCTCTATGACACAGGACAACAACAGAATAATCAGGAGGAGTCCCAGTGAAGATCCAATATTGATGGTGTCACAGAAAACTCAGAGATCTTGAACTAGACCAATGGTTAATTGCAATGAACATTTGCAGTGCCGATGTGTGGACAGAGGGATATACTGTAGGACATGCTGTGACATGCTATAGCTTCCACATTGAGATGCTTTTGTGCCTTTTAAAAAAAAGTTTGTGTGTGTGCTTCTTATGTAGGAAGTGGTTTGCAAGGGCAAAGGGTAAATATGAGGAGACAGGGAGATGAGTGGGACTCAGGTGCATAATGTGAAACTCAGAAAGAACCAATAAAAAGATTTTAAAACAAATGGAGGTTGAGGGATAGGTGAATGGAAGGGCGGACTGGTAGGCTGAGTGGATAAGTGGGTTTGTAGGTATATGGATAGAAAGGAGGGGACTGGGTGAATGGATGGGTGCATGGAAGAGGGTAGATAGAGGAGTTGGGTATATTGGTGGGTGGGTGGAAGAGTGGAAGGATGGAAGGATTACAGATACAGGTATTTGACATATGGGGTAAAACTGGAGAATCATTTATATTAGCTTTGTGTGAAGAATGGTAGAACATGGATGTTTCTGTCCTTACCCCTCAGGGCTTTTGACACAAGGAGGGAGTAGTTATCAGCTACATGTATCCTCTGATGAACTCTCTCTCTTTTTCATTTGCTTGCCATGCTGCTTACCAAAGTTGAACTCAGTATCATGGGACCTCTAACAGGAATTTGTGCTTTCTTGGTTAAGTTATAATACAAATTGGAAGAAAAATGCATTAATAACATTTTGATTTTTGGATTACCATTTTGTTTTCCATGACTGGGAATCAAACTCCGTTTTATCACACAGCTATCCTGATTAGCATTTCTCTTATTCCTTCTACCAGTGATGTGTTTAGATCAGATTCTATTGAGAGGTTGCAATGTGGGAGGTGAGAAGTCTTAGAACTTGGATTTTGTCTAACTATGAAGAAGCACTGCCAGTGTCCAGAGATGGAGATCGCAAAGTTGTGGGTGGGTGAAAGATGGTTGGAGGAATCAGGACCTCAGCTGTGTCTGACATGCCGTGATTCCAGCTAATGCAGACTCAGCCACACCTTGCTTCCTTATCTGCAGGCCAAGACATATAGGTTGGTTACTCCAGTTGTTCCTTTTGATATTTGTGAGACAGAAAAAAAAAGCACAGAGAGAAATGAGAGATTTTATTTTGATTCCTGTTTTGATCTTTGGAAATTTCACAAATGCACATGATACATCTTAGCCACATTCTGCCCTTCATCCAACTTCTGGTACCCCTGCCCCCAGCAACTCAGTCCAATTAGTGCTGTACACATGTATGGGTGCAAAGTCATCCACTGGAGCATGGGCAATCTTATGATGGCCACCTCCAAAGAAAAGTGACCTCCCTCCCTCAGTAACCGTATACTGCTAATATCTGCTCAGCTAGAGGTGAGTATCAGAGCCCCTGCTCTCTCTATGTGAAGATTTTGAGCTCTTTTGATTATCTGTAGGTCTTGTGGGTAAGCATAGCTACTGTGAGTTCATGAGTACAGCATCTGTGTCATGGCTAGAGCTCAGCATTTCACAGCTCTCCTTTCCATCCTCCAGTGCTCTCTACCTTCTTCCAAGATGGTTCCTGACCCTGGAAGGAAGGGTGGTGCTGATGTCTCATCTTGACATCTATTTGTTGCTTGTTCTCAGCACTTTAAACAGTAGTGAGTCTCTGCATTCATCACTATACATTGCAACAACTGTTTTCTCCAACCACAGTTGGAAACTGTACAGATCTACAGATATAAATATAAACATTTAAAATGCAGTTTGACAACATGACCACTTAGCAAAATAACACCAGTAGGTTTGCCTATGACTTCCTGAGCATAAGTTTTGGTCATATTTACAATATCAGGCATGAATCCCTCATGTAGAGCAGGCCTCAAGTCTAATCACAATAGTGCTTGGTTACACCACAAACAATTGTGCTGCGATGACACTGGTAGGCACATCTTATAAGATAGAGTAATATAGTAGCATGCATGATCCAGCACTGGGTAGGATCATTGATGCTTTTTCTTCCCCAGAAGCCTACATAGAAATCTCTAGTACCAGGAAAGCTAGGTAACAGGGAGACAACATGCAGGTCAGCCCAAGAGTGATTTCTCTATGTCTTGTAGAAAGTGTGTGCTGTGGTATCTTCAGCAAGAGGATCTTACATGGTAGATATCTAAGAGCAATGGCTTCAATAGATTGTATTGTTTGGGGATGCCTGTAGGGTCTCCCTGACTAAGAATTAGTAGGGAGATAACATGTGCCTGGCAGTGAGATTGTCATTTAATACCCCAAGGTGCTAAATGATCATAGTGATCGAAATCAAAACTATAATTAGTATGACTATTATCAAAAGAAGAAGAGGAGGAGAAGGAAGAAGAAGATGAAGAAGGAGGAGGAGGAGGAGGAGGAGGAGGAGGAGGAGGAGGAGGAGGAGAAGGAGAAGGAGAAGGAGAAGGAGAAGGAGAAGGAGAAGGAGAAGGAGAAGGAGAAGGAGAAGGAGAAGGAGAAGGAGAAGGAGAAGGAGAAGGAGAAGAAGAAGAAGAAGAAGAAGAAGAAGAAGAAGAAGAAGAAGAAGAAGAAGAAGAAGAAGAAGAAGAAGAAGAAGAAGAAGAAGAAAACAACTATTGGCATGAATGAGAGAAACTGGAAAATTAATGAAATCAGACCTAGAATAACCATGGTTCAGTATCTGCTCTTCATGGCATATTCCCAGAGAAAACAAGGACTTATGGTATATCTGTATGATGCCATAGGAGCAGGATTCACAACAGCCAAAAGGTGGGAGCAACTTGGGGCCAGTCCATCAGTGAGTGAAGGTAAAATGCTCTGTGCGTGATGACAACTTAGAATGGAAAGAACATATGACTTATGAAGTAGCTCTGATGAACTCCAAGGATCCTGCATTCAATAAAACATGTCAGTCACAAAGATGCTTGTGGGAATTTACATGTTTGGATTCTATTGTCATTCTCTTTTTCTTTTCTGCTTTCCTTTCTTTTTTCTTTCTTTCTTCTTTCTTCTATTTCCTTCTTTCTCTCTCTTTCTTTCCTTCCTTTCTTTTCCCTTTTTCTTTCTTTTTTCTTTCTTTTCTCTTTCCTTCTTCCTTTTGAAACAGGATTTCATGCATCCCAGGCTAGCTTTGAGCTCATGATGTACTTAAGAATACCTTGAACTCCCACTTCCTAAGTACCAACATTACAGGCATGTGTCCCCATTTCCAGCTTGATACCTAAAATGTTCAAATGCACAGATGTGGAGTACTGAATGGTCAGAGGCTGGGCTGGGAAGGGTGTGTATATGTGTGTGTGTGTGTGTGTGTGTGTGTGTGTGTGTGTGTGTGTGTGTGTGTGTGTGTGTGTATACAGTTTGGAAAGAGCAATGATGAAAGCTGCTATCATATGTGAATCTACAAATGGCTGACATTGGGGATGGTGCTCAGAGATTGAGCATTAACATGTGCAAGGCCCTCTGCTCCATCCTTACTGCCACAGGATGTTACATATAAATAATGAAAGAAAAGTCAATGACCTCTTGATTTTAAAACATCAAATGTCCACAGCAAAAACTTTACAAATCCCAGAAAGATGAGGAGGAAAGACTATCACATACACAATCCCAGCTCTGAAGGCAAATTCAAAATAGCATCCTGTAGTGTAATGACTCTGTATTAAGGCATGCAACACACACATACACACACACACACACACAAACTCATACACACACAAACTCATACACACACAAACTCATAAACACACAAACTCATAAACACACAAGCTCATACACACACAAACTCATACACACACAAACTCATACACACACAAACTCATACACACTCTATCTCTCTTACAAACACACACACACACACACACACACACACACTGTTTTACATGGTACATCTTACCATGTTTTGGACTTTGTCATTTTTATTTGCTTTGTTTTGCTCTACGTGTCTGGCAGATGCTTTTCCTTGTGTCATTAAAAACAATTTGGTATGTTTTGTATAAAATACATTTTTATAGTAATTAGTTTCTCTTTGGAAAAGTTAGAAAGTTAACTTTAAATTAAAATGAAAACCACCAAAAAAGTTCAAATCACACTGTACTCCAAAGCTAAGAAAAGCGCTTTGGCCTTCAGTGTTTCCTGAAGGACTGAACTTGTCTGCATACGTGATCATGCTCCCATGCTATTGTGTGATTCCACTCACATCTCACTTAGCCTGCTGTTGCTTCTCAAAAATACAAACACAAAACCCAAACTTATTGGATGTTCTGGAGACACGTGTTTTTCTTGCATCCTGAAGGTGAGGTGACCAAGAGGCCCTGGGGAAGGGAATCTGCTGGAGACTCAGCAGGCAGGAGGAGGGTTCACGGGAAGAACTCTGAGTGCATGGGTAGGTGGAGGAGCAGTCATGCCAGTGGATGGGCACATGTGGGTGAATGGGGTGATGGGCATATGGGTGGGTGTGTAGATGGGTGGATAGATACACTGGTGAGTGAGTAGAGGGATATATGCATGGGTGGATGGGTGCGGAGATAGATGCATGGGTGTGTTGGTGGGTGGGTGTATAAATCGTTGGGTGGATGAATGGGTAGGTGGCTGAACAAGTGAGTAGTTAGGAGCACGGGTGGATGGAGATGGGGAGTCTAGGAAACCAAGGCAGAGCAGAGCAGGCCATCGCAGGTCTCTACACTCATCACCACCATGGCATCAAGGAAGTGTCTCTTTGGAAGCCTTTGTGCCTTATGATCCTGGAGCCCCAGGGGTACCCCTCTTACGTGTGGGTCCACTGGCAGCCCAAGAAGCTTCTCTTTGCCCAGGAACTCCCATCTTTCAGGGCTGTTACCTCATCCCAGCTGGAGTTTCCCCTTCCTCACTCAGTGCCCCTGGGCCTCACTCATGCTGGGGAATCCCAGCGTGCCAGGCCCTTTGAAGTAAGAACCCCACTGGGCCTGCAGGCTCCCTGCCTTCAAAGGGGCTCAGAATGAGCTGCAGTCATATGGGGTGGTAAGTGGTGGCAGGTGGGGGGAAGAAGATGGGCTCCCAAGACTCTCCCTTGAAATCAGGGAGCCGCAGAAGAGTATAGAGGCCTCTACCCTCATCCTTTCCCATGGCCTGCTGGTCCTCACTTCCCAGAGCTAGCAAGCAGAAACTCCTCTATTCATCCAACACCCCAGCCTTGCATTTACTAAAGCTCTGCTGGATGTCCTTGCTGAAGCAGGCTTTGGGTAGGGGCTTCATCACGTTGAATTTCTGTCTTCACTTCCCATCCACAGCCCAATTTCAAGATTTGCTCACTGTCTCCCAAGAACTCAGTTCCATCACACTTTCCATCCAGACTTGCCTCAGACACAGTCTCTAAGAAAGCCAATCGGCTGCACCCCACAGGCCTCAGCACTGCTGGATCTTGGATCATGACAGCCTGGTCTCACATATTGGTGGCAGCTGGAGCAGGAGAAAGACCTGATGTCAGCTTCAATTTCCTCCTGCAAATAGTGAGGCCACCTTCAGAACACCTGGGAGAGGGAAGATGTGGTCTGCTCTGTGGTGCCCCAGTGCCTTCCGTGCACAGCTAGCACCTCCCTTTCCCACATCGTCTGTAGCACAGCTTTTAAATCTATGAGTTGTAAACCATTAGTGGGTTTTGAAATCGATGCGGTAGGTCACGACCAGCACTTTTATAAGAAAAGAAATAGAATGTATGAAGTAAAAAGGGCTAGAGGGCACAGTGGGCCAGGGATGAGCATGGATGAAGAACTGTTTGCTCACACATACTCAAAGTCCCACTGTGCTTCTTTCTGCACATGCCCAGTTGAGCAGGAGCATGTGGCAGCATCACTACAGACACCAGCCTTTTCAAGGTTTCCAAAAATAAACTAGCCTTATGTGCCCAACTAATTCTTAAAATTTAGCATACTCCTGCAATGAAATGTGGGAATGTTGTTCATCCATTCATTCCTTTGTTCCTCACATTCTCTGCTGGCAAAGGTAGGGAAAGCCATAGTTAATTGTTTCATCTTTGTGCTTTCTTCTCTCTGTCTCCCTCTCTCTGTGTGTTTCTGTTCTCCTGTATCACTGTATCTCTGTCTGTCTGTCTCTCTGTCTCCCTCCATCCTTCTCTCCCTCCACCCATCCCTCCCTCCAACTCTCTCTTTTTGTTTTCTTCTTTTTTCTTGGTGGGATTTTTCTATGTAACCCTGTCTGTCGTGGAACTCATTCTGTAGACCAAACTGGCCTCGAACTCACAGATGTGCCTGTCTCTGACTCCTCAGTGCTGAGATTAAAGGTGTGCACCACCACCTCCCTGCAGATTTTTATTTTTTAAAAGGCAAAGGAAGAAAGGGTTTTGTTGTTGTTGTTGTTGTTTTGTTTTTGTTGTTGTTTTCATCCTATTTTGCAGTTCTGGGACCAAGACCCCGGAGCACACACAGACTACACATTGATACTTTCTTAGTTTTCAAGAGTAAATCACAACTTCCCAGCTGTTTCCTAACCCCAGCTCTTTGTGAGACATGCTGGTGTTTTTTTTTGTTTTTTTTGTTTTTTTCTAAAATCATGAGGACATAGCTGAGGCTTTATTCTAAACATCACTGAGTTCATGAAGATGGAGTGAAGGGGTTGCTGGTCTTTGGTACAAGACAGCCCAGGGCTAAGATCTCAGCCCAAAGAGATTTATTTGCCCCAGAGGGCCAAAGGCAGGGGATAAGAGACAAAGACGGGAGTTAGAGGATGAGGGAGAAGGGGAAGGGAACAAGGGAGAGGGGGAAGGAATATTTGTCACAGAAGGACAAAGGACTGCCTCTGAGTAGAGAGGACACAGACATGGCTCATAGACAAATGGCAGTTTATAAAATTAAAATGGGAAACCCATGTTAGGATGAGGTGTTTAATTTTTAATTAGGCATGTTAATTAGGTGTGCCAAAGGGGGCTTTTGATTGCTGGACCTTAATACTTTGATGGTCAGCCTCACGAGGAGGAAGTAGCTATATAAGAAAATAGATCTTGGTAGCTAGCTTTAGGAATACATTGTAATGGTTTTTAACAAAGAAGAGGAAATAAGGGACGGGAAGGGCCTGCCAATGCCATGTTTCTCATGCTTGGACTGGCTAGAGTCCCTTCAGGAAGTCTAGAAATTTGGGGGGAAGTACACTGTAACAGAGTCCTGGGTAGCCCAGGCTGGCCATGAACTTGTTATATAGCCAAGGATCACCCTAACCCCTGACCTTCCCACCCCCTGAGTCCCCAATGCTGGGATGATAGGAGTTCTCCTCCGTGCCTGGCAGAGAATTAGAGATTATTAATAAAAATGATCTCTATAGGCTGATTCAAGATGAAAAGGAAGCTTAACATGTGATATCTCAAAGTCTCAGTTACGAGTTGCTGGTATCCACATCTGCCTGTTACTTGATTCACTCTTGCATGGACACCATGGACTGTGATGAAATCTCCAAGGTAGATGAAGAACAAGGGAAAGATTTGGAAATTATGTTCCCAAGATGATGGCCTGTGAGGACAGTGTGCTTGTCCCCACCAGAGATGGAGCCACAACTCCAGATTGGGAGATCAGGAGTCAGGAGGGCAGTCTACCTTACATAGTCCCCAGACTGTCTCTTAGGTTCCTGCCTACAGCTCTCACCATAGCAGAATCACAGAAGCCCCTCTAAACACAAGGCTCCTGGGACAGTGTCCAGAGTTCTCTAGCTGGGGTTTGTACGGCCATGACCCAGGGAAGCATCTGTGCCTTAACCCTGAGCCCCCAGGGCTTGACTACCAACCCCTCACGCCTTCAGTCTGAACACAGCAGCATGAGGACATGCTCATTTTGCTCTTGGACTAGAAGCAGCCTCTCTCAGGGCTCTGCCAACAAGCTGGCAGTGAGCAGAGGTGGCCTCTTGCCCATGAGCTGGAGATGAACAGAGCTGACCTCCTGGCTGAGTGCCGTCCACAGTTCCTCTAAAAGCTACTGTTTTCTGGAAATCTGTGTGACATTGATCTCACCAGCCTGCCACCTGGTCTGTGAACATCCATCCTCATTGTTGCAACAGTACTGTACATGCCTCTCTAGGGTTTGCAAGAAGACTCCATAGGCTCCCTTAGGCTTTTCCTGTATGACCAGCTTGCCCATACCAGCTAAAACTCCATTAATCAAGGCTTTGGTAGCTCACATCCATCTATACATTGTGCCAGCAAAGGCTCTGGCTCCGAGGTTATTTTCTTCCTGCCTGCTGGCATGTTTGTCAGTTCCATGTAAATATTAATTAAGCCAAGGCTTCCTCTTGCAGGTGGTTGATAATGACTCAGACGGCATCCTTTAAAGCTGAGCACCTAGTTATTGTTTCAGCAATGCACCGGGCATGTGCCTTGTTGTCAATGCCCAGTTCTGAGGCCCCAAGATTCCTAGGCAATGTGTTGCAGTGTGGGCAGACAGGCTGAGCCTATAAGCCTAAAACCTGCTTCTATATCAACACCGTTTCTGTATCTGAATTCATGTAAGACCTAACACTACCAGTTAGTAGTTTATTCTGTCAGGAGGGTGAGGTTAGCAGCATTTTATAGGCAAGGAAACTGAGGCATGGCATTCACCTGGGTTTCTATGGATATATGACTATAGGAGTGCTCCTTACAGCTTCGACCAGAAACCCCTAAGCTGAGAAGGAACAGAACCTTTGTCTTCATGGGCCAAGGTGCCAAATGGGAGGAGAGGCTATGGGACACTGGATGCCTGGCACTGTGGCCTTTCTGATAGTAAGTCACTGTCCCTGGTGCTGCTGGGCATGTGTGTACTGCACTTTCCTCTGTTGACATTCATCCAGCTAAACAGGTCATTAACCATCTCAGAACCTTGTCAGTTCTCTGTTGTGTACCTCCAAGGATCTTGTCTATAAACAGCCATTTGAATGCAAAATGATGACAGTGGGGGTATGTGGGAAAAACAAGTAAAAAACAGTTTAGGTCTAAACAGGTTATGGACACCATGTAGAAAAATCCGCCAGCGTTTTGAAGCTCACTAAAGTGTGTAGAGTCTGCAATGGCGTGAGTCCTCCCATCTCAGAGACCAGGCCATACTACAGAGAGTCTCTAGAAGTAGGGGACTTAAAGATCTTTAGTGTGGCTGCATCCTCTGTGTTCTTCTGTATATGTATTCTTGCTGGTGATAAAATAGATGCTGCAAACTAGATAACTCATAGAACACAGACTTATGTCTTATAGTCCTGGAGGCTAAGAAGTTCAAGGTTGGGTGGCTGCATCTGGAGCAGCTGAATCATCTCCTGGTAGAAAGCAGAAAGACAACTAAGAAGAGGGAAGGGGGCATTGGAGACAGGCCTTGTTTCCACAACAAACTCACTCTCACATCAAGAATCCACTCCTGGCTGACAGCATCTGTCCACTCCTGATGATGGGCAGCACACATGCTTCAGATTTCACTCATGCTGCCTACTGGGTAAGTGGGTGGCTAAGTTCCCAAAGCTCAAGCCAGCTCCATTAGCTTCCAGTGGAGTCTCTGGCTGGTTCAACATGTGGTGGCTCCATAGTTCTCACTATCTGCCACTCCTGTGGTTCCCCAAGATCCTACCTCTAGGGATCTGCAGCAGCAGATTCCCTTAGGCCTGCAGTTGCCAAGACCCCAGTCTGTATGCTACACCATTTGGGACCTGGATGAGGCTACCCCACAACTCCAGAACTCTGTACAATCAGAACTATGTGAATGCTGCCCTGGTTCTGTATCTGCGTGTCTGAGCAAATGACCTGAGCTGCACACAGACATCTTGAACCATGACTGGGACAGCTTGGAGCACTGTTCTAGGCTAGGAGCAGAGTTCCAAGGCAGGTCGGAGAGAATCTTGAGATTCCCACAGGCTCCTCTCTGGAAGACTGGCCTGAGGATAGGCCATCTCAAAGTCTCTGAAGCACCTCTAAGATCCTCTCCTGGCTGAGTAGGTGACTAGTACCCAATTTCTCCCTGTACTGGCTTCTCTAGCAAAGATGGCTTGGCCACATGCTCAGTGTACTCTACTGAACTCATCTCAGCATGCTCACTAGCTGTTCAGCACTGTGACAAAATACCTAGAACAGTCATGTTACTAACAGGGAAGGTTCATATTGGCTCATGGTTTCAGAAGTTTCCAATCATGGCATCATAGGGTCCATGATGAGATATAGGCTTGTGAGGGAGAGTGGAACTACCCACCTCCTATTGGCAGGAAGAAAAGTAGAGAGAGAGGAGAAGCCAATGTCCCAGTATCCTTAAAGGTGTGTCTCCCAGGACCCAACTTCCTTCCAGAAGTCCTGGTCTTTTAAATGCATGTGGACATCCTGAAGGTTGCAGCTTGGGCTTCCTTCCTCTCTCACGTGTTAGTTACTTCACCACACAGTGTGGGAAGACATCACACCAACTTCAATTGCTTAGCTTTTGTGGTGGCTCTCCTATCTGTGGTTATGAACTAATTGATCACCATGGATACACATACAGCTGAGCTCTTTCAGCTAAACAAAATGGCTACACTTCAGCTTCCAGCACCTTCCCCCTCTCTTCCATCAGAAGCCTCTGAACAATCCTAACCACCAGTATTTACATTGTGAGCCCCTAGGGCCTAGATGATCTCTAAGGAGTTCCTACAACTTCTTCTCTTCCTTTCTTCTCCATCACAGCAGCCAGCTTTATGCCCCGAGCTCCTCCAGCCTCTACTCATAACACACTGAAGAGCCATGCCCACCTTTGTGCATCCCCTGACAGTTTTGGTCTGGGATGAGCCAGCTGTGGGACATTGGTCCCATATGATTAAATCAGTTTATTACACCATTGTTGCCTTAGGTTTATAAGTTCATTATATGCTGTTCATTTGATAATATAAATCACCAAATACCATCTTTTTCAGAGCATGTCCCTTTCCTGAGGTGACCCATGGCTGCATTTATTGTACCAATGGCCTTGCTTCTTGGTACTAATTCCATTATATTCCCTTCTGTGTCCCTGCAGCAGAATAATATGGACTGGGTAATTTATAATGAGAAGATATTTATTTTCTAGAGTTCTAGAGTCTGAGAAGCCCAAGGTTAAGGGGCTGAGTTGGTGAACAGCTTCTTGATGCAGCTTACAATGGGAGGTAAGAGGGCAGGAGAAAGGGAAAGCACTCAGGAGAAAGGCCTGTATGGTTGTGATGATTATTTTTATTTAAAATCTGTGCCCAACATAACCTGACTTTATTTAATACTGCAAAACACATCCCAGCTAAGAACAAATACAGGGAAATTTACACACCTAATTAGCCCTAACCATCACTGGGGTTTCTTGTGAACCAAATGACCTTATAGACACCAGCTCAACACTTCTCTATTTCCCACACTAATTGATCTAGTGCTGAGAGTGAAGCCGGCATGGAATATTATATCAAATGAATTCAGTTTGCAATTGGTGAAGGTGAAGCCAGGAGATCAACACTTCAAACTAGTTGTGTTTTTCTTTCCTTTATCTTTGCTTATCTTCCCTGTTCTCCCAAGGCCTCACTGAAAGGGCAGGCAAGGTACTCATGAGGCCTGCCATTTTCCTACCCAGGCAGTGTGTGTGTCACTGAGCACATATATGCCTTAGAAGAGGAGAGGCCTCTTAGATTTGACTTAGGTGTTTGAAAACCAAGCTGTGAAAAGGTAATCCTGTGAGAGTCAGAGTCCACAGAGGATGCTAGATCCAGAAGCAGGTGTGGATACAGCAGTTCTGCCCAGCAGCCAGCCAGGCAGATTCTCCTGCCCAGCAGCTGACTTCTTTAGGAGGCTGACCTGGAATTGCCCTCTTGGGATCTTTTAATCCTGTCATTCCTCCAGGTTCTTCACCACAGTCCTCTTTGTTGACCTTCTTGACACCCAAATGACCAGCCCATTTTTTATATCAGCGACACTCAGCACAGCTGTGGTCACTGCCAAGGACACACTAGCTTTCTTCCTGTTTTGCTGACTGTGTGCGATGAAACAGAGGCACACAGAGGCTGAGTGAACAGAATAAATGGACTGTGGTAGAGCTGCGCTCTGGCCTGTCTTAGGCTGTTGCTGATTGCTGGGTGAGTAGAGTCTTTAGGAAGAATCTACCCTGATGCGGCAGAGGTGCACAAGTCTTGCCTCTTGCTCAACAGGGTAACCAAGGGCCTAAGACTTCAACTTTCCCTGCCATTCTTTCCTCCTAACAGCTCTCCCTGATGTCATCTTCTCAGGGTGTGTCCACAGATTTCCAGTACTCTGGTCAGTCTACAGTATCCCCTCCAGTGTCAATCACCCTGGATCATGTGGTAGGCTGGATCCTGAGTGCTATCAGCTCAAGGTGGACATCTTTGATGCTCTCTGTGGACACAGTGCTTCCCAGGCCTAAGCACAACTCCAGCATCCTACGGTAGCCAGGCCTTGATCTTGTTTTCTGTGGCTTCTGGATGTCATCACACAGCAGTGTTCTTGCTGGCTGGAGCTGGAAGCATGTGTGTGCTGTGAACCCCAAGAATCTCTACAATTTCTGGCACTTACCTCTACTCTTGCATCTGTCACACTGACCACCTTCCGCCACATCTGCCTCCTGGATCCCCCACTCATAGAACTCAAATCCCAAAGTCCCAGTGACCCAGTTTCATGGCTGACATCCTGTGCTATTTTCCCCACTTCGTGACGGATTATTTCTTTGCCCCTTGGAATTGATGCTAATAGGGTTTTGCTGTGCGTATTCATAATTCTCTGGGCAAGTCATCTGGCCATGTGGATTTTGTGGAGCAGAGCTACTCAGACTTCACTGCACATAAGCATTGCTGGGGAGTTGGAACCTGAGAGCTGTGTGTCTGATTTGCTCTCAGTCTCCTGTACAACGCCTGGTAGAGACGGTTTGTCTAATGCAGGCACAGGGGCATCCCAGTTCCCTCAGCTTTAGGCAGTTGTTTTGACTTGCTTGGTGCAGTCTTACTTTCCAAAACAGAAAATCTACTTGCCCAGAAAGGAGTCTATGCAACTCCACTTTATTTATGTGTATGCATGCACATTCTCACATTTTGAGCCCAGCAGTAGATGCTGGATGTATTCCTTAATCATTTTTTTCACTTTGTTTTATGAGACAGAATCTCCCACTGAACCTGGAGCTCAGCAATTTAGCTAGGCTGGCTGGCCATTGAGCCTCAGGGATCTACCTACTTCTACCTCCTACTTTCCTGGAGTTATAGGCATACACTACTATGTATAGGCTTTACTTGTGTGCTGGGGATCTTAACTCAAGTCCTAATGAGTGACAGGCATTTCCCAACTGAGTTATCTCTTCAACCCTCAGTTCTTTACAAGACCCATTGTGTTACATGCAATTATATCAACCATAAAGTTATCCCAAACTGTCTTCCAGGTACCCTACCCATGTCCAGCCACACAGACAGCCTTTCCAGGATGCTTGTCCACTTGTTGGCACTACCAGGGAGCACCAAAAGCAGGGGAGACATTATTGACATACAGAAGAGACCCCAGATACTTGAGTGGTGTCAGGCCACCCCTCTGCCTGTTCCTGCATCAATCCCTCTGAGGACCCCAGACAGCCACCTGAACAATCACCAAGATATAAAGGCTTCAGTCTTGCCATGCCTATCATTCTAACCCAAGTGTCCCTTACCTGCCAAGCCAGGGTTTGTATTCTTTACTCTGCCTGAGAATCACCTGAGCAGGTTTCAAAGATAGGGGCCCACTCAGAACAGCTCTGTCAGCTTAGACACTAAAGTTTTGCAAGCTCCTGGGTTAGGTAGTACAGCCTAGATGAGATCTACAGTGGTGACGAGGCCTGGTATGGTGGGGAATAAAGAATTGTAAAATATCAGGGGTACAAGGAATCATAGACCTGCCCAATTTTCACCCTTTCAGTTTATAGGTAAAGTAACTTGCCAAAAACACAGTACAAGTCTAGAATGCCAGGCAGCTGACTTCCAGCTCTGTGTTCTTTTTATAACACCCAATTCCATACATGTCGAAAAGGAAGTTAACCAAAACATAGCAATACAGCCAAGGGCAGAAAAGCTCCCTGGCATATCTGAAAAGGAAGAAAAATACTTTGAAAATATTAAAAGCTACTTCCAGATGTCATATGAATGTCATGAACACAGCTTTAGGTTTTTCAACACACTGAGACTAATTTAATTTATTTAAATGTCTTTGTTAGAGTGAGGAATTCTTAAGGCGGAACTTCTTGTCATGTCACCCCACTACAGATCGCCTGCAAGCTACCTTGAACTAGAAATAACTGTAAAATTCGTTATACTTCAACTGATCAGGATTCTTAACAGTTTGTGTAGGATCAAAGATATGGCTGTTCTCCAAGAAACCTGGATGTTTACATCAAAGTTGGCGTTGAATCCTTTTCAACCTCACACTGTCTCTTTAGTGTTTAGATTTGAGTTCTTGTTGGAGACCTTTGCATAGAGAGCAGGCGCGCGCGTGTGCGTGTGTGTGTGTGTGTGTGTGTGTGTGTGTGTGTGTGTGTGTGAGAGAGAGAGAGAGAGAGAGAGAGAGAGAGAGAGAGAGAGAGAGAGTTGTGTTTGTGTGCATACACGGGACTGTGCATGGTTGTGCACACACATAGGCAAAAGTGTGGGAGGTACATGCAAATGTCCAGATGCAATGCTCATCCTTGTTATTTTCAAGGAACTATTCCCCTTGTTGAGACAAGATCCATCAATGAGCTGAACTCACCTCATAGGAGCACCCCAGGGGTCCACTCAGCTCCACACCCACAGGGCTGGGCTTACATCATCAAGCATGGCTTTGTTTGTTTGTTTGTTTGTTGTAAACATAGATTCTGGAGTGTGAACTTTGACCCTCATGCTTGGATGACAATCACTTTATTGACTGAGTCATCTCCACAGCCAGGAAAGTGCTTTTGACAGGACATACATGTCTTACTTGGTCTCCTGTCTGCAAAAGCCAAAACTAATCTGCTTTTGCATCAGAAAAAGCACTACACAAATCCCCTGCCTGCTGCTTTTCTAGGAGGTGGTTTTTTGCCCTCAGGGTTGAGCCTCCTACCTCCTCCTTCTGTCTTCTGCTTCCCAGCCCCTCAACCCCTCTCCATGAGGGGCTGGGGAAGTGTTTAGGGTTCTAAGGACATGGCAAAGCTTGTGCTGGGAGTGCAAAACAATGGAAGTAGGGAAGGACTATCCCCTCGAAGTGAAGCGATTCCAGTTGCTGATAATGTCCTCCCTGCTACCAAGTGTGATGGATACTTCAGAAGTGTCTAAAGTCAACCAGCTCAAAGCACACCAGTCAGAAAGACTTTCATGTCTGACTCCCTTAAGCTGGGGTTGTAAGTTAGCATTACCCTGTGCCTTTAGATTATGAAGTTTAAAGGCATTCCTTTCAAAACCCAATGTTTGGCTCATGATGAAAGGCAGTTGAACAGCTTATTCTAAGTTACATTCAATAATTACATGAGTAACCCTTTAAACACTAGATATGCAAATAACCAACTATTCTTCCTATAATTACTTTGTGTACATGTTTGATAAACCCTCAAGATTGTAATACATGTTTATGAGATTAGCAAATATGATTTCTTTCAGAATGAAGGAGTGAGCTGGGAATTAAGAGCCTTGCAGCTGCTGTGAAAGGGTTCCTGCAGGTATTGGTAAAAAGGGGCAGTTGGGAGGGGTGGTCTGGGATGGTCAGGGTCCCTAGAGATGTTGCCTCTGTCTAGCTTTCTCTAAAGTACCCCCAAAGTTCCAAGTTCCTGGCTTTGCTTTCTCAGGTCTAAAGAGACCAATGCCCCATCCATCCAGACTGAAAACATATTGGCATTGGCGGCATCAATGTGTATACATGTGTATGTGTGTGTGCATGTGCACATGCATGTGCGTGTGTCTGTCTGTGTGTATGTGTGTGTGTGGTGGTTTGGGCCAGGTACCTGCTGAAGATCACAGCTTCCTAACACCTTCTCTTACCCTCAAGAGGGAAAAAAAATTTACTTGGGTTCAGATCTACTGCAACTGGCTCTCCTCCCCAGAACACATCTTAAGTATAAAGGTTATGTTAAGTAAGGCTAATGATAATTATAGGAAGAGCCAAGAAGATATGAAGACATTTGTGTTATTTTTTTTCTCTAGCTTTCCTAAGTCCATCTCAACGGGAGATTCTGTGAGTGCTCAGTATGGATCCTTCCACACTTTATCTAGCATACAAAACCATTCAGCTTGTCTGAACACTGGTATGAAACACATTCAAACTTTGAATTTCACACAAATACTTTGTTTATTAACTGAAGTGGAAACTTTTAGTACTTTGGAAAGTTATCTCAAATGAAGTTTTGCTAGGGCACACAGAAAGGATGTCTTGCTAAAGCAAACATGTGAAAGACCATTTTCCTGAAGCAGACACATGTAAAAGAATGTTTAGCCAGGTGTGGTGGCGCACGCCTTTAATCCCAGTACTTGGGAGGCAGAGGCAGGCAGATTTCTGAGTTTGAGGACAGCCTGGTCTACAGAGTGAGTTCCAGGAGAGCCAGGACTATACAGAGAAACCCTGTCTCGAAAAACCAAAAACCAACCAACCAAACACAAACAAACACCCACCAGAATGTTTAGATATAGAAAATGTGTGAAAAGACACTTGATGAAGAGGTATAAATATGACCCCACAGATAGTGAGTCATGGTTTGGTTTGATCCATCTTGCTAATCTTTGCTAAAGACACACATGTATTAGTTCACCTTATATAGCATCATTGAGCTCAACTTGTGGTAATGCTGGCATTGAGAAAAACTCACCAGAGAACTGCTTGTGAAGATTTCTTCAGGATTGAGCTACCCCTACCCCTACCCCTACCCCTACCCCTACCCCTACCCCTACCCCTACCCCTACCCCTACCTGGTGTCTGCCTGCCTAGAGGACTGGTCTGCAGCTGCTGATTTGTATTTTGGTGTTTGCCATGGGACTGAACTGCTGAGAAAGAAGATCCAGCTCTCTCCCAAAGAATTATTGCTGAACAGGTCCACTTCCCCTGTATCCTAATAACTTTTCTCTTCTACTACCTCTGCTTGGTGGTTGGCTTAGAGAAGTTGAAACCTTATTAAAAGTAGGTTTCAAAAAATGTGTGTCTACAACTAACAGATTCCATGCATCCACTTATTCTATTTTCTGTTATCATCACGAAATACTCAGGACTGTATGCTTTAAAAATACGAAAGATGAAACTACCTCACAGTTCCAAGAATTCAAAGGCAAGGTACCAGAGTCCACTGGGCTCTGATAAGGACATTCTGACTATATTATAACATGGCAGATGTCATCGTGGTGGGAGCAGGTTTAAGGGAAATGGCACAAAGGAGTGGGGACTAGTCTGACTGTTTTGAAGGCAGATCAACAATGTGGACGCTAACTAGAATCCTATGAAAACTGCATTAATGGCTCCTGAGGGAAGGCAAGCTCCCAGTGACCTGACCACCTCCAGATTGATTTCACCTTCTACAGTTTCCATCATCTCAACACCTGACCCTGCAGACTAAGACTGTGGGCACAACGTTTGGGTAGATGCATATATCCTGACTGACTCAACCCTTGGCTGATGAGGAGAGGTTCCGGGGTGGTTCTCTTTGATCTCATATTCATGCCATGTGGTTGAGTCAAGCTGTCGGTGTCCTGGGGTTCTAGATCTAGACAAATGGATAACCCTATCCTGCTGGGCACAAGGAATGGCTTAGGCTTGACCATATGAGTCATAGAAGTTCTGCAGGGTTCCTTCATGTATCTCAGATAATTACAAGATGCCTACTGTATGTCAGATAGTGTTTTATGCTCATGGCCAAAAGACAGTCATTCTCCCCAAGAGCTGGCATTACATCGGGTATAAAACAGAAATAAACTGATGCATATTTATAAAAGTGCGTTATTTGGCATGTTGGAAGGTGGCATGTGCTGGAGAAGAAGGGTGGAGTAATGTGGGGACTGTTGCAACTTTAGAGAGATGGTGTTTGAGCAAAGTGTTGCAAGCAGAGGAGGAGGAACTCAGCAAACAGACACATGAGTGCAGCGTGTTCTGCTTAGAAAAGCATTAAGGGTCCTAGACTTGGAAGCCAGAGAAACAGCAAGAGAGTCAGAATAGCATCAGAAGTGAGGCAGATTCAGGCAGCCATTGAAGTCTCTAGCAGTAAGAAGAAGAGAGATGGGAAGAGTGTTAGTTTGAGAATGGGCTGCAGTCTTTGCAGGAAGTAAGGACAGGACAGCTGGTAGAAAAACCTCAGCCAGGGAAGAAGCTGAAGCCAGGGCAGGAAATGAGAAACAGGGTCTGGTTACAGATGATCTCTGCAAGCAGAGACAACATGAGTCATAGATTAGATGATTGTCAGTAATGGAGGAACTTGCTGGTAGCTATGATGAGAATCACAGGTTGGGTAGTAGGGGTGTTGGAAGGAAGCAAAAGTAGCTATACAGATGCTGAAGAAGCAAGGCAAATTTTGGACATGGTGATCTTTATGTGCCACGATGACCTCAGAACAATGGGGGCTTTGGGCTGGTTGACTTCTGCAGAGAGCAGAGGGAGGAGAAACATGCCAGTGAGCCAGTACAGATGGGTAGAAAAAGGACCAACTTGGGCATGGTAGAAGAAAAGGGACTGCAGCTGGGACAACCAGTGCTATACTGGAATGGAGGAGACCATGGTTTAAAGTGCAGTGGGACTTACTGCACAGTGAGGGTGTGGGTAGACAGATTTCTGATGTCCATAGGGGTGAGTGTTGCGAATGATGTAGTTGACAGCCCAACCATCTTTACACGGTACATGTTCTGTGTTTTAAGGGAAGAATAGGTCAAAACTACCAGTTGTTTTCTGTTTGTACAAACTTGTAAATACTGTGCTGCCTCAGTTTTCCTATCCACAGAGTAGAGATGAAGTAGCACCTGGAATGGGCTAGGGACACAGCTCATTTGGTAAAGTCTTTGCCTTGCAGGTATGAATATCTGGGTTTGAACTCCAGAACCCATGTAAATAAGCTGGATATGACAGCACACACTAGTAATCCCAAAGCCAGAGAGGTAAAAAGGTGGATTCCTGGGGCTGGCTGAGACAGCCACTTAGATCATGTGGTGTTTTCTTTTACCAGTTGTGGGGAATTGCAGGCTGGTATCCAGTTGAGCTGAGGTCTGAACCCCGATGGTCATAATTCACCTACATGACATGGTAGGCACTCCCTCATGCTCCTGGAACTCCGGCCCCTGTGTAAGGTACCACCTCCCACAGCCCCCACAAGAGAAGCATGGTCAGTAGTCATGTAAACAATGGCCCAAGCTTCTGACCTTCAGGCTAAACTCATCCCCAGTTACCTAGCAACATTGAAGACCATAAAAAGGGCTGTTCAGACCCACCTCACTCTCTTACTCTCACTCCTTTGTTCTCTTACCTATCACTTCTCTCACCTCTCTCTTCTCTTTCCTTTCTGTCTTCTCTCCTCTCTCCTCTCCTCTCCTCTCCTCTCCTCTCCTCTCCTCTCCTCTCCTCTCCTCTCCTCTCCTCTCCTCTCCTCTCCTCTCCTCTCCTCTCCTTTCTTTCTCTCTCTCTCTCTCTCCTTCTCAGTTTCTCGTGCATTTCTATAATAAACCTCTTAAACCATAGAGTGTCTCTGCTCCTTCAAGGCCTGCTGCACACTCTGGTCAGTGTTGGGAACTCCTTCCCTCTTCCCTCTCTCCTGCAACCCTGGGGCTTTAGCAAGGTAGCTCTGGCAGGGTGGGGCAGGCAGGGCTGCCCCTTGGCCACCCCCTGAAGAGTGGGATAGAGGAATGTCCACCCAGGGATGAGTGGATAGGGTAGGTAGCAGCCATCCCACGCCTGACTGAGCAGAGAATAGGGAAACTCTGGCAGGTGTAGGCCTCTTTTCCCTTCCCCCACTCCTTCCCCCCCCCTCCCCGGGCCTCCCTTTATTTTGTTCCCAACAACCAGTGAGGGGAAAAAAAAGATGGCTCCGGAGGAAATAACAGCTGGGGTTGTTTTGTAGTCTTAACATGCACTTCTTGGATGTTGGTCAACATGCAGTGATGGTATTTGCATTGTCTGTAAAGATGTAAAGACATCTTGTCTTTAATCATATAATGTCAATAGAGAACCTTTTAGAGATTAAAAATTATGTGAGTGAGACTGTTGTAGGCATTTTTCTAAGCATTAGGTTCTAGTGAATCTTTTGCAGACCCCTATCCAGGGGTCTAATTAGGTTACCACCCGGGCTGACAACTCAGGACTCTTTTGCATATTCTCTACTTACTTCCTCATGTTTTTATGATTGTGAAATTGGTAAACCTTCCACCTTTTCCTCATAGTTGATTCCTAATTTGGCTGATACATTACTTACTTTTCCATTGTTGTGACTTAAAACAACAAGACTAAAAAGCAACTTATGGATTAATGGTGAGGATCCAGGAACAGTGAGAGACACTGCCTCAAAAATCAAGGTAGAGCAGCAGTAGATTTTGACTTTTGGTCTCTGAAAATTTATTTTACCTTATGGTTCTGTAGAGATAAGGGTCCATCACAGCAGGGAGGCAGGGCAGCAGGGAACAGGCAAGAGCAGAAGGCTGAGAGCTCACATCTTTAACCTCAAACACAAATCACAGAGGGGGAACTGGAAATAGGACAAGGTGAAGTACTCTCAAAGCCCACCCACTGTGACATACTTTCTCCATCAAGGCTGCATCCCAAACAGCATCATTTACTGGGGACTGAGTGTTCAAACACCCAAGCCTAAGTGGGGACATTCTCATTTGAATCATCACAACTAGGTGAAAAGTATCTGGTCCTGGGGCTCAGGGAGATGACTCGGTTACTAGAATGTTTGCTGTGCAGACATGAAGACCTGAATTGAGATTGCCAGCTCCCATGTAAAAGCCATGCATATCTATATATGCCTGCAACTCAGATGCTGGGGAAGCATCCCTGGGATTTCTGCATAGCTGCTGTTGCTAAATCAGTAAGGAGCCAGGAACAGTGAGAAACCCTGCCTCAAAAAATGAAGATAGAGTAGCTGAGAAAGATGCCTGACATTAACTTTTGGGCTCTGTATGCATGTGCATATATTAGGAGTCTTCTGACTACATTCACCAGCTCACTGATGCAAGGTTGGCCATGCATATCTACATATGCCTGCAACTCATATGCTGGGGAAGTGGGCCCCTATATTTTGTCTTATTGGCCCTTTCCTGGATGGTGCTAGCTATAGAGTTTCTGGATTTCACAAAATGAGTCCACAAGTAGAACTTTGAAGAACTAGATTTGAATAGTATCTTGCAGTCCTCTCATAGAATGTGGGCTCTTCCTTAATTCCTTGGGCCCTTAGGATCCTGCAGATCTGGTTCCCGGATCTTTCCCATGGTGTCTTTGGAAGCCCATCAGATGGACTTTAAGGAGCTTGGTGATGCTTGTCCCCACATCACAGAAATGTAGACATCTTTCAACATAGTCATTTACTTTGTGTGTCTCTTGGTCTTTCTTTTCACAGTGTTCAGAAAGTTGTCCCTTGTAGTCTGTTGGATATATTCACTCTCCAGTTTCAGCTGAGGTATGTAGCCTTTGGGTAAGATTGGGAAGTCAGAGGACACTTGTGAATTTTCTTGGTTTTTATAAAAGCTAGCTCTTTGTTTATGAGTAGAGATTTCCAAGATACGTTTCATTTTTCTTTCTGAATTTTCCTGTTGTGAGCTTCCTTTGTTTAGCTTTCTCCTCTCTTTGCCTTGTGATTACCAAAATGCTTAGTGATGGTTGTTCTGGGTTCACATCTACCAGTGAAAGGACTGTCTGTAAGTGCAGGGGCCTTTCAAAGACATTGGTTGCTGCTGTCTAGGTGCTTTGGGAGGCAGGTGTTCCTGTTTGTGTTTAAATATCTGGAAATAAGACATTAGTCTAGAAACTTGATGATGCTTGTCCCCACATGACAGAAAAGTAGACATCTCTCAGCATTGTTATTTACTTTGTGAGTATCTTTAACTTGCCTCAAGCCATCTCTCTTCACAACTATAAGTCCAGTTTTCCCTGCTTATTTACTACAGCTTTCTGTCAAAGGCTCCTTACATGGGTGATGAACCAAAACTCAGGTCCAGACAGAGGGAGGCTGCAGATGCTGCTGTTCTGGGCATTTGGGAGTGGTGTATTTCAGATCCTGTGGACCCAGTACTCCTTGCTGCAGGCAAAACAACCCAGGATTGACAGGCTCTGTGGGAGATTAGGTGCTCCCACAAATCTGAAATGAGTAACCTGCTGTTGAGACACTGGCTACCTGTCCAGGTCACTTGGGTTGGTGCTTACCAAACCAGAAAAGGTGATCATATCATTGCAACAGGATATGGAAACCAAGGCAGTAGCAGCAGCATGGCAGAGCCATGATGGAAACAGTCTTCCTAACACAAGGCCTCTAACTGAATGAATGAATGAATGAATGAATGAATATTGGTGCCTCTAGAGATCTGCCTCACTGAAGAGCCACTTACTGCTTAGTCCTCTACAACCAGCAGCACCATTTCTTACAGACTAAAATGGTTTATTTCTCTAAAATTCACATATTGGGGCCCAGCCTTTGTCCCTTAGGAAGTGATAGGGTTTAATAAGGTCATTAGAGAGGCACATTCATGGTAGAATTAGTGTCCCTTGAGAAGACAGAGAAAGGTTATCCTACCCTGAGAGCTCCTTGTCTATAGGCCAAGTGGGAATACAGCAAAGAGACCACTCTCTGTAAGTCAGGAAGCAGCTCTCAGCAAGAATGGGATCCACCATGAAGCACTTTGACCTTGGATTTCATCTCTAGAACTGCAGGAAGGGAATGACTGCTGTTGAGTGACACCTTCTGTCCTTGGAGCTTGTTTCAGTTGCAGAGAGAAGACTGCTTGCCCATCAGAACTGTGTGCTAAGAGCCTCCTCTGCCTGTCTAATATCATAGCCACTGGCCATATGTAGCTCCTGATCGCTTAAAGTGTAGTTACTATGATTGAGAAATGGAAAATACAAATCGCATTTAGTTTTCATTCATGTAAGTGGGAGTTTAAGTAGTCAAGTGGGATGCATATGCACTGTATCTGATAGCATGCGTACAGATGAATTTCGTCACTAGCCTGCCTGAACACTGGTTGGAGCAAGCAGTCCATGGGAATGGAAACCTAGGAGGCTACCATTAAAGGTGACCCATATCCTCACCTATCTATAGCCTCAGAATTTCAGAGCACTGGGCTGCTGTCATTAACCCTTGAGGTCTCTTTTCAAATTCTTCTCATGTCCTACATTGCATGTCTGAAGTATACATTTTCCTCAGAATGAAACACATAGTCACCAGAGCTCCAGGAATATCAGAAGGGCATGATCAAGCCCCAAATCAGGGGTTTCCTGGTACAATATGGCTTCCCCTAGTGTCCTATATCCTGAGAAATTACAGGGACACTATAATAAATATGGTTGTAGAGAATTCATACTATGTCAGTATGAATGTGGCACATGTCAATAATAAATCTAGTTGCCTATGGCTTTGGCAGGAAATGGGAACTGGGACATCCAGGAGGCAGAAAGAATTCTGGGAGAGTGTCAGGAAAGAGATACACCCTTTCCAATATATATTCATTTGATCTCCTTTTGTTGTCTAATTGCTCTGGCTAGGACTTCAAGAACTATATTGAATAGGTAGGGACAAAGTGGGCAGCCTTGTCTAGTCCCTGATTTTAGTGGGATTGCTTCAAGTTTCTCTCAATTTTGTTTGATGTTGGCTACTGGTTTGCTATATATTGCTTTTATTATGTTTAGGTATGGGCCTTCCATGAATTCCTGATCTTTCCAAGATTTTTATCATGAACTGGTGTTGAATTTTGTCGAATACTTTCTCAGCATCTAATGAGATGATCATGTGTTTTTGGTCTTTGAGTTTGTTTATATAGT
Source organism: Mus musculus (assembly GCF_000001635.26). NCBI lineage: Eukaryota > Metazoa > Chordata > Mammalia > Rodentia > Muridae > Mus > Mus musculus. The sequence goes on from NC_000071.6 coordinate 28,750,963, forward strand.
GGATTACGTTGATGGGTTTCTGTATGTTAAATCATCCTTGCATCCCTGGGATGAAGCCTATCTGATCATGATGAATGATCATTTTGATGTGTTCTTGGATTCCGTTTGAGAGAATTTTGTTGAGTATTTTTGCATCGTTAGTCATAAGGGAAATTGGTTTGAAGTTCTCTTTCTTTGTTGGGTCTTTGTGTGGTTTAGGTGTCAGGATAATTGAGGCTTCATAGAGCAAATTGGGTAGAGTACCTTCTGTTTCTATTTTGTGGAATAGTTTGAGGAGTATTGAATATTGTACTTGAAGTTCTGTCTCGAACAATTAGAAAACAAAAGGAGGTCAAATGGATATAAATTGCAAAGGAAGAAGTCAAAATATCAATATTTGCAAATTATATGGTAGTATATATATGTGACCCTTAAAATTCCACCAGAGAACTCCTAAACCTGATAAACAACATCAGTGAAGTAGCTGGATATAAAATTAACTCAAACAAATCAGAAGCCTTTCTCTACACAAAGGATAAACAGGTTGAGAAAGAAGTTAGGAAAAAAAACCCTTCGAAATAGTCACAAATAATATAAAATATCTTGATATGACTCTAACTAAAAAGTGAAAGATCTGTATAGTAAGAATTTCAAGTCTCTGAAGAAAGAAATCAAAGATCTCAGAAGATGGAAAGATCTCCCATGCTCATGGATTGGCAGAATCAATATAGTAAAAATGGCTATCCTGCTGAAAGCAATCTACAGACTCAGTGCAATCCCCATCAAAATTCCAACTCAATTCTTCAACGAATTAGAAAGAGCAACTTGCAAATTCATCTGGAATAACAAAAAACCTAGGATAGCAAAAACTATTCTCAACAACAAAAGAACCTCTGATGGAATCACCATGCCTGACCTCAAGCTGTACTACAGAGCAATTGTGATTAAAAAAAAAAACTGCATGGTTCTTGTATAGTGACAGACAAGTAGATCAGTGGAATAGAACTGAAGACCCAGAAATGAACCCACACACCTATGGTCACTTGATCTCTAACAAAGGAGCTAAAACCACCCAGTAGAAAGAAGACAGCATCTTCAACAAATGGTGCTGGCTAAACTGGCTTTTATCATGTAGAAGAATGCTAATTGATCCATTCTTATCTCATTGTACAAAACTCAAGTCTAAGTGGATCAAGGAACTCTACATAAAACCAGAGACACTGAAACTTATAGAGGAGAAAGTGGGGAAAACCCTCTAAGATATGGGCACAGGGGAAAGATTTCTGAACAGAACAGCAATGGCTTGTGCTGTAAGATCAAGAATCGATAAATGGGACTTCATAAAATTGCAAAGCTTCTATAAGGCAAAGTACACTGTCAATAAGGCAAAACAGCAACCAACAGATTGGGAAAAGACCTTCACCAATCCCAAATCTGATAGGAGACTAATATCCAATATATATAAAGAACTCAAGAAGTTGGATTCCAGAAAACCAAATAACCCTATTAAAAATGGGGTACAGAGCTAAACAAAGAATTCTCAACTGAGGAATACTGAATGGCTGAGAAGCACCTACAAACATGTTCAACATCCTTAATCATCAAGGAAATGCTAATCAAAACAACCCTGAGATTCCACCTCACACCAGTCAGAATGGCTAAGATCAAAAACTCAGGTGACAGCAGATGCTGGTGAGGATGTGGAGAAAGAGGAACGCTCCTCCATTGTTGGTGGGATTGCAAGCTGGTACAACCACTCTAGAAACCAATTTGGCGTTTCCTCAGAAAATTGGACATAGTTCTACTGGAAGATCCAGTGACACCACTCCTGGGCATATACCCAGAAGATGATCCACCATGTAAGAAGGACACATGCTCCACTATGATCATAGCAGCCTTATTTATAATAATGAGAAGCAGGAAAGAACCCAGATGTCCCTCAACAGAGGAATGGATACAGAAAATGTGGCACATTTATACAATGGAGTACTACTCAGCTATTAAAAACAATGAATTCATGAAATTCTTAGACAAATGAATGGGTCTGGAGGATATCATCTTAAGTGAGGTAACCCAATTACAAAAGAACACACATGATATGCACTCACTGATAAGTGGAGCCCAGAAGCTCAGAATACCCAAGATACAATTTGCAAAACCCATGAAACTCAAGAAGAAGGAAGACCAAAGTGTGGATACTTTGATCCTTCTTAGAAGGGGCAACAAAATAACCATGAAAGGAGTTACAGAGACAAAGTTCAGAGCAGACACTGAAGGAATGACCATCCAGAAACTGCTCCACCTAGGGATCCATCCCATAAACAACCACTACTTTTGTAGATGCCAACAAGAGCTTGCTGACAGGAGCCTGATATAGCTGTCTCCTGAGAGGCTCTGCCAGTGCCTGACAAATACAGAAGTTGATGTTCACAGTCATACATTAGTCGGAGCGCAGGGTCCCCAATGAAGTAGCTAGAAAGAATACCCAAGGAGCTGAAGGGCTTTGCAGTCCCCTAGAAGGAACAACAATATGAACTAACCAGTAACCCCAGTGCTCCCTGGGACTAAACCACCAATAAAAGAAAACACACGGAGGGACTTGTGGCTCTAGCTGGCCTGGCCTGGGCCAGTAAGTGGGAGTGGGTAGGTTGGAGAGCAAGGAGAGTGGGGAGAGGATGGGGGGTTTTCAGAGGGGAAACCAGGAAAGGGGATAACATTTGAAATGTAAATAAAGAAAAGATCAGAGAGAGAGAGAGAGAGAGAGAGAGAGAGAGAGAGAGAGAGACAGACACCGAAGAGATGGATGAGTGTTACCTGAGCACAGGTAGCCAGACACGTGGCAAAATGTAGGCTAAAATAAATGGAATATTTTCATTATGATCTAGTCAAATATCTATAGTCTAAAGTCTAGTTTAGCTATATGGCCAAGATATTTGTAAATATATTTTGAGTCTGAGTCTTATTTTTGGGAACATGGGACTGGAAGGAAGAGTCGACCCTAACTTCTACATACAATATTTTCACTTTTTTGAGACATGAAGTGAACACCAGAACAGCTCAGGACTTGTTCCCTCTAGACCCATCCATAGCTTGTACTGCTGCTGCTCCCTGGAAGTCGAGCTCATTTTGCCTTGAGATGTTCCTTCTTGAGAACTAGACATTGCCAGAGTCTGACACCCATCCCTGACAGGCTTTCCTCTTAGCCTCACACCTACCACTCAACAGATTGCAGGTCCAGGGCATAGTCATGGCTGCATTGGGAATTCTGAGGTTCAGAGAGGACTTTGGCTATCACAGTACTGTGAAGAATGGATGGCCTGTGGGTTCTGACTGGGAGCACGGTAACCTGGGAGCTGGGAGGCCTTCCTGCACTTGAATTTTGAGATTGTGGGTGCTCTGTGATTTCAGACATAAACCTAAATACCCCATCTTTCTGTTGAATGGCTGAAACCTGTAGGCTAATATGACCGAAAAGCCCATGACTAGTAAGTGACCATACCTTCCCAAAGGTATGTTTATTATTCTAGAATTTTCTTTAAAAAGAAAATTCATGTACTGCTGTGGGAGACCCTGTAAAATTTGTACATATTGAAATACAAAGAACAAGGGAAGCGTACATGTTTTGAAATGCCTGACACAGCTTTTCCTATTTTTTTTTTTTTTTTTTTTTGTGTGACTGCTTACTGGAAGCTCCTTGGAACAACTAACAGCATCACTGGGAGAAAGCTTTGAGGAGCCTGGTATAGTGTCTCACGCAGAGAATGTAGCCCTCTACTAAACATGCTGTCTCTTCAGACCCAATTCAACTGGCTAAGTGGAGCTCTTAGCCCCAGTATTTCTGGGGGTGCATTGATGATCCAGTGCAATCCAGCTGCAAGCCACTTAGGTCATTTCTTTCAGGGAAATACGAATTAAAATACTTTGGGATCCCATCCTGACCAATCAGAATGGTCTTCAAGAAACCAGATGACAAATGCTGCTGTTGGTGTGGGAAAGAGGAAGACTTATTTAAAACTGGCAGGAGGGCAAACTGGAGCTGTTACTGAGGAAATCAGTGGAAATTCCTCAAAACACTAAAACCAGAATTACCATATGACCCAGCTGCTCCACTTCTGGGCATCTACTCAAAGGACTCCATATACTACTACAGAGACCTCCCTGTTTATTGCCTCTCTATTCACAACACAAAGACAAACATGGTATGTACTCACTTACAAGTGGATATTAGCTACAAAGTAAAGGATAATCACACTACAATCCACAGACCCAGAGAGGCTAAGTAACAAGAGGGGCTGAAGGGAGAATTCATGAATCTCTTTGGAAAGGGAAACTAGAATAGACAAATAGACTTGGGGCTGGATGGGGATGGAACAGAAGGATCAGGTTTGGAGAAGATAAAGGGAGAGAATTCTGAGACAACTGGAATTAGGGGGCATTAGGAAGTATGGTAGAAAACTAGTAAACTCCAGGGAATCTACGAGGGTAACCCTAGCTAAGATCCTAGTAGGCAGATGGATAAGGAACCTGAACTGACCATCTCTTGTAACCTGGCAAGACTTCTAGTGGAGGATTGGAACATCAACCCAGCCTCAAAACCTTTATCCTAAAATTTGTCCTGCCTACAAGATGTGCTGTAGTAAAGATGATGCAGAAATTGGAAGAATGGCCAACAAATGACTGGTCCAGCTTGAGATTCATGTCATAAAAGGGCTGGAACCCTAAATGCTGTAAAGCAACTGTTGCTTGAGTAGAAGGTACTGCTGGTATGAGCATCTTCAACTCTCTTGTGACTTCTCTAAGACATTTTATTTCCCCCAGTTTCCTTGAAAATCATGGCCCAGCAAAGCTTGGAGACTGATGGATCCAGCCCCTTTTGCTTAGGTGAGGATGCTGTGGTTTGCCTGAGTCACAATGATGTCCTAGCAGTCCTTCAAGGCCAAATTCAGTCTCTTCCCTCTCCAAGAGAGGTATTTTCACCTCCAGAGAAACTTTCACTTTAATCTGTGTGTTCTAGAAGAGGTGAGAGCTTCAGAAGGGTCTCAGAGTTTCAGTGGAAGAGATCCTGCACATGGTTGTAGACCCAAGGCTCAAAACCACAATGTGGAGACCATTCTCAAGGGATCAAACTGTACAGAGCCACTTGCAACTGGGTATACATCAAGAGTTGGTTGAAGTATAATTTTCCAGTCTTGCAGCTGACTATATCGATCCCCTGAAACAGATTGAGAAAGCAATTGTTTGTAGTCTGTGGGGTAACAGTTTAAGTCAAAGCTCTCCACAGCTTGTGTCCAGAGCTGAACTGTTTGATATTGATGTGCCCAGTATGGAGGCTGCCAGATAGCAACTGGGTTCTCTGTACCATAGCCTCTTCTTTCCCAGTGTTTAGCCAAATGTTGTGAGGCATTAAAAGGTCGCTGGCCCTTGGCTTTGGCATGATCCCAAAGTCTAGTCAGCCAAGTGCACCCGCAGTGCCTGACATCTCTCTGAAATGACACAGTCACTTTGCACATTTTGATTTTTACATGGCATTTAGACTATTATTATCTGTGACTGACATCAGGATCTATTTCACCCCAAGCAAAGGCAGCGTGTGGATTCTGTCAGCATCGTCTGACATTGCACCGTGTTCTCTTTCTCTTGGAAGTATTGCAAGCTTGTGCAATGCCAGAGATGTTCCTGTCTGTCTGAGACAGATGTTGGAGATGAATATTGTTTGGAAAGGATTAGAAATGTTGTCACAGGAAGAATCAAGTGCCAGGAGTGACTGGTGAGGATAGCGCAAGCTCTGATGATGGCTGGGTGCCCACAGCACTCTGCTTCCTCAGTGGTTTTCAGATGGTGGGATCTCTGTACAAGTGCCTAGTGAGAGGCTACAAAGGCAGGGATTGTCTGGGAGCAGTGCCCATTCTTCTAAGGAATGATCATGGAAATGGCACCTACATAAATATCCACCTTCATCATTGCCCTCCTCCTGCTTCATCAGCAGACTGCAGAGCATTGGAAATGGGGGCAACTCCAATTCATGCAGGGCGCAGCTATTGGCCATGGCTGCTTTCAGAGCCTGGGCTCTCTGCTATCTTGTCGGTGCTTGGGAGGACCAACGTCTTCAGTGATAGGTGGACAGTCTAGTTGTCACCTGAATTTTCTCTAGCTCTCATTTATCAAGATTCTTATACCTCATTTGTTTACTTTTCAGAAGGTAACACAAAAGAAAGTGAAAGTACCGAGGGACATTAAAGCTGAAAGGAGCTCACTTCGCAGAGAAGCAACAAGAGGTTGAGGTTGGAGTGACTCACAAGCGTGGTGTTATGCCATGGGCATAGCATCTGATTTATTCCCGGGAGGAACCCGGGAAGCCAGGGTTGTAATAATACCTTTAGAAATGTAGAAACAAGGTTTGGGAAAATGACTTAGTAGGTGAAGTGTTCACTATGCAAACATGAAAACTCTGAATTTGGATCCTGAGTACTCATGTAAAGTCTGGCTGTGGTGGCACAGGCCTGTAACCCCAGCACTAGATCAGTAGACAGGAGGGAGGCCCTGTATCAAAATATAAGCTTGAGAAGTGATTAATGAATGCACCCTGTGTCAATCTTTGGCCTCTACATGTGCCCACACAGCTGGTACATCCCCTTAAAAAACATAGTACACACACACACACACACACACACACACACAAATTGAATATGGAAACAAAGTTCCACACAGTGTGTTACATCTATCAGGCTGCCTGGCAGCCTGATACATGTACATTTTTGTCTGCTGTGAACTTGATGAACACTTAGAGAACAGATACATTCTGGAAATCTCCTCCATCATGTGCCTGTGTCTGGCTCTTAGTCCGTATCTCCATGAGCATCAAAGAGCTTCTTTCCATCCTAGATATCAGCTCAGATCTAGCCTGCCACCACATGCCTGCCTTTAGTTCTGACCTGGCATATCCTATTGCTCCCAGTTTCTAGGGCATCATCATCCAGGAAGCCTTCTTTTCCTCACCTCATAGCCTCAGTGGTCCCTCCTGATTCTCCATGCCACTGACTGCCATCCCAACACTGATATGAGGACTGCCTCCACTTGCTTTGTCATCCACTTGACCCTTGATTCCCACTGAGTGTGATTTTACCATGAAAGGAGCACTTGGGCTTCCTGGTGACATTTTCTGTTGTCTTGTCTGGGAGAGCTCCTGATATCTAGTGAGAAGACAGAGATGTCACTCAGTAATATGCAATATATTGTGATGGTCCCCACAGCAAAGAACTATACACTGCAGAATAATATCTAGCCAAGGCTGAGACAGTCCAATTTCTCCAGACAAAGACCCCAGCTTGTTCTCCCCTGCTCCTTATTACAAGCATGTAGTTACAAGGACTCAGTACTGCTGGCTGAATATTACTGAACAAACAGAGTGATGGAGACTGCAAGATTCATGACATCTTCCATTGAAGAAATCAGTTCACCTGTTGGAAACCTCACAGTAGCTTCATGTCACTATGGAACCCCCCCCCCCAACACACACACACACACACACTATAAGAGCTCTATATCAAGAACTGTGTTCTGGGTATAAGAAAGGCACAGCAGCAGAAGAGATGACTGTACCCTATTGTATCTCATGGTTGGAAATAAAAATGCATTATTGTATGCTAGGGTTTTTCTTGAATGTATTAGAATTGTATTCAGTGACAAGACCAAACACACATTGCTTGTCAGGTAATTAAAAGGCCCTGATTAGAAATCACTTGGCAGTGGCAGAGGCCCTTACTACAAAATTCCAGAGAATTCTTCTTTTACTGTTTGTCCAAAGTGAGTATCACATAGGGTGAGATGACTCACTACTGAATAGGAACTAGTAGAATAGTATTCTGTTGACACATCAGTCACCACACTGAACACCAGGGTTCTAGAACTTATTCTTGTCATTTCACCTTTGACCAGCATCTACCTCCCTGCTTTTCACCTCCCTTCTCTGGCAACCCCTGTGTCATTGAAGTGGAAACGTAAGGGTTCTTTGGAAAGTCAGTTGTGTCAGATGGTATTTTGTCAGAGCACATGGGTGAAGGAACATTTCTCTGAAGCAGACCGGCTGAAAGGATGTTCTGCTAAAGCAAGCATGTGAAAGGACACAATGAGATTCTTCGCTAACGACACATGTGTATTGGTCTGCCTTACACTGCATAGTTGAGCTGCATTTGTTGGTACTCCATAGAGAGAAACGCACCGAAAAAACTTGTGGTGGTGTGCTGCAGCTTCTTGCCGCTTCTGTGGACTCAGGCTGATTGGCAGAATATGTCAGCTAGAGGGTATAAATAGGACTCTATGGACAGTGATGGAAACTGAGCTAGGCTTGCTTATGGATCTAGCTGTGCAATGCTTCTTGGTCTTCATATCTTTGCTGATCTTCACTTCACTAAGAACATTTCCTGACTTTCCTATTGGAAAGCCAGGTCCCTCATGCTGACTCATGGTGATTAGGCTGAGGCTTGGCTGTTCCTGTTAGGTCATGTCACCACTGTTGCTATCCTGACACTACTGAACTGAATTGAGCTGCCACTACTAACCTGTGAACCTGTGAACTGAACTGCTGATTTCCTGGCAATGCAGATAGGATTTGTTCAAACAAAGCAAAACAAAACAAAACAAAACAAAACAAAGCAAAACAAAACGTTTCTAAACAGGCTCACTTCCCTCACAACCTTTCTTTTCCACTGCCTCTTGTGGGTGGTGGGCTAGAAAAGAGGTTAAAGCATTTAAGAACCATCATTAAGTGTAGGTTTTGAAGAAAGTAGAGCTACAGTGCCTAGCTACTCTCTCCACTTAGCCTCCATTGACAAGCGAGGGTAAGGAGAGACTGTTTTCCTCCCTTCCACATGGTCTATTTCACTTATTTTCTCCAGGCTCACCTACAGCAAATGAAGACTTCCCTCTCTTCTCTAAGGCTAAATACTACACCATTATGTTGATATGCCACATTTTAAAATCCATTCTTTGGCTGATAGACATAGACTGTCTCTGAATCTTGCTATTGTGAATACATCTACCATGAATCTGGGAATGTAAGTATCTTTCTGATATAATAATTTAATTCTCTTTGGGTATATGTTCAGTGGTGGGATTGCTGTATCCTATTATCCCATATCCCATGGTAACTCTGCACATACACTCAACTTTCAACCTGCATGTGGTCTCACAGTTACAGAACTGAAGGTATAGTTGTGAGGAGATTCACATTGTCTTCTGTGATGGATGTACCAATTCACACTGACACTAAAATCATACAGCAGTGGTTCTCAACCTTCCTAATGCTGCAACCCCTTAACACAATTCTCCATGTGATGGTTCTCAGCCATAAAAAATATTTCATTGTTTCTTCATAACTGTAATTTTTTATTGTTATGGATTATAATATAAAAATATCTGATATGCAAGATATCTGATATGCAACCCCTAATGGAATTACGATGGACATATTGAGAACCACTGCCCTACAATAGGGTTTCTTTGCTGGTATTTATCCTTTATCTTTTGACAGTCACTATTCTACTAGGTGGAAATGTAATCTTGGTGTGGTTTTTGGCTTTGAATTTCCAGGATAATTGTTGATGCCATTTCAAATAAATACTCATTGGCTATTTGTATGTCTTCTTTAGAAATATGCCCTTTTAGGCCTTTCTTTTTTAATCGATTATTTGTGCTTTTTTGTTATTGGATTGAGTTTGTTATATAGTTTTATATTAGCTCTTTATTGGTATAGGATTTGTAAACATTTCCCTCATTTTGTGAGTTGTCTTAACCTATTGTTTTAATCTTCATGACTAATGGTCACTTAGCCACATCTCATAAATGAAATTTGTGAATGACATTATATAGTTCAGCATGCTTAATTGATATTTGCAATGTCAGGTTTTGGCCATTACTAAAATGGAATCCATTAATAAATTAAAATATGACTCATTTGAGAAAGGACTTGAAGCAGATGAAATTCCCATCCTATAAAATGGGAAGAGATGGAGGTGAATGCAGAACAAGGGGAAGTGAGGTCAGCAGTGCACCACAGTGCTACACAGTGGCTCAAGCAGAATGGACACCCTCAGCTGGTTTCTCAACAGAGTGAAGAGGACAGGGCAGTTGAAGGTGTCATGGTGCTTACATGTGCAAATGTGGCAGCCAAAATGAAATTAATCAATAAGATCCAAAACCCCTATGTTAAGATCTATGGACAAATGTAGTTCACCTTACTCAAACCCAAAGAAGTTTCTCAAACATAACGATAAGGTCAACTTTCAACCTGCATGTGGTTCTCACAGCTACAGAATGGAGGGCATTTCTAGCATGTTAACATCTTTCAAATCTGGAGTGGAGGCAATCGTGAAACACTGTTAAATATCAGAGCTTGCAAGGTTCACAAGTGTTCAAGGCTGACTATCTTCTGTCTTTACATTGTACAAATTAGTTAGAAAAAGCGGGCTTTATTTTTTAAATTAGTCACTAGAATTCTAGAGTATGAATGAGTACACACGAGAGTGCTTACCCATTTAGCTACTAAGACTGAATTTCTAGGATATAGGACTGCCAGCGAATGAGGCAGTTCCCATGTAGATTTTCATCCTAAGGACACAGACAAGATTCTGATGTAGGACAAACCATGTATATCATTTGGGGAGACACTCCAGAGCAGGGCTGTCCAGTCTGGTACCACTGAGCTTAGGTAGCCACTGAACTCTTAGGAAAAAATCCCATCTCAATGGAAATGCACTTTAGGTACAAGCACAGGAGCAGAGGGGATGGCTCAGTGGGGAAAGTGCTTGTTATGCAATTATGAGAATCTGAGTTTGGATCCCCAACACCCATGCAAAAGCTGGGAGCAGTGGCTCATATCGATAATCCAGACAGGAGGATCATAGGACTCATCAGCTAGTCTGATCATGTTGGTAAGCTCCAGGATTAGTGAGAGCTCTTGTCTCAAAAATAAAGGGAAACAGAGGAGTGGATATGGGAAAGGGTAGGCATGACAGATAACTGGGAGGAATGGAGGAAGGGGAAACTGTGATCAGAATATGTGGTATGAAAGAAGAATTTAAAAAGCAACATATTATTCGTATTATGTGTACATGTATATGAAATATACACATGTATGGTTTAGGATTAGAGTATTATATTATTAGGATTAGGGTTAGTGTTGTGTTAGGGTTAGGTTTGTGTTATTGTTAGGGCTTGGGATTAGGATATAGGGTTAGGGTTAGGGCTCAGGTTTAGGTCAGTGAGAAAAATATCTCAGGAAGAATTATTCAACCTTTGCATTATTGGTGCAATGATGCCAGTTAGCTGGGCCTGAAAATACAGAGGTGATTAATAAGAGCTCTGCATCATTGATGTTAACTCTTCCAAGAAGTATCTCCCCATAGCCAGTTGTTAAGCTATTGTCCAGTAGCTTAAGCATCTCCTACTGGCTGACATCATTGGTTCTCACCATCAGCATCAGCATCAACATCAGCACTACCACATCATCAGGCTCCTCTCAGACTCACCAATTCTTGACATCACTACCATGTTAATTAATTACCATCACTTTGTCATCGCCACCTTCATCACTGTAATAATTACTGCCATTGCCACCATTGTTTTATGATCAGCACCATGTATTCAGCATTACTACTGTTTTACTGTATCACCATCACCACCGCAATCACTGTCATTATTAACACTGTTATCACCATTACAATCATGACTGTCATTATCAAGAGCATAATCATCAGGGCTTGTCTCCAGTACCACCATGACCACCATCATCATCATCTTCACCTTCAACAATCCTTTATGGATGTCGAAGTGAAGGTGCATTGGTGGGTTGTTAGAAAAGCTGAGCTTGCAAGCAAGCACCCTTGCAGCCATTGACATCTGTGGTTCAGACAGTTTTACATACTTTTACCTTGTAGCTGATCTCGTATCTCGTGGTTGGTCAGAGGGCTCTGCATGGCTCAGGTATGAATTTCATGGCCCATTTATCTTTCCCACATGAACCCACATTCTGACAGCTAGTTGAATGAAGGAGAAGTTTCTGGAGCTCTCAAACAGTAAGTGGTAAATGATTGATAGCTGCTCTTCTGGACCCACAGCTGTGGCTCTGCTGCGGGGGTGCACAAGCACGCACTAGGCTTCATTCTGGACCAAAATGTATAATATATAATTGTTTATATAATATATTACAATATTACAATTATAATATTTAGTATAATACACACACACATATATATATAATATGATTTTTAATTTAATCCTGGAGACAACAAAGGAAAAGAAGAACAGTGAGAAATTTATTTTGGCTATAGATATTGATCTATTTTTTATGAAGAGTTACAGTTAAAGTTCCCCTGCCTTTGAAAGCACCATGTCAGCAAGCTGGATAATAAAGAAGGCAGTTGTGTGTGATCGGGATGGATAACTTCATGATTTCCTCTCCATAAGACAGAAGATCCAGGGTAACTTTAGACAGCCATCTGTATTTCAAAAACCTGAATACTGTGTCAATATGAAAACACAGCCTCAACTGATCTTCCTGAGAAACGGAGAGATGTGGAAAGAATCCAGAGAAGGAAGGAGGACGGCTGAGGCCCGGAAGCTGGTGTCTCCTCTGCTAGTAAATAGGCCCTGAGTTAGTGACTGGTTTGGATAACTAGATATGCACTCACTGATAAGTGGATATTAGCCCAGAAACTTAGAACACACAAGATACAATTTGCAAAACACAGGAAAATCAAGAAGAAAGAAGACCAATGTGTGGATACTTCATTCCTCCTTAGAATAGGGAACAAAATACCCATGAAAGGAGCTACAGAGACAAAGTTTGGAGCTAAGACAAAAGGATGGACTATCCAGAGACTACTCCACCCAGGGATCCATCCCATAACCAGCCACCAAACCCAGACACTATTGCATATGCCAGCAAGATTTTGCTGAAGGGACTCTGATATAGCTGCTTCGTATGAGGCTATGCTAGTGCCTGGCAAATACAGAAGTGGATGCTCACAGTCATCTATAAGATGGAACACAGGGCTCCCAATGGAGGAGCTAGAGAAAGTACCCAAGGAGCTGAAGGGGTCTGCAACCCTATAGGTGGAACAAGAATATGAACTAACCAGTACCCCCAGAGCCTGTGTCTCTAGCTGCATATGTAGCAGAAGATGGTCTAGGCGGCCATCATTGGGAAGAGAGGCCCCTAGGTCTTGCAAACTTTATATGCCCCAGAAAATATCTAATAAAATAAAATAAAGCCAGGTGTGGTGGTGCACGCCTTTAATCACAGCACTCAGGAGGCAGAGGCAGGCAGATTTCTGAGTTCGAGGCCAGCCTGGTCTATAAAGTGAGTTCCAGGACAGCCAGGGCTATACAGAGAAACCCTGTCCCCAAAACCTAACTAATTAACTAACTAACTAACTAACTAACTAACTAACAAACAACTAACTAACTAACTAAATAACTAACTAAATAAATAAATAAATAAATAAATATAAAAATAAAATAATTCCTTTGTTAGGCACTCAGAAAGTGTCTGCTATAAGATAATTCTGAGGCCAAGGTGGCCCCAAGAGGCCATGGATGTGACTGAGAAAATAGATATAATAAATATTCTTTGTTTCACCTAGCATGACTCAATCCTGAGGATGCAATCTTATAACCTGGAGGGCAGAGTAGGTTAAAGCTCCTTTCATTATGTTGCTCTGCTTTGGACGTAGGTATCTGCTGCCCTCAGTAATTGATGGGAACTGCAGAGTAGGCTCAAACCAGGACCAAATGTATCTCCTTCAGTCTAACTGACATCCCCTGTGGCTTTCTTGTCTCATCATAGGAATGCTGGCCAAAGCCTCAGCTTCCTCTTAATGCAAGCAAGCATCATTTAATTGGCATCAGTTCCAGAATTCTGCATTCTCAACAAAAGAAATTTAGCCCATGTTTCCTAGTAAGTGAGCAGATTCCCATTTATATGTATATCTATATACATGTACATATATATGTATACACACACATGCTATATATGTGTATATATGTATATGTATATATATACACAGATACACAGAGAGAGAGAACTTACTAATAAACTTGTATGTTTCTTGACCCTGCTATATAGATGTCATTAATATCGTTGTGCCATTACTCCATCTCTCCATGCTTTCCATATTCCCTCATTCATTCACTATCAATAACTCATACAATATAAGAAATAGAACTGAGTAAGTACCTCAAGGTCTAGGGTGGGTGATATAGGCGTGTTCCTGAGTGCTGAGTACAGTGTGCAAAGGTGTTGTGATGAGCAGAGATGAAGTTCTTGACAAGTCACAGTAGCTGCTATGGTACCAACTAATTCCACTCATAAAATGATTTCACATACCATTATTTGGAGAAGATGTAGAATAGTTTCTGACAAACAAGAAACACCCAGTGTGGTGAAGAGTCCATGTTCTGGGTACTGGTCCATTGCTGGAAGCCACCACTTACTCCAGTGATGCTGGGGGGTTTGAGTGAGAGTTTTGAGCAATCTCACGCTGCTCTCAGGGACTCGCTGTGTGCCCCTGGCTAGGCTCTATGCTGGAGAGCTACAGGCTGGGACTGAGGAGGTTCATTATCAGCTAGCCTCTGATTCTGCACAGTTTCTTTAGGCCCGAGCTAAGCATCCCTGTGGCTGGGTCTGCAGATTCTAATGCTGGGGCAAAGATGTTCTGAACACTACAGAAATCGTGTACTTCATAACAATGTTACATGACAGATTATGGAACAAATATGCAGGAAATGACTCAGTATGTGTTTGTATGTGTCTGTGTATATGGAAAATGGAGAGGACAGGAATGAGATATAAGGAAGAACACCCTGCCTTTACCCAGCCCTCCTTCCCCCAGGGCTTTCGTTTTCAGAAAGTCAGTTTGGGTCTTTCAATTAAAGCGCTGTTCCAGATAAAGGTTATTCTAACACTCCCCACTGAGTCTGGAGAAGCAGGAATCATGAGATGCTCTACTTTTTATGTGATACTAAGAAGACACCCGGTCACACTGTCTGTTGTCTTTATCTGTGAAGCTGTTTCTGATTTCAGAGATATCAAAATATGAAATAATGTATTGCTGACACACGATTGCTGCTAACAGTGGAAAGACTTGATTTACAGATTGACCAGATAGATAGACACACAGACACACAGACTAGTAGTACATGAACAGGTAACAGATGATTATTGATGTATCAGAAATACATAGCTGTGTGGACAGACAGTGATGTCCATAGATAGGTTCCCATGGAACTCAGAGCAGCCAGTCTCCTCCCCCCTCATAGATGGCATGTGAGTGGATTCTAAGTAGGTGTTTCCAAATAACCAGTCACAGTCAGGAAGCTCTGACATATCCTTTCTCTGCTCCTGTAACCTTCTCAAAGTTCTTTATCATCAGAGATAAGGGCTACCTGCATGGGGATGATGGACTAGTTACATGCAGCACTAAAATACTGCTTGACAGTGAACCTGAAGGCTAACCCACTGTATCCAGATTGGATCACATCAGCTTACAGAGGTCCTCACATTTCTCTGAGGAGCTTAGGAGCTTTACAAAGTAGAAAGATGTGAAGTGTCTGATTACACAGCACATCTACTCTTTCCAACGGCCTCTCTGTGAGGCTACATGGTCTCTTTCTCTGCTGCATTCTAGCTTTCTATGTATCTTTCTTTTCTCATTTTGAGACAGGGCTTCATGTCTCTGGGAATACAGCCCATACAGGCTTTGAACCTCTGATCCTCCTGTCTGTGCCTCCTGAGTTCTGGGATACATGAGTTACAGTCATGTGCAACCATGACCAGTACTTATGATTCTGGGGGTCAAAGCATGCTAGACCCAGGTCTACCAACTGAGCTTTATTTCCCAGCCTCCAAGTGTCTTTCAATACTGGCTGCAGGTGTCCTGGCTGACAGCGGAGGTCAAAGGGCTCTGTAGTCACTTTTCTCCACTGTTGTTGTAGCTGGCATCGTGGACTGGGTCTAAATCTCCTTAGAGCTTCCAGGACTTACAGCATGATGCTGTACTACAGTGGGATCCAGGTAAATTAGTTAAAGTTAAGATTATCACTGAGGCAGGCAAGAAGCAGTTGGTTTCACTGCTGGCACCAGAGACCCAAACAGAAGCAACCAGATCAAACTACACAAATCTAAAGACCAGAGACAACTTTAAATCAGGTAATGATTGTGAGATGCTCTGAGTGTGTCAAGCAGCATTAAATTCTGGGTTTCAGGATGAAGAGAGAGAGAGAATTCTATATATAATCTCACACGACCCGTGGGTGAGGTGTGTTTTGAACTTAGAGGCTGCAACTGCAGATGAGAAGTCAGTGTTGGGCTGTTGGTACTGCTGACTGTTAGCCTTTACCAGAGATGAGAACCACTGAGCAGCTTTGCCAGATGAGTGTGATGCAGGCTTGTACCACAGTGGTGAAGTGGTGGAATGAACTGAGATGTAGGTCTTTCTCCTGTCTCCTCCTCCAGTCCAAATTCTTCAGACACTTCAGACAGCTTGTACATCACTCTTAGGATACCTGTCACTAACCCACCAGCAGTAGACACCTTAAAGGTAGGGAGGGTCCAGGTCTTAGTTTCTTGAACTCCACCATCATCTTTTCCACCCTCCACCATCGTCGTTCTGACTGACCACAGAGAGGTGAGCAGGGCCATGAATCTCAGTGGTGTTCATCTACTTCTGGTCACAGGACCAGGGTACTGCTGGCTAGTGGAACAGCAGAGTGGAAGTGGGGTTTGAGAGACAATCTGCATACCCTAACAGCCGTTCCTGCTCTCTTCCTCCTCCTCTCATGGTGGTCTTGGGATCTTTTATCTCAGTGGAGACTACAAAGTAGGAAGAGTGAGCAGCAGCCCATGGGCAGAATGTCACTGACAAGCAGGGAGACAAGAAAAATAGTTCTTGGAAACAGCCTGAGGATTTGGCTTTTAGTCTGTGACTTGTGCCCCTAAACATCACACAAATGCTGTCCATTTGAGGAATGCCCATACAATTGTGGCTTCCTCTGATACATTTCTGATCTGTTATCATATTCCAGATAGATGAGAATGTCAACTAAAGCAAAGTGGCCAAGGACAGGATGCCTCGCCTGACAGCAGTGGTGGGAAAGATCATAAGAAACAAGACAGTCATGTCTAGCACTCATCAGCTCCTCACTGGCTCTGTGGGGGCCATATCTTTGCAGAGCCACATGACTAGAGTTGTAGCCTTTGTGCAATCCTTTCACACCTGTCTCTTTCAGGCAGACTAAGACAGGCAGCTCCAGGAAAGACCTCATCTGAGGTGTCTACAGCAGGTAAAGAAAAGAAATGGGGACTTTTGACTCCACTCTTAATGTGGAGCAAGAAACCCATATCCTGGAGGTAGGTATGGCTTTGGCTCTTTCTTGCTTATAACTCAGCTCTGAGCTCTACAGCACTGCTGTAAGTAGCCAGGAGCTGAATTGTTGGTACAGCCTACTTCCCAGAAGATCATGAGGGTATCAGGACAGCCTGAGTGAATTGTTACCTGTCAATAAATCACAGTTCCTTGATTGGAATTTAAACTCAAACCCAAGGTATGTTGCTTATAAACTGATAAAATGAAAGATGGAAAAGAAATCAAAAGCAGGATTGTATGCATGCGTTCAGGAGAGTCCACAGAGTTCATGTCATACAGAGTAGACATCAAAGCAGAGCACCGACCGAACAAAGACAGCGATTTTATATTGTAAAGGGTTCCATTCATAACAAAGATATATAATTGCTATCACCTTTTACACACTGAATTATACTGTCTTTAAATAGCTAAATTAATGTCAGCAATTTCAAAAAGATGGACAGAAACAAAATGAAGTAGGAGACTTGATGTCTGCCTCTTTTTGACAGGTTATTCAAGCAGATTGTAAACAAAGTGAGAGAGGGAAGGAACAAAGGAATTGGAAATGATTTCATACAGAAGCAGGTATCCTTGGGAAAATGTATCTTGCCCTCAATATCCAGGGGAAGGATGGGTATGCATGAGTTCTATGGTGTAAATAAAAATCTCAAGTTAGGAAAAGCAGCCTGGATTCTAAGAGTCTAGCTTTCAGCCAAAGAGAGAAGGGAAAGGAATGTGGGAGCGAGGAAGAGTAGGAAAGAAAATAAGCTGAGATGCTTAGTGGGGAAAGGGCTTCCATACAAACATGGCGGCCAGAGTTCCAAACCGCAGTGATCATGTAAACCGGGAAACAGCAGCTTGCATCATAATCACACTGTTCTTACTGCAACCTAGGAGGTAGGAATGGGGGAAGCCAGCGAAGTCTGTGAACCAGCTAGCCTGCTGACCTCAGTGACAAACAAAAAGAAACCCTGTCTCAAACAAGGTAGAAGGGGAAGACTCATACCCATTTGTGTCCTCTGGCCTTCTCACATGTTGTGACATGCATTCACACACACACACACACACACACACACACACACACACAGAGAGAGAGAGAGAGAGAGAGAGAGAGAGAGAGAGAGAGAGAGAGAGATGGGGGTCTCTCCCTTCTTAGAGGAGAAGGGGGAAGGGGTTGGGGGAGGATCTGAGTGAGGAGGAACTCAGAGGAAGGGGGCTGATATTGGTTTATAAAGTAAATAAATATATATTTTTAAAAAAGATAATCTTCAATAGACGTGCCCCCACTAAACAATCCTGAACAATCCCCCACTGAGACTCTTCTTAGGTTACTCTAGCTTACGTCAAGTTGACAAAACTAGCCATTGCAGTACCCACCATCAAAGCAGACCTGGGTTCCACATCTCTCAGATGTGTTGGCACTTACTGTTTTCTGACTTATGTTACAAGAACTGAATGGCTCTAGGTTCTTTCCAGAGAGGTTCTAAAAAGTTAGTATGTATATCAGTGACAAACTCTTCGGTGTTGTTGCCTGGGCAACAAGGCTCTGCTCAGTGCATGAGGTCTGGGTTTGAGAACTGGGTAGAGGAAGCTATGTTCTGTTGAGGTGGCTTTCAGTTAAAAAGCAATTGTAGCTAAGGAATAGGAAAAATTAATTTGCTGGGTAAAAAATAAGTATACAAAAGTGAGAGCATATATAGAATAAAAATATTTAACTATAAATATAATTGCAAAAAGCGGCAATTTTCAGAACAATAGAAACCTCCAGTTGTTCTTTCAGACCTTTAAATACTAGACTACTGATTGAAGGTGCTGCCGTGATGAGAAAGGGGCAGTCTTCCTCCTTCAGTTAAATCTTCCAGGAAACACCCTTACCCTCACACACCTGGCAGCTGGACAAGCTTACAGACTTATCTTAGTTGAGCCTAGATCCAGTGACACTAGCCACCAAGAGTAGCCATCATACACTGAAGCCTTTCATGACAAAAAGTGTGACTGAGTCTTGTGAGATGAGGAGACTTCATCGGATTTTCTGGGTGAGGATAAGCACAGGTGTTTACATCAAAGGCAGCCAGAAGGAGCAGGGAATGGACGCCATGCTGGCAGCTCAACCATGGAGAGACAGTGTGGGGGCTTCAGCACTACTCAGCTGGTTTGGAGGCTGAGGAACAGGAGCCTAGAATCTCTGGGGGGAAGACAGCCCTGAAACACTTCAGTCCTAGGAATCCTGACCTCAGATAGATGATAAATGAGGATGGGTAATTATTCTTTGGGAGATCAGTGAAAAGTGGCAATATCTGAGAGGAAGGAAGGACTTCATAATCTTCTGAGAAGCTGTTCTGGTAAAATATGTCAAACTGAAAACCAATCTAGTAAGTTCATTCCTAAAGGTTACCTCCAGGGAATTAAATATAGGCACAAGGAAAAACTCATTTTAAATTTGGTGTTCATGGCTAAGATTTAAAGAACCCCAAAGTGTAAAATAAAGTCAGTG
This sequence comes from Mus musculus, assembly GCF_000001635.26. NCBI lineage: Eukaryota > Metazoa > Chordata > Mammalia > Rodentia > Muridae > Mus > Mus musculus. The sequence goes on from NC_000071.6 coordinate 28,770,835, forward strand.
ATCTAGAATAAATGAAGACAACAAAAATGGAGACACTTGTCTGCTTCCACTGGTGTTGTCTAAGAGACCATGATATGTCTGTGTGTGTATGTGTGTGTATTTCGAATATATATACATACCCGAAAAAGTCTGAAAAATATTCACACATGTGCTAATAGAATTCTTTTTCCTGTTAGGTTATGATTTAAGGGTGATTTTTGCCTTCAATTTTTGTGTATGCCTGATTTCTTTCTTTGCAACAAATATGGACAATATCCATGGTTCATACAGATGATAAAGACATGGTCATTTTGACAAAAGGCACAAAAATCAAAATTAGTTACATGATGGAATACACAATGAACAGATTAAGTACTTTAAAGATGAAGGATACCAAGTTATTAGGAAAACCATAAGGTGTTTTTTAAAAGTAACACATGGTCACTCACATGTGCATGCATTCACATTTATTCACACATACATTCACACATACAAGCACACACATGCATTGCATGTGTCAGTAGGGGCCTGATAAGAATTTTAAGTCTCATGGGCAGTATATAACTGGAATACATTTTCTCTTCTTCTGCTATTCTGCTGAGGGGAAATTCAGTCATTGGATTATATCTGTTGTCTCTAAAAGTCAAGTGTACTATCTAGAGATGCTTAAATGTTCACCTAGGTGCCTTTGCATCTTGCTTCACACATGAACGGTGAAGAGGTTGCTGATTGCTTTGCCTGCTTAGGTCACAGCCACAAGGGTGGCTCTGCTGGGAGAGTCACCTGAATCAGTAGTGTTTGACAACTGCAGGGTCCAGCAAGAAGGCTTGTTCTCTCTGCCAAAGGAGAGGCCAGCATCTTGTCTACCACTTGGATAGAATCCCACTGAGAACTTTAAGACTATTTTAACTTGATTAATTTCTCCAATTTATAAAGCTGGAAAGATTTTTTTTTAAAGCACAATTGCATTATCGCATGGAGCCGTTATAGATTTGGACCACTGATCTGCATTAAAATAGCCATAATTAGAGGAAGCAGCATCTTAGTCAGTAGGGTTCCTGGTCCCTAGCCATTGAGCTGCTATCTAGACACTTTATCTTCAGTGGGGACACAGTGTTCTGCTCATTCAGATATATCCATTCATCAAAGCAGAGATGGAACTCAACTTCAAAAAGTGACCTTGTAGTTGGGAGTTGGTGTCTCAGCCAGCAGGAAGTAGAGGGTATTGCCTGAGAGCTGGGGAGGCCTTGCAAGGAGTTCCTGACACAGTGCCAAGATTTGAGAAAATAAAGGTTTCAGGGTCACCCATGTTTCTCCTGATATCCTCAAAGGAATGGCTGTCCTTTCTAAATTTGATGCCTGCATTTGTCTAGAAGAGCTTTTTTTTTTTTTTTTTTCGCACTGAAGTTAATATACAGATGTTTCAAAAGCAGGGAACACAGGCAGTTATGCTCAGAATGCGTACAAATCACCATGTCTGGACCTATGCAAAACTGAAGGACTTGGGTTTCCTGAAAGTCACCACTTTATCAGAAGAAACTGACTAACCTCAGTTTGTTCTAGTCACTTGACTGGCTGACAGAGCCAAGCACAATGCTGAGCAAAGTAGGGTGGCTACCATTGTCCATATATGCCCCAGCTCTCAGGCGATGACAGCAGTCTTAAAATGGAGACTTGGGTGTCAGGCACAGGTTCCATTAATAAGAAACCAACAGATGAGCACATGACAGCACAGTTGAAGAGAACTTTTCTTGGGCTCTACTTATATACAATGCAGCTGTCAGGGCTGGGGTGTGGCTCAGTGGAAGTTGCCTAGCATGCACTCCTGGGCTTATTCAACAGCACCACATGTAACTAGATGTGATGTCACTGCCTAGCACCCCAGATGTACAGAGGTAGAGGCAGGGGGATCACAAGTTTAAAATCATCTTTGCTATGTATCAAGACTCCATCTCAAAAACAAAGGTAAAACCAGACAGACAACACTAAAAAACCAAAGACAGACAACCCTACCTAACCCCAGCCCTATGTCTCAGATGTCTAGTTCTGGGACCTTGGTCTTCCTGGTTGTGTGATGAATTTTGGAATACAGCACTTTTCTTTATGTGTTCAAGCTCCTGCTCACTTCTGTCAACCAACCAGGCCTCCACAGCAACCCCTCCCCCCTTTCTCCAAACCCCTGTGGCCACAGTCCTGCTCACTAGTTTCAAATGTTTTTAAATTTCAAAGCAAATGAGCACCTTTCTGCTTTATATGTAGCCCCACCATAGTAACACTAGAAAAACATAAAACAAGAAACCCTAAACCTTAGACAGCCACCAAACCTGATGCTTATTTTGAGATTTTTCAAGGGGATTTGAATGTGACATTGAGAATCAGCAGGAAACTGGTGTTACTATTTAAAAATGTCAGTAGGATAGCAATCCTGTAATGTGGAGCTTCTGAAAATCACACTGGAGTTGAGGTATTATTTTTAAAGACCACAGTTATTTCCAAGCCCTAGATGTGGAGTGAAACACTGTGACAGGCACTAAGGGCATGTGCACTGAGATGTTCCAGCAGCCCAGAGTCTCCCTGTAGAGGCAGGCAGCATTCAACTGTGCGATGGAGAGTATAGCCTGCAGAAGACAGAGGCCATTCCAGACAGGGACATTGCTTGGAATCTAAGGGTTGAATTTCTGGGCAGCTCAGGCTGCTGGGAAACCCCTCTGCTGAGCTGGAACCTGCTTTCCCCTGGCTGCTTCTGCTGCTTCCAACTATGTTCTCGCTCCCCCTCTCCCCCTTCTCTCTCCCCCCCCTCTCCTCCCCCTCCTCCCATCCTCCTCTCCTCCACTTTCCTCCTTCCCTCTTGTGCCTTTTGAGCCAGGCCTTCTCTGTCTTTTTTGTCATAGCTTCTCTCCACTTAAACCATCCTTTCTCCTTTACTTGTTTCTTAGCACTTGGCATGGTTGGGATGGGCACAGTCATGGTGCCTATGAACACTTGCTAGGGAGGAATGTTTCCCAGGATTGAAATTCACTGTAGGTGATATGTCTTCCCAAGTCTGAAGAAAGGACTGTCAGCCATTTCTGTGCCCATTCAGGCTGCCCTTACCTATCTGCCTCTTCTGGGACATGTCTGAGAAAAGGCTAGAAACTCACAGAGGGCTCTCATCCCTTGCAATAGTATCAGGCTCAAATCATGAAGTAGGAGGCCTTGTTGTAGACTGTGACTCTGTAATGAGGAGTCAAGATGTTGTTCTCCAGAGCCCCCATCTCCCTGCTAATGTCCCTGTCCATGTGACCTGAGCTCAAAGCTATGGGTCCTGCTCATCAACAGCCATGCTCTGAAGATAACGAGTATGCTTGCATCAATCGTGTTGGTCATGCATATAGGCGTTGTATAGATATCTTGATTGTTTTCTATTAGACATCATAACCAAGGCAACTTATTGAGGTCTTACAGTTGCAGAGGGCAAGGCCATGACCATCCTAGCAGGAACATGGCAATAGTCAGGCATGCAGGCATTGTGCTAGAGCAGTAATTGAAAGCTTATGTCCTTACCCCAATGTGAAGGTAGGATACAGGGGGGAGCAGGGAGAGAGGGAGAGAGAGACAGAGACAGACAGACACACACACACACACACAGGGAGAGAGAGAGAGAGAGAGAGAGAGAGAGAGAGAGAGAGAGAGAGAGAGAGAAAAGCTAAGTAACTAGAAATGGCATTGACTTTTGAAACTTCAAAGCCCTCCTACAATGATACACACCAAGCAACAAGTTCTAATTCTTGGCAAATATTTCTACCAACTGAGGACAAAGCATTTAAACATATGAGCCTACAGGGTCTATTCTCATTCAAACCACCACAGTAACAATCTTCTCTAAGATAAAAACCTTCCATCTTAGAACAAAGCTTTGTTCTATAAAGGGTGAGTGGAGAGGGATGACATCCTGGGGACACAGTTCTTGGGGATGATGTTGATCAGTCCTTACTTGGGTGTGGTGAGGGTGAGATTCCAGCTCCTACTCTCTTTCTACACTGCCTTGTGCCACCATGAGTTGGCCTCCACCATGCCATCCTGTAGCAAAGCCATCACCCATCATATTTAGGTGTCTGTCTCTTGAACTTCCTGGTACCCAAAAAGGAAAAATGATTATTTTTAAATGGCTCCTGTGGTGTCCTGTGGAAGTAGAACATACTCTCTGGAGAGAACTCACCAGCCGTAGGACAGTGCCATCTGCTCAGTAGATACCCAGATATCAGGGCTAAAGTGATGAAGAGTGGGAAAGCTCTGTTCTGATGCCCAGATGCTGTAGGTGAGTGTAGGTCATCTAATAAAAGGCTAGCTAAGGATGATGCCATGTGGGGGCTGTTCCCAACAATAGTAATGACTGGATGTTACTACTGTCCCAGGCTGTGCAGGAGCCATTCACACACCTCTGGGACCTTTTTTGAAAAAGCACCACAGGCATTCTGTGAGTCTCAGAGGTTAGCAACAGCCTCCCTCACTCCAGTGGCATCTGGTACCATCATTTAGAGGGCCCAGCAGGCATCTGGGCTTGGTAGATGTGTAAGAGGCTGGAAATCTGGCAGGCCACCACCAGGCTCCCTTTTTCTCTACATTGAGGCTTGTCTTCCAAACCCTTGTTCATGCACCTCCGTATACCTCAATGACCTCACATGTTGTCTTGAGAGGTGCAGACATCAGAGAGACTGGCTCTTGTGTGGCCTTTGGGGGTGGTGGTGGTTGTGGTGTGTAGTAGAATCTGTTTCTGACCTTAAATTAATCCATTTGGTCACACCAGTGGCTCATCTTCAGACATCAAGGAAAGGCTAGCACTGAAAGAGGAGGACAGTGGTCATTGGAGCTCAGTATCTGGTGGTCCAGCTGTCACTGGCACACATATCTGTAAGCCCTCCATACCTCTTGTGGCATATACATCTTTTATGTGAGAAATGGGGGAAAAACCATGCACTTGAGGCCAGTCATCCTCTGCCTACCTTCCAGGAGTGGTGCCATGGAAACCAAGGGCCTTGGGTACCATGGCAACAGAGCTGCAGGTCAAGCTAGTTGTTTCCTGAAAAGATGAACACTGGGAACCCTGTCCTCCAGGTTTAGCTCCCCACAGTCTGAGGGTGCTTACTGTCCTGGTGGGTACTATGCTCTATAGGCCAGATAAGTGGGTTGAAGTGAGTTTTGTTCTTCCCTTTCCTGATGTGGTCGCCAGGGAACTGCATGATGCAGGAACTGTGACATCTAATGATTTCTTAGTATAGTGATTCTGCACTGTGGAAAACTCACAACCTGGCTCTAGAGAGTCTGAACTGAAGCAGCCTTGGGACTAGACCATAGCCATCCTGGATTAGCTACATGACAAATCCCAGCTGTGGCCCTGGCATAGGGGCACTCGTAGATAGGCCCTTACAGTACACAGCACACAAGGCTGGGCAGGGAATAGTTTGCCAGTGACATACTGAGGATAAGAAGATGTAGACTTTCCATCCAGGCTCTGACCTCCCTTCCTGGACAGTCATGTGGGGTCAACAGAATGACTGGAGAACACATCAACACTGTGCTGAAACGCCTGACCACACTGTGTGATGGACACCTTTGTACAGCATCCTCTGAGACTAGTGCAGGATCAAGAATCCTTAATGTTGATGTGAATTCATCCAAAAAATGAACCAGTACCCCACTCTACAATAGCAGTACCTGTAAAATTGGAGCCTGGCCCTTTAGAGTTGCGTTTTATTTTTGACAGACACAGGATCACTGGACATGTTTGAGGGCTGCAGTGTGACTTTTTCCTCTGTGTGTGAGCACTCTCACCCCATGGCATAGTCAAGGTTATTTGGAGAGCAGGGATTGGAAACATCAGATGCCTGATGTTTGGTTTCTAAGTGGATAGAGCACTCACACCACCCTTGGGCAACCCTCATCCAGCATCTACAAATGTGGGTGAGTTCTGAGAAAGAGCTGGGCTGCTACTGTTAATCCTTTATCTGGTGGGTACCCCATCAATATTCTGTCACACTACACATCTCAGACAAACATGGATTATCAGAGACTTTCCCTGACCTAGAATCCATTTCTACCACAATTGGTGCCAATAAAATCAAAACCAGCCAAATTGTCTCCACTCTAGGAGGTTTGGGTCTTGTGGCTGGGTTGGACAGTTGACAGATGTCACCGAGTTGTGTGACCCAAGGTGGTCACTTATGTGTGCTATTTTTCTCTTCAGTGAAGTGAGGGGGGGGATGGATTTCCCATTTACCTCTAACTACCAGGGTTAGAATGTGAGGATGGCAGGAAATTTTCTCACTATCTCACTATGCTCCATTGTAATGACAGTCACTGCCAGGTCAGGCAGGGGCCTGGATTTTCAGGGCAGCATTGGTGCTATCATGCTGGTCATCAGACCCTAGTCACTTAGACAGAGAGGTAAAATAGCCATGGTACTATATGCATCTTCTTGCCATGTACAACATTAGGAAAAGAGCCTGCCATACTTCTTAGGAATAGAGCACATCTTCTCATGAGCAGTTCTTAGATAACAGAGCCACAGCATGGCTGCTCTTGATTCATTGTGCTTTGGAAACCTGAGATATTTTATGTGTCAGCTTAGGTCACAGGAACTGGTTTGCAGTGCTATGAGGACCATCTCTGTGAGGATTCTGCTCAGAGGTCTAGGGTGTGAGAACATCCATTGGCTATACTCTAGAGCCATCTGTGGTCTCCTGGTCCTGTGACTTTGCTTGCTTGTGTTCTATTCTCTTTCAAACTGAAGATGTTCTTGGGGGCAGTAATTTGGTGAACCTTGGCACAGATTAAGAAAGAAAAGCTCTTTCCTTTTCTTTTTTTTTTTTTTTTTTTCCTTTTCAGACTGATCCTGGAAACAGTGGAGAATCTGAAAAGCCATTAGGAGAGAGGAGCATGCCAGATGGGGAAAAGACAAAGGGAAATGGAGAAGAAGCAAAGGGGAGGGGCCATATATGCTCAGGGCACTGCAGGGAACAGGAGAGGTGTAAACACATCTATGTGGTCTAGTCTGTTTTCTACTTTTGTGATACAACAATCAGACCAGAAGCAACTTACAGGAACTAAGGATTATTTGGCTTGTATTCCCAGCTAAGTCTATCACTGTCAAGATAGGAAGTCAAACAAGAGCTGCCTCACAGACAAGGAAGTACAGCAGAAACCATGAATGAATGCTGCTTACTGGCTCACGTACAGGTGCATGCTTAGTCTGCTTTTTTAAATACAGCCCAGGAGACACATGTCTATGGAATACTGCTGTCCACCATGGTACCTACCTCAATTGAGAATCAAGACAGTCCCTCACAGACACTCAATAACCCAATCTGATCTTGGAAATCCCTCAATAGCGATTCTTTTCTCTGTTAACCCTAGGTTGCATCAAGTTGACAGTTAAAACCTAACTAGGGCAATATTTATTTACAACATTTACAAATGTTTTGGGGATCAATAAACCTATCTCTGGATCCCTGTTCACATCACATACCAGCTTAATTTGTACAGTTGTGGTTTCCTTTAATTCTGGGTTAGGTTTTACTTCCCCTTTAAAGCATCTCTCACAGGAATCATCTACTCAAGTAGGGAGGATTTGGAGGCTAATTCTAAACTTCTGTCTTTGGGAACCTTCAGTACCCTTATGCTCTGGTCTGACCTTTAAAGTGACAGTCAGTATATCCTGGGCAATCTCCAAAAGCCTCAACAGAACAAACACAGGATGCAAGATTTACACAGGAGGACAGTGGGCTCTGTGGTGGAAGACTCAATCCACTCTTGAAAAGAGGGGTAGTTGGACTGTGGGGAGGTACTTGTCACTAAATGATAGAAATCTTTGCCCATTTATTAAATGACTCATTATCTAAAAGACCCAGGTGAACTTCAAACAACCTTGATATTTTTCTCTAGGATCAGACCAGGTCTCAGTGGCCATTGCTGTGTAGCAACTTCCTTCCTGACTTATTAAGATGCAATGAGATCTAAAAGGAAGTTCTTTAATACTGGGACAAAAACTCATACATTTCAGGAATTCCCTGAAACTGACCAGGAAGTACCAGGCAACTTCCTCCCCAAGGTTATATAAGGTTATATAAGGTTATATAAGGTTATATAAGGTTATATAAGCGGTAAGGAGACTTAGAACAGCCGAACTGTATGGAAGAGGCTTTCTAGTCATGAAAGATTCAGAGTTCCATCTTTCATGACTCTTTGTTCATGCTGGGATTGGCTTTGGTGATGCATCTGGATATGAGTCATCCATATTACTGCAAGTAACCCCTCACCCTACTCCTACAATAAGGCCAATAAACTCAGTGGTTCACCAAGTTGGATTTTGGTCATATCCATAATTTGGTCTTTTGTTTCCTTTTGGGGGTGAGTGGGTGCACTCAGGTCTGGAGAAATGTGCCTAGTACCCTCCCCCCACCCCTCACACTAATTCTAACACCACTACATCACCAACACTGCCAAATGAAACGTGTTTACTTTTAAGCAGTAGCAATTATTTGTGATAATTAATGGCTGGGTTCTTCTGTTCTTTCTCAGGAAAGTGAGTGGTTTCTGTTCTTTGCAACTGCTGAAAATGTTGTAAGTGAAATTATCTCACCAATCTCCAAATGAAAAACTCTCCAGGCTCTGTTTGTTTGCATGGCAAAGGCAGGCAGTTTAGGGAGCATGCTCTCCTGCAGAGCTATATTCTCAGACTGTCACACTGAGGTGAGTATTGTAAACACAGGGAGTTTTGCTTGTAATGAACCTCTGCAGAAACTTTAAAGGAGAAATCACTCCACATGGACACAGAGGAACAAAGACGTCCAGCCCGCTTGTGATGCAATCAGGCTTCTGTGTCCACCCTGGATAGCTGATCCCTATTCAGATATCATTTGGAGATTGGATGAGAGCTTTGTCTCTGTGCTGCCATTGGAGGGAGGCTAAGTCCCTCAGTCCTCACCCCATCCATTACAAGTACTACTATAGTACTACTATACTATATACTACTATATATAGTACTACTATATATACTTGTTTATCTACATGGTTTCTGTGTTAGTGTACATAGTAAATTTTCTTTTTCATGGAGAAACTAATTATGAGTCTATCTGAAAACTTTGAGTAACAATGGTTAATTTGATGGTATAAAATTAAATCCAGAACCCCAGCCTCACTTCTTTATGCATGAGTATCACCTAGGTATATGGTAAGAGAGCCATGGGTTCCACCAACCCCCAGAATTCTGCCCTTTTCCTTTCTGCAGTCAAGTATGGAAATCAATATCAGTATGAAGGAGCCAATGGACCTCACATCAAACTGAATTTCACACCAGTCTTCTGAAATAGAATTAGAGGGTTTCTGTGTTTTTATAAATTAGAAGACAAGATTAAATGTTAATCACCAGAACTTTATGGTCCCCAAATCAACATCTTTCTCTGAATCCCTAGTCAGGAAAGTCCCCCCGAGTCTGCACTGGCTGTGTGCTCAAGTGCAAGTTTTAATAACCAGCAAAGGTGAACCCACCTGCTGAGCCAGCCAAGGCTCTCTAGAGGACCAGAACCAGGAGAATGTGTGTGTGTGTGTGTGTGTGTGTGTGTGTGTGTGTGTGTGTGTGTGTGTGTGTGTGTGTGTAACACACACAGAGTAAATGGGGGTTTATTGGTTTATTGGATTGGACTGGTTAAACAGTAGCCATCTGCATGCTGGAGAAAATCCAACAACTGCCCAGACCATCTCAGCTATCTTGGTCTGGAGGTCAAACACAGACACTTCCTAGAGGGACACTGGTGCTGAGTCTATGCCAGAAAGCATGTCTGATAGTAATGACAGATAATCTTGCTCAGGAAAAGCAATGAGGGACAAGCAGGTGATATGGCTCTTCTCAGACATACCTGGGCTGCCCACTTGGAGAATGGACCTTTCTTCCTCACTTAAACATCTCTGGAAGCATCCTCAAGAACACATACAGAGGTACACACCTGGTTTCCTAGGTGACTCTAAATTCTGTTGGAGTAGATGTGACCTTGTTGGAGGAAGTGTGTCACTGGAGGTGGGCTTTGGGAATTCAGATGCTCAAGCCAGGCCCAGTGTCACCTTCTCCTCCTGCTGCCTGCAGATCTGGATGTAGAACTCTCAATTCCTTCTCCAGGGCCATGTCTGCCTTCATGCCACCATGCTTCACACCATGATGATAATGTACTATACCTCTGAACTATAAACCAGTCCCAATTAAATGGTTTCCTTTATAAGCATTGTCTTGGTCATAGTGTCTCTTCACAGTAATAGAACACTAAGACAGTCCGCTTTGCTATGTTTTAAACAACATTGTGAGACTTTGCAATTTGCAAGAACAGGAGTTTCTGAAGACTGGGTATCTAAGGTTGGGTTTGAGTTTGGCTACAGTATTCCAGCTATGTCAGTCACCCCACAGTGGACAGCAGAAGGGCAGGAAAGCATGTGACCCTGATCTGATTTCATTATAGACTCATTGCCATGGCTTGGTTCTTCAGAGTCTCCCAAAGGCACAGTCATGACTGTGAGGTATTAAGACTTAGTAGAACCTTTTGGAGATGAGGCCTCATGGAAGGAAGGAAGATTACTTGGATATCCCATTGAAGGAGGCATTGGGACCCCAGCCTTTACTCTCTTTTCTTTCAATTTATAGTAGGTTCAAAGTGAATGTTTTTTTTTTCTTCCTATCATGTTCTTCTACCATGATCTTTACCACAGGCTCAAAATCCAGGAGGGCAATCAAAAATGGACTGGGCTCTAAAATCATGCTAAAATTACCTGTACCAGAATAAGAGAAGAATAAGTTTCTTCTCCTTGCACATTATCTACATCAAGTATTTTGTTGGAAATGAATCTACCACAAGAATTCTATCAGCTGACAGATGAAAGCAGAGTGCTCAGCATTATCATACCTAGTAAAGGTC